>NC_091290.1:96372731-96737731 GCF_032444005.1 Ranitomeya imitator
TTGGTGTGCGGAGTCACTCAGGTCCGATTTGGTGTGCGGGGTCACTCAGGTCCGATTTGGTGGGCGGGGTCACTCTGGGTCTGATTTGGTGGGTGGGGTCACTCTGGGTCCGATTTGGTGGGCTGGGTCACTCTGGGTCCGATTTGGTGGGCTGGGTCACTCAGGGCCCGAATTAGTGGGCGGAGCCAGTCAGGGATAGATTTGGTGGCCGGGGTCACTCAGGGTCCGATTTGGTGGGCGGGGTCACTCAGGGTCCGATTTGGTGGGCGGGGTCACTCTGGGTCCAATTTGGTGGGCGGGGTCACTCTGGGTCCAATTTGGTGGGCGGGGCCCTTCAGGGTCCGATTTGGTGGGCGGGGCCTCTCAGGGACCGATTTGGTGGGCGGGGTCACTCAGGGACCGATTTGGTGGGCGGGGTCACTCAGGGACCGATTTGGTGTGTGGGGTCACTCAGGGACCGATTTGGTGGGTGGGGTCACTCTGGGTCCGATTTGGTGGGCGGGGTCACTCTGCGTCCGATTTGGTGGGCGGGGTCACTCTGGGTCCGATTTGGTGGGCGGAGTCACTCTGCGTCCGATTTGGTGGGCGGAGTCACTGGGTCCGAATTGGTGGGCGGGGTCACTCTGGGTCCGATTTGGTGGGCGGAGTCACTCTGCGTCCGATTTGGTGGGCGGAGTCACTGGGTCCGAATTGGTGGGCGGGGTCACTCTGGGTCTGATTTGGTTGGCTGGGTCACTCTGGGTCCGATTTAGTGGGCGGGGTCACTCTGGGTCCGATTTAGTGGGCGGAGCCAGTCAGGGATAAATTTGATGGCCGTGGTCACTCTGGGTCCGATTTAAAGGGCGGTGTAACTCTGGGTCCGATTTGGTGGGCGGGGTCAATCTGGGTCCGATTTGGTGGGCGGGGTCACTCTGGGTCCGATTTTGTGGGCGGGGCCAGTCAGGGATAGATTTGGTGGGTGGGGTCAGTCAAGGCCCGATTTAGCGGTTTAGTGGGCGGAGCCAGTCAGGGATAGATTTGGTGGGCGGGGTCACTCTGGGTCCGATTTGGCGGCCTGGGTCATTGGGTCCGATTTAGTGGGCAAGGTCACTCTGGGTGCGATTTGGTGGGCGGTGTCACTCTGGGTCCGATTTGATGGGCGGGGTCACTCTGGGTCCGATTTGGTGGGCGCGGTCACTCTGGGTCCAATTTGGTGGGCGGGGTCACTCTGGGTCCAATTTGGTGGGTGGGGTCACTAAGTCTGATTTGGTGGGCAGGGTCACTCTGGGTACGATTTGGTGGGCGGGGCACCTCAGGGACCGATTTGGTGGGCGAGGCACCTCTGGATCCAATTTTGTGGGCGGGGTCACTCTGGGTCCGATTTGGTGGTTGGAGCCAGTCAGGGATAGATTTGGTGGGTGGGGTCACTCAAGGTCCGTCCGATTTAGCGATTTAGTGGGCGGAGCCAGTCAGGGATAGAGTTGGTGGCCGGGGTCACTCTGGGTCTGATTTGGTGGGCGGTGTCACTCTGGGTCCGATTTGGTGAGCGTGGTCACTCTGGGTCCGATTTTGTGGGCGGGGTCACTCTGGGTCCAATTTGGTGGGCGGGGTCACTCTGGGTCCAATTTGGTGGGCGGGGTCACTCTGGGTCCGATTTGGTGGGCGGGGTCACTAAGTCCGATTTGGTGGGCAGGGTCACTCTGGGTACAATTTGGTGGGCGGGGCACCTCAGGGACATTTGGTGGGCGAGGCACCTCTGGATCCAATTTTGTGGGCGGGGTCACTCTGGGTCCGATTTGGTGGGCGGGGTCACTCAGGGTTCGATTTGGTGGGCGGAGCCAGTCAGGGATAGGCTTGGTGGGTGGGGTCACTCAGGGTCCGATTTGGTGGGCGGGGTCACTCAGGATTTGATTTGGTGGGCGGGGTCACTCTGGGTCCGATTTGGTGGGCGGGGTAACTCTGTGTCCGATTTGGTGGGCGGGGTCACTCTGGGTCCGATTTGGTGGGTGGGGTCACTCTGGGTCCGATATGGTGGGCGGGGTCACTCAGGGTTCGATTTGGTGGGCGGGGTCACTCAGGGTCCGATTTGGTGGGCGGGGTCAATCAGGTCCGATTTGGTGGGTGGGGTCACTCAGGGTCCGATTTGGTGGGCGGGGTCACTCAGGGTCCGATTTAGTGGGCGGGGTCACTCAGGTCCGAATTGGTGGGCGGGGTCACTCTGGGTCCGAATTGGTGGGCGGGGTCACTCTGGGTCTGATTTTGTGGGCGGGGTCACTCTGGGTCCAATTTGGTGGGCGGGGTCACTCTGGGTCCAATTTGGTGGGCGGGGTCACTCTGGGTCCGATTTGGTGGGCGGGGTCACTAAGTCCGATTTGGTGGGCAGGGTCACTCTGGGTACAATTTGATGGGCGGGGCACCTCAGGGACATTTGGTGGGCGAGGCACCTCTGGATCCAATTTTGTGGGCGGGGTCACTCTGGGTCCGATTTGGTGGGCGGGGTCACCTAGGGTCCGATTTGGTGTGCAGGGTCACTCAGGTCCGATTTGGTGTGCGGGGTCACTCAGGTCCGATTTGGTGGACGGGGTCACTCTGGGTCCGATTTGGTGGGCGGGGTCACTCTGGGTCCGATTTTGTGGGCGGGGCCAGTCAGGGATAGATTTTGTGGGTGGGGTCACTCAAGGTCCGATTTAGCGATATAGTGGGCGGAGCCAGTCAGGGATAGATTTGGTGGGCGGGGTCACTGGGTCCGATTTGGTGGGCGGGGTCACTCTGGGTCTGATTTGGTGGGCGGGGTCACTCTGGGTCTGATTTGTTGGCGGGGTCACTCTGGGTCTGATTTGGTGGGCGGGGTCACTGGGTCCGATTTGGTGGGCGGGGTCACTCTGGGTCCGATTTGGTGGGCGGGGCACCTCAGGGACCGATTTGGTGGGCGAGGCACCTCTGGATCCAATTTTGTGGGCGGGGTCACTCAGGGTCTGATTTGATGGGCGGAGCCAGTCGGGGATAGATTTGGTGGGTGGGGTCACTCAGGGTCCAATTTGGTGGGCGGGGTCACTGGGTCCGATTTGGTGGGCAGGGTCACTCTGGGTCCGATTTTGTGGGCGGGGCCAGTCAGGGATAGATTTGGTGGGTGGGGTCACTCAAGGTCCGATTTAGCGGGCGGAGCCAGTCAGGGATAGATTTGGTGGCCGGGGACACTCTGGGTCCGATTTGGTGGGCGGTGTCACTCTGGGTCCGATTTGATGGGCGGGGTCACTATGGGTCCGATTTGGTGGGCGGGGTCACTCTGGGTCCGATTTGGTGGGCGGGGTCACTCTGGGTCAGATTTGGTGGTCGGGGCCGCTCGGGGGCCAATTTCATGGTCGGGGCCGCTCGGGGGCCGATTTGGTGGTTGGAGCCGGTCAGGGGCCGATTTGGTGGTCGGGCTGCCCGGGGGCCGTTTTGGTGGTCGGGGCCGCTCGGAGGCCGATTTGGTGGTCGGGGCCGCTCGGGGTCCGATCTGGTGGGCGGGGCCCCTCAGGGTCCAATTTGGTGGGCGGGGTCAGTCTGGGTCCGATTTGGTGGGCGGGGCCCCTCAGGGTCCGATTTGGTGGGCGATTTGGTGGGCGGGGCCCCTCAGGGGCCGATTTAGTGGGCGGGGCCCCTCAGGGGCCGATTTGGTGGGCGAGGCCCCTCAGGGTCCGATTTGGTGGGCGGGGCCCCTCAGGGTCCGATTTGGTGGGCGGGGCCCCTCAGCATCTGATTTGGTGGGCGGGGCCCCTCAGCATCCGATTTGGTGGGCGGGACCCCTCTGAGTCCGATTTGGTGGGCTGGGCCCCTCAGGGTCCGATTTGGTGGACTGGGCACCTCAGGGTCAGATTTGGTGTGCGGGTCACTTTAAGAGCTGATATTATCTGGCAAAACTGTGTCCTGGTGGGGTCATGTAGAGTTCGTAGGCGTTGACATAATAACTGGATCTGACTGCGCATATCAATGAGTGAGCTAATCAGCCAGATGGCAGTTGGCAGTTATTTTGAAATTGCCTCAGAAATCAGTCCATTATTTCCCTATGGCAAAATTTCCCTATTGAAATGCATTGAGGCAATGCTTTCCAATGAGGGGAAAAAAAATTTCAAACGAAAATTGCGCCAAAACTACAAATCCGATCGACACGAAAAATACTTAGCACACCTCTCATGGATGCTGGCTGAATTTCTGCACATTTGCAGCTTCTTTGCTCAGTCACAGGTGGGCCGTTTGTTCTAATTTATTGGGATGGTATTTATACAGGGTTTGGGACACATGTTGGTACTTCCCCTGACGAAGCCCTCTCTTGAAGGGCGATACGCGTGGGGCTGCTCTGGTCCCTGTCCTGCTTGCTTGCCTGGCTGCCCACGGACTCCGCTCTGGTCACCACTTGGGTAACCCCTTCTTCTAGTGCTCTGAGGTTTTTCCAGGCGGTTCCAGTGCTTTTTTTCTCCCACTGTTATTTTGGGATCCTGTTGCCTTACTGGCTTAGGGTAGATATTTCTGTCCCATGAGCCGTTCGGGCTAAATGCACTATTTGGGTGTTTACTGGCCACTTAGGATTTTGTATACATCCGCCTGGGTTGGTTAGGCTACTTTCACACTAGCGTTAACTGCAATACGTTAAAATGCGTCGTTTTGCAGAAAAAACGCATCCAGCAAAATATTTTGCTGGATGCGTTTTTTCCCCATAGACTTGTATTGGCGACGCATTGCGACGGATTTGCATACGTCGGTATACGTCTTTCGACGGATGCGTCGAAATTAGGCGACACGTCGTCTGGAAAAATGTAGATTGCAACGTTTTTTGGCTCCGACAAAAAAACGTGTCTCGGCGCATCCATCGGCATGCATCTTTGGCTACAATGAAAGTCTATGAGCGACGGATGCGTCGAGACACGTCGTACGACGCACTGCAGCGCTGCAATACGTTTTTTTCTACTGAGCATGCTCAGAAACAGGATTTTTTTAGCTAATTGGCCAGACATCCCCAAATAGACGGATCCGTCGAAATGCTGTATGTGTTGCATACATTTTGCACTTTTTTGACGCATCCGTTTTTTTGGCAAAAAGACGTTTTTGTGACGGTTTGCAGTTAACGCTAGTGTGAAAGTAGCCTTAGTTTGTCCTGTGAGCTGGCCACGTATGGTCTGCATCTAGTCCTAGGGTACAGGCAGGCTTATAGCATTGGTTATCAGTATGCTTATTATGGGTTATATATATTATTGTACTCTGTATTTACTGAGTGTTATGGACAGGGCCTTGCCTTTCTGTTTAAGTATGTTTTATTATGTTGTGTGTCAATAAAATCTTGTGTTTTTTCCTACATTATGTTTTCATTTTTTATACGTGGTGTGCATAACTGGAGTGATACTTTTCTTTCTGCTGGTTATATTTGCTGGCTTCGAAATGACACCTCACTGGAGTCTGTGCGTGCAGCGGTTCGGGCCGCATTAATTGCGGAAAAAAGCCTAATAATAAGAAGAATAGGAAGTTTACTACAGTGGAATAACAATATAGTGCTTTGTGCCAAAGCACTATAATAAGAATAACTAGATGGGTATTTCCTGAAGGAACTACAGATAGTGCTTTGGAATGGTGCCCGGGCTGCCCCTGCAAGAATTTCACACTTGGGTGCCCCTCAGGCGCTGGTTTGCTGGGCGGGGCCCCTCTGGGTCCGATTTAGTGGGCGGGGCCACTCTGGGTCTGATTTGGTGGGTGGGGTCACTCTGGGTCCGATTTGGTGGGTGGGGTCACTCTGGGTCCGATTTGGTGGGCGGGGCCACTCTGGGTCTGATTTAGTGGGCGGGGCCACTCTGGGTCCGATTTGGTGGGTGGGGTCACTCTGGGTCCGATTTGGTGGGCGGGGTCACTCTTGGTCCGATTTGGTGGGTGGGGTCAATCAGGTCCGATTTGGTGGGCGGGGTCAATCAGGTCCGATTTGGTGGGCGGGGTCACTCTGGGTCCGATTTGGTGGGCGGGGTCACTCTGGGTCCGATTTGGTGGGCGGGGTCACTCAGGGTTCGATTTGGTGGGCGGAGCCAGTCAGGGATAGACTTGGTGGGTGGGGTCACTCAGGGTCCGATTTGGTGGGCGGGGTCACTCAGGATTTACATAGTAACATAGTAACATAGTAACATAGTTAGTAAGGCCGAAAAAAGACATTTGTCCATCCAGTTCAGCCTATATTCCATCATAATAAATACCCAGATCTACGTCCTTCTACAGAACCTAATAATTGTATGATACAATATTGTTCTGCTCCAGGAAGACATCCAGGCCTCTCTTGAACCCCTCGACTGAGTTCGCCATCACCACCTCCTCAGGCAAGCAATTCCAGATTCTCACTGCCCTAACAGTAAAGAATCCTCTTCTATGTTGGTGGAAAAACCTTCTCTCCTCCAGACGCAAAGAATGCCCCCTTGTGCCCGTCACCTTCCTTGGTATAAACAGATCCTCAGCGAGATATTTGTATTGTCCCCTTATATACTTATACATGGTTATTAGATCGCCCCTCAGTCGTCTTTTTTCTAGACTAAATAATCCTAATTTCGCTAATCTATCTGGGTATTGTAGTTCTCCCATCCCCTTTATTAATTTTGTTGCCCTCCTTTGTACTCTCTCTAGTTCCATTATATCCTTCCTGAGCACCGGTGCCCAAAACTGGACACAGTACTCCATGTGCGGTCTAACTAGGGATTTGTACAGAGGCAGTATAATGCTCTCATCATGTGTATCCAGACCTCTTTTAATGCACCCCATGATCCTGTTTGCCTTGGCAGCTGCTGCCTGGCACTGGCTGCTCCAGGTAAGTTTATCATTAACTAGGATCCCCAAGTCCTTCTCCCTGTCAGATTTACCCAGTGGTTTCCCGTTCAGTGTGTAATGGTGATATTGATTCCCTCTTCCCATGTGTATAACCTTACATTTATCATTGTTAAACCTCATCTGCCACCTTTCAGCCCAAGTTTCCAACTTATCCAGATCCATCTGTAGCAGAATACTATCTTCTCTTGTATTAACTGCTTTACATAGTTTTGTATCATCTGCAAATATCGATATTTTACTGTGTAAACCTTCTACCAGATCATTAATGAATATGTTGAAGAGAACAGGTCCCAATACTGACCCCTGCGGTACCCCACTGGTCACAGCGACCCAGTTAGAGACTATACCATTTATAACCACCCTCTGCTTTCTATCACTAAGCCAGTTACTAACCCATTTACACACATTTTCCCCCAGACCAAGCATTCTCATTTTGTGTACCAACCTCTTGTGCGGCACGGTATCAAATGCTTTGGAAAAATCGAGATATACCATGTCCAATGACTCACCGTGGTCCAGTCTATAGCTTACCTCTTCATAAAAACTGATTAGATTGGTTTGACAGGAGCGATTTCTCATAAACCCATGCTGATATGGAGTTAAACAGTTATTCTCATTGAGATAATCCAGAATAACATCCCTCAGAAACCCTTCAAATATTTTACCAACAATAGAGGTTAGACTTACTGGCCTATAATTTCCAGGTTCACTTTTAGAGCCCTTTTTGAATATTGGCACCACATTTGCTATGCGCCAGTCCTGCGGAACAGACCCTGTCGCTATAGAGTCACTAAAAATAAGAAATAATGGTTTATCTATTACATTACTTAGTTCTCTTAGTACTCGTGGGTGTATGCCATCCGGACCCGGAGATTTATCTATTTTAATCTTATTTAGCCGGTTTCGCACCTCTTCTTGGGTTAGATTGGTGACCCTTAATATAGGGTTTTCATTGTTTCTTGGGATTTCACCTAGCATTTCATTTTCCACCGTGAATACCGTGGAGAAGAAGGTGTTTAATATGTTAGCTTTTTCCTCGTCATCTACAACCATTCTTTCCTCACTATTTTTTAAGGGGCCTACATTTTCAGTTTTTATTCTTTTACTATTGATATAGTTGAAGAACAGTTTGGGATTAGTTTTACTCTCCTTAGCAATGTGCTTCTCTGTTTCCTTTTTGGCAGCTTTAATTAGTTTTTTAGATAAAGTATTTTTCTCCCTATAGTTTTTTAGAGCTTCAATGGTGCCATCCTGCTTTAGTAGTGCAAATGCTTTCTTTTTACTGTTAATTGCCTGTCTTACTTCTTTGTTTAGCCACATTGGGTTTTTCCTATTTCTAGTCCTTTTATTCCCACAAGGTATAAACCGCTTACACTGCCTATTTAGGATGTTCTTAAACATTTCCCATTTATTATCTGTATTCTCATTTCTGAGGATATTGTCCCATTCTACCAGATTAAGGGCATCTCTAAGCTGTTCAAACTTTGCCTTCCTAAAGTTCAGTGTTTTTGTGACTCCCTGACAAGTCCCCCTAGTGAAAGACAGGTGAAACTGCACAATATTGTGGTCGCTATTTCCTAAATGCCCAACCACCTGCAGATTTGTTATTCTGTCAGGTCTATTAGATAGTATTAGGTCTAAAAGTGCTGCTCCTCTGGTTGGATTCTGCACCAATTGTGAAAGATAATTTTTCTTGGTTATTAGCAGAAACCTGTTGCCTTTATGGGTTTCACAGGTTTCTGTTTCCCAGTTAATATCCGGGTAGTTAAAGTCCCCCATAACCAGGACCTCATTATGGGTTGCAGCTTCATCTATCTGCTTTAGAAGTAGACTTTCCATGCTTTCTGTTATATTTGGGGGTTTGTAACAGACCCCAATGAGAATTTTGTTACCATTTTTCCCTCCATGAATTTCAACCCATATGGACTCGACATCCTCATTCCCTTCGCTAATATCCTCCCTTAAAGTGGACTTTAGACAAGACTTTACATAGAGACAAACCCCTCCTCCTCTCCGATTTTTACGATCCTTTCTAAACAGACTGTAACCCTGTAAGTTAACTGCCCAGTCATAGCTTTCATCTAACCATGTCTCAGTTATTCCCACTATGTCAAAGTTACCTGTAGATATTTCTGCTTCTAGTTCTTCCATCTTGTTTGTCAGGCTTCTGGCGTTTGCGAGCATGCAGTTTAGAGGATTTTGTTTTGTTCCAGTCTCCTCACTGTGGATTGTTTTAGAAATGTTCTTACCTCCCTTCTGAGTATGTTTTCCTGGGTCGTCTTTGTTCGAGTCTAATGTTTTTCTTCCCGTCCCCTCTTCTTCTAGTTTAACGCCCTCCTGATGAGTGTAGCGAGTCTTCTGGCGAATGTGTGTTTCCCAGGTTTGTTGAGGTGTAGTCCGTCTCTGGCGAGGAGTCCATCATACCAGTAATTCACACCGTGGTCCAGGAATCCAAATCCTTGTTGTCTGCACCATCGTCTTAGCCAGTTGTTTGCATCAAGGATCCTGTTCCATCTCCTGGTGCCATGCCCGTCTACTGGAAGGATAGAAGAAAAAACTACCTGTGCATCCAGTTCCTTTACTTTCTTCCCCAACTCTTCAAAGTCCTTGCAGATTGTCGGTAGGTCCTTCCTTGCCGTGTCATTGGTGCCAACATGTATCAGAAGAAATGGGTGGACGTCCTTGGAGCTGAAGAGCTTTGGTATCCTATCGGTCACATCCTTGATCATCGCACCTGGAAGGCAGCATACTTCTCTTGCAGTTATGTCCGGTCTGCAGATGGCTGCTTCGGTGCCTCTCAGTAGTGAGTCTCCCACCACCACCACTCTTCGTTGCTTCTTGGCTGTACTTTTTGCTGTCACTTGTTGCTGTGTGCCCTTTTCTTTTTTGCTTGCTGGTATTGCTTCATTCTTAGGTGTGCCATCTTCATCCTCTACAAAGATTTGATATCGGTTCTTCAGTTGTGTGGTTGGTGATTTCTCCATGGTCTTCTTGCTTCTTTTGGTCACATGCTTCCACTCAGCTGCTTTTGGAGGTTCTCTGACACTTTTTGCACCTTCTGTGACCAGTAGAGATGCTTCTGTTCTGTCTAGAAAGTCTTCATTCTCTTTGATGAGTTTCAAAGTTGCTATTCTTTCTTCCAGACCCCGCACCTTTTCTTCTAAAAGGGCCACTAGTCTACACTTCTGACAGGTGAAATTGGATTCTTCTTCTGGTCGATCTGTGAACATGTAGCACATGCTGCAGCTCACCATGTAGGTTGTCACATCTGCCATGTTGCTCCTAGATCCTGCTGACTTGCTGTGTGTTTTCCTTCTTGTGTAATCTACTCAGCCAAGCTCTCTTGCAATAATGTCCTACAAGCAAAAATTCTTCTAGCTTAGGGAGACTTCGCTAAGATTTGATTTGGTGGGCGGGGTCACTCTGGGTCCGATTTGGAGGGCGGGGTAACTCTGGGTCCGATTTGGTGGGCGGGGTCACTCTGGGTCCGATTTGGTGGGTGGGGTCACTCTGGGTCCGATATGGTGGGCGGGGTCACTCAGGGTTCGATTTGGTGGGCGGGGTCACTCAGGGTCCGATTTGGTGGGCGGGGTCAATCAGGTCCGATTTGGTGGGTGGGGTCACTCAGGGTCCGATTTGGTGGGCGGGGTCACTCAGGGTCCGATTTGGCGGGCGGGGTCACTCAGGTCCGAATTGGTGGGCGGGGTCACTCTAGGTCCGAATTGGTGGGCGGGGTCACTCTGGGTCCGAATTGGTGGGCGGGGTCACTCAGGGTTCAATTTGGTGGGCGGAGCCAGTCAGGGATAGACTTGGTGGGTGGGGTCACTCAGGGTCCGATTTGGTGGGCGGGGTCACTCAGGATTTGATTTGGTGGGCGGGGTCACTCAGGGTCCGATTTGGTAGGCGGGGTCACTCAGGGTCTGATTTGGTGGGCAGGATCACTCGGTTCGATTTGGTGGGCGGGGTCACTCAGGGTCCGATTTGGTGGGCGGGGTCACTCAGGGTCCGATTTGGTGGGCGGGGTCACTCAGGTCCGATTTGGTGGACGGGGTCACTCAGGGTCCGATTTGGTGGGCGGGGTCACTCAGGGTCCGATTTGGTGGGCAGGGTCACTCTGGGTCCGATTTGGTGGGCGGGGCACCTCAGGGACCGATTTGGTGGGCGGAGCCAGTCAGGGATAGACTTGGTGGGTGGGGTCACTCAGGGTCTTATTTGGTGGGCGGGGTCACTCAGGATTTGATTTGGTGGGCGGGGTCACTCAGGGTCCGATTTGGTGGGCGGGGTCACTCAGGGTCTGATTTGGTGGGCAGGGTCACTCGGTTCGATTTGGTGGGCGGGGTCACTCAGGGTCCGATTTGGTGGGCGGGGTCACTCAGGTCCGATTTGGTGGACGGGGTCACTCAGGGCCCGATTTGGTGGGCGGGGTCACTCAGGGTCCGATTTGGTGGGCAGGGTCACTGGGTCCGATTTGGTGGGCGGGGCACCTCAGGGACCGATTTGGTGGGCACAGCCAGTCAGGGATAGACTTGGTGGGTGGGGTCACTCAGGGTCTTATTTGGTGGGCGGGGTCACTCAGGATTTGATTTGGTGGGCGGGGTCACTCAGGGTCCGATTTGGTGGGCGGGGTCACTCAGGGTCCGATTTGGTGGGCAGGGTCACTCAGGGTTCGATTTGGTGGGCGGGGTCACTCAGGGTCCGATTTGGTGTGCGGGGTCACTCAGGTCCGATTTGGTGTGCGGGGTCACTCAGGTCCGATTTGGTGGACGGGGTCACTCTGGGTCCGATTTGGTGGGCGGGGTCACTCTGGGTCTGATTTGGTGGGCGGGGTCACTCTGGGTCTGATTTGGTGGGTGGGGTCACTCGGTCCGATTTGGTGGGCTGGGTCACTCTGGGTCCGATTTGGTGGGCTGGGTCACTCAGGGGCCGATTTAGTGGGCGGAGCCAGTCAGGGATAGATTTGGTGGCCGGGGTCACTCAGGGTCCGATTTGGTGGGCGGGGTCACTCAGGGTCCGATTTGGTGGGCAATGTCACTCAGGGACTGATTTGGTGGGCGGGGTCACTCGGACCGATTTGGTGGGCGGGGTCACTCAGGGACCGATTTGGTGTGTGGGGTCACTCAGGTCCGATTTGGTGGGTGGGGTCACTCTGGGTCCGATTTGGTGGGCGGGGTCACTCTGGGTCCGATTTGGTGGGCGGGGTCACTCTGGGTCCGATTTGGTGGGCGGGGTCACTCTGGGTCCGATTTGGTGGGCGGGGTCACTCTGGGACCGATTTGGTGGGCGGGGTCATTCTGGGTCCGATTTGGTGGGTGGAGTCACTCTGCGTCCGATTTGGTGGTCCGATTTGGTGGGTGGGGTCACTCTGGGTCCGATTTGGTGGGCGGGGTCACTCTGGGTCCGATTTGGTGGGCGGGGTCACTCTGGGTCCGATTTGGTGGGCGGGGTCACTCTGGGTCCGATTTGGTGGGCGGGGTCACTCTGGGACCGATTTGGTGGGCGGGGTCATTCTGGGTCCGATTTGGTGGGTGGAGTCACTCTGCGTCCGATTTGGTGGGCGGAGTCACTCTGGGTCCGAATTGGTGGGCGGGGTCACTCTGGGTCTGATTTGGTTGGCTGGGTCACTCTGGGTCCGATTTAGTGGGCGGGGTCACTCTGGGTCCGATTTAGTGGGCGGAGCCAGTCAGGGATAAATTTGGTGGCCGGGGTCACTCTGGGTCCGATTTAAAGGACGGTGTCACTCTGTGTCCGATTTGATGGGCGGGGTCACTCAGGGTCCGATTTGGTGGGCGGGGTCACTCAGGGTCCGATTTGGTGGGCGGGGTCACTCAGGTCCGATTTGGTGGACGGGGTCACTCAGGGTCCGATTTGGTGGGCGGGGTCACTCAGGGTCCGATTTGGTGGGCAGGGTCACTCTGGGTCCGATTTGGTGGGCGGGGCACCTCAGGGACCGATTTGGTGGGCGGAGCCAGTCAGGGATAGACTTGGTGGGTGGGGTCACTCAGGGTCTTATTTGGTGGGCGGGGTCACTCAGGATTTGATTTGGTGGGCGGGGTCACTCAGGGTCCGATTTGGTGGGCGGGGTCACTCAGGGTCTGATTTGGTGGGCAGGGTCACTCGGTTCGATTTGGTGGGCGGGGTCACTCAGGGTCCGATTTGGTGGGCGGGGTCACTCAGGTCCGATTTGGTGGACGGGGTCACTCAGGGCCCGATTTGGTGGGCGGGGTCACTCAGGGTCCGATTTGGTGGGCAGGGTCACTGGGTCCGATTTGGTGGGCGGGGCACCTCAGGGACCGATTTGGTGGGCAGAGCCAGTCAGGGATAGACTTGGTGGGTGGGGTCACTCAGGGTCTTATTTGGTGGGCGGGGTCACTCAGGATTTGATTTGGTGGGCGGGGTCACTCAGGGTCCGATTTGGTGGGCGGGGTCACTCAGGGTCCGATTTGGTGGGCAGGGTCACTCAGGGTTCGATTTGGTGGGCGGGGTCACTCAGGGTCCGATTTGGTGTGCGGGGTCACTCAGGTCCGATTTGGTGTGCGGGGTCACTCAGGTCCGATTTGGTGGACGGGGTCACTCTGGGTCCGATTTGGTGGGCGGGGTCACTCTGGGTCCGATTTGGTGGGCGGGGTCACTCTGGGTCTGATTTGGTGGGTGGGGTCACTCGGTCCGATTTGGTGGGCTGGGTCACTCTGGGTCCGATTTGGTGGGCTGGGTCACTCAGGGGCCGATTTAGTGGGCGGAGCCAGTCAGGGATAGATTTGGTGGCCGGGGTCACTCAGGGTCCGATTTGGTGGGCGGGGTCACTCAGGGTCCGATTTGGTGGGCAATGTCACTCAGGGACTGATTTGGTGGGCGGGGTCACTCGGACCGATTTGGTGGGCGGGGTCACTCAGGGACCGATTTGGTGTGTGGGGTCACTCAGGTCCGATTTGGTGGGTGGGGTCACTCTGGGTCCGATTTGGTGGGCGGGGTCACTCTGGGTCTGATTTGGTGGGCGGGGTCACTCTGGGTC
The DNA here is from genome assembly GCF_032444005.1 of Ranitomeya imitator. Classification (NCBI taxonomy): domain Eukaryota; kingdom Metazoa; phylum Chordata; class Amphibia; order Anura; family Dendrobatidae; genus Ranitomeya; species Ranitomeya imitator. The sequence continues at coordinate 96,386,554 of NC_091290.1, forward strand.
CGATTTGGTGGGCGGGGTCACTCTGGGTCCGATTTGGTGGGCGGGGTCACTCTGGGACCGATTTGGTGGGCGGGGTCATTCTGGGTCCGATTTGGTGGGTGGAGTCACTCTGCGTCCGATTTGGTGGTCCGATTTGGTGGGTGGGGTCACTCTGGGTCCGATTTGGTGGGCGGGGTCACTCTGGGTCCGATTTGGTGGGCGGGGTCACTCTGGGTCCGATTTGGTGGGCGGGGTCACTCTGGGTCCGATTTGGTGGGCGGGGTCACTCTGGGACCGATTTGGTGGGCGGGGTCATTCTGGGTCCGATTTGGTGGGTGGAGTCACTCTGCGTCCGATTTGGTGGGCGGAGTCACTCTGGGTCCGAATTGGTGGGCGGGGTCACTCTGGGTCTGATTTGGTTGGCTGGGTCACTCTGGGTCCGATTTAGTGGGCGGGGTCACTCTGGGTCCGATTTAGTGGGCGGAGCCAGTCAGGGATAAATTTGGTGGCCGGGGTCACTCTGGGTCCGATTTAAAGGACGGTGTCACTCTGTGTCCGATTTGATGGGCGGGGTCACTCTGGGTCCGATTTGGTGGGCGGGGTCACTCTGGGTCCGATTTGGTGGGCGGGGTCACTCTGGGTCCGATTTGGTGGGCGGGGTCACTGGGTCCGATTTGGTGGGCGGGGTCACTCTGGGTCCGATTTTGTGGGCGGGGCCAGTCAGGGATAGATTTGGTGGGCGGGGTCACTCTGGGTCCGATTTGGCGGCCGGGGTCATTGGGTCCGATTTAGTGGGCAAGGTCACTCTGGTTCCGATTTGGTGGGCGGTGTCACTCTGGGTCCGATTTGATGGGCGGGGTCACTCTGGGTCCGATTTGGTGGGCGCGGTCACTCTGGGTCCAATTTGGTGGGCGGGGTCACTATGGGTCCGATTTGGTGGGCGGGGTCACTAAGTCTGATTTGGTGGGCAGGGTCACTCTGGGTACGATTTGGTGGGCGGGGCACCTCAGGGACCGATTTGGTGGGCGAGGCACCTCTGGATCCAATTTTGTGGGTGGGGTCACTCTGGGTCCGATTTGGTGGTTGGAGCCAGTCAGGGATAGATTTGGTGGGTGGGGTCACTCAAGGTCCGTCCGATTTAACGATTTAGTGGGCGGAGCCAGTCAGGGATAGAGTTGGTGGCCGGGGTCACTCTGGGTCTGATTTGGTGGGCGGTGTCACTCTGGGTCCAATTTGGTGGGCGTAGTCACTCTGGGTCCGATTTGGTGGGCGGGGTCACTCTGGGTCCAATTTGGTGGGCGGGGTCACTCTGGGTCCAATTTGGTGGGCGGGGCCCTTCAGGGTCCGATTTGGTGGGCGGGGCCTCTCAGGGGCCGATTTGGTGGGCGGGGCCCCTCAGGGTCCGATTTGGTGGGCGGGGCCCCTCAGGGTCCAATTTTGTGGGTGGGGTTACTCTGGGTCCGATTTGGTGGGCGGGGTCACTCTGGGTCCGATTTGGTGGGTGGGGTCACTCTGGGTCCGAATTGGTGGGTGGGTCACTCTGGGTCCGATTTGGTGTGCGGGGCCACTCAGGGTCAGATTTGGTGGGCGGGGGACCTCAGAGACCGATTTGGTGGGCGGGGTTACTCTGGGTCTGATTTGGTGGGCGGGTTCACTGTGGGACCTATTTGGTGGGCGGGGTCACTCTTGGTCCGATTTGGTGGGCGGGGTCACCCTGGGTCCGATTTGGTGGGCGGGGTCACTCTGGGTCCGATTTGGTGGGCGGGGCCCCTCAGGGTTCGATTTGGTGGGCGGGGTCACTCAGGGTCCGATTTGGTGTGCGGAGTCACTCAGGTCCGATTTGGTGTGCGGGGTCACTCAGGTCCGATTTGGTGGGCGGGGTCACTCTGGGTCTGATTTGGTGGGTGGGGTCACTCTGGGTCCGATTTGGTGGGCTGGGTCACTCTGGGTCCGATTTGGTGGGCTGGGTCACTCAGGGCCCGAATTAGTGGGCGGAGCCAGTCAGGGATAGATTTGGTGGCCGGGGTCACTCAGGGTCCGATTTGGTGGGCGGGGTCACTCAGGGTCCGATTTGGTGGGCGGGGTCACTCTGGGTCCAATTTGGTGGGCGGGGTCACTCTGGGTCCAATTTGGTGGGCGGGGCCCTTCAGGGTCCGATTTGGTGGGCGGGGCCTCTCAGGGACCGATTTGGTGGGCGGGGTCACTCAGGGACCGATTTGGTGGGCGGGGTCACTCAGGGACCGATTTGGTGTGTGGGGTCACTCAGGGACCGATTTGGTGGGTGGGGTCACTCTGGGTCCGATTTGGTGGGCGGGGTCACTCTGCGTCCGATTTGGTGGGCGGGGTCACTCTGGGTCCGATTTGGTGGGCGGAGTCACTCTGCGTCCGATTTGGTGGGCGGAGTCACTGGGTCCGAATTGGTGGGCGGGGTCACTCTGGGTCCGATTTGGTGGGCGGAGTCACTCTGCGTCCGATTTGGTGGGCGGAGTCACTGGGTCCGAATTGGTGGGCGGGGTCACTCTGGGTCTGATTTGGTTGGCTGGGTCACTCTGGGTCCGATTTAGTGGGCGGGGTCACTCTGGGTCCGATTTAGTGGGCGGAGCCAGTCAGGGATAAATTTGATGGCCGTGGTCACTCTGGGTCCGATTTAAAGGGCGGTGTAACTCTGGGTCCGATTTGGTGGGCGGGGTCAATCTGGGTCCGATTTGGTGGGCGGGGTCACTCTGGGTCCGATTTTGTGGGCGGGGCCAGTCAGGGATAGATTTGGTGGGTGGGGTCAGTCAAGGCCCGATTTAGCGGTTTAGTGGGCGGAGCCAGTCAGGGATAGATTTGGTGGGCGGGGTCACTCTGGGTCCGATTTGGCGGCCTGGGTCATTGGGTCCGATTTAGTGGGCAAGGTCACTCTGGGTGCGATTTGGTGGGCGGTGTCACTCTGGGTCCGATTTGATGGGCGGGGTCACTCTGGGTCCGATTTGGTGGGCGCGGTCACTCTGGGTCCAATTTGGTGGGCGGGGTCACTCTGGGTCCAATTTGGTGGGTGGGGTCACTAAGTCTGATTTGGTGGGCAGGGTCACTCTGGGTACGATTTGGTGGGCGGGGCACCTCAGGGACCGATTTGGTGGGCGAGGCACCTCTGGATCCAATTTTGTGGGCGGGGTCACTCTGGGTCCGATTTGGTGGTTGGAGCCAGTCAGGGATAGATTTGGTGGGTGGGGTCACTCAAGGTCCGTCCGATTTAGCGATTTAGTGGGCGGAGCCAGTCAGGGATAGAGTTGGTGGCCGGGGTCACTCTGGGTCTGATTTGGTGGGCGGTGTCACTCTGGGTCCGATTTGGTGAGCGTGGTCACTCTGGGTCCGATTTTGTGGGCGGGGTCACTCTGGGTCCAATTTGGTGGGCGGGGTCACTCTGGGTCCAATTTGGTGGGCGGGGTCACTCTGGGTCCGATTTGGTGGGCGGGGTCACTAAGTCCGATTTGGTGGGCAGGGTCACTCTGGGTACAATTTGGTGGGCGGGGCACCTCAGGGACATTTGGTGGGCGAGGCACCTCTGGATCCAATTTTGTGGGCGGGGTCACTCTGGGTCCGATTTGGTGGGCGGGGTCACTCAGGGTTCGATTTGGTGGGCGGAGCCAGTCAGGGATAGGCTTGGTGGGTGGGGTCACTCAGGGTCCGATTTGGTGGGCGGGGTCACTCAGGATTTGATTTGGTGGGCGGGGTCACTCTGGGTCCGATTTGGTGGGCGGGGTAACTCTGTGTCCGATTTGGTGGGCGGGGTCACTCTGGGTCCGATTTGGTGGGTGGGGTCACTCTGGGTCCGATATGGTGGGCGGGGTCACTCAGGGTTCGATTTGGTGGGCGGGGTCACTCAGGGTCCGATTTGGTGGGCGGGGTCAATCAGGTCCGATTTGGTGGGTGGGGTCACTCAGGGTCCGATTTGGTGGGCGGGGTCACTCAGGGTCCGATTTAGTGGGCGGGGTCACTCAGGTCCGAATTGGTGGGCGGGGTCACTCTGGGTCCGAATTGGTGGGCGGGGTCACTCTGGGTCTGATTTTGTGGGCGGGGTCACTCTGGGTCCAATTTGGTGGGCGGGGTCACTCTGGGTCCAATTTGGTGGGCGGGGTCACTCTGGGTCCGATTTGGTGGGCGGGGTCACTAAGTCCGATTTGGTGGGCAGGGTCACTCTGGGTACAATTTGATGGGCGGGGCACCTCAGGGACATTTGGTGGGCGAGGCACCTCTGGATCCAATTTTGTGGGCGGGGTCACTCTGGGTCCGATTTGGTGGGCGGGGTCACCTAGGGTCCGATTTGGTGTGCAGGGTCACTCAGGTCCGATTTGGTGTGCGGGGTCACTCAGGTCCGATTTGGTGGACGGGGTCACTCTGGGTCCGATTTGGTGGGCGGGGTCACTCTGGGTCCGATTTTGTGGGCGGGGCCAGTCAGGGATAGATTTTGTGGGTGGGGTCACTCAAGGTCCGATTTAGCGATATAGTGGGCGGAGCCAGTCAGGGATAGATTTGGTGGGCGGGGTCACTGGGTCCGATTTGGTGGGCGGGGTCACTCTGGGTCTGATTTGGTGGGCGGGGTCACTCTGGGTCTGATTTGTTGGCGGGGTCACTCTGGGTCTGATTTGGTGGGCGGGGTCACTGGGTCCGATTTGGTGGGCGGGGTCACTCTGGGTCCGATTTGGTGGGCGGGGCACCTCAGGGACCGATTTGGTGGGCGAGGCACCTCTGGATCCAATTTTGTGGGCGGGGTCACTCAGGGTCTGATTTGATGGGCGGAGCCAGTCGGGGATAGATTTGGTGGGTGGGGTCACTCAGGGTCCAATTTGGTGGGCGGGGTCACTGGGTCCGATTTGGTGGGCAGGGTCACTCTGGGTCCGATTTTGTGGGCGGGGCCAGTCAGGGATAGATTTGGTGGGTGGGGTCACTCAAGGTCCGATTTAGCGGGCGGAGCCAGTCAGGGATAGATTTGGTGGCCGGGGACACTCTGGGTCCGATTTGGTGGGCGGTGTCACTCTGGGTCCGATTTGATGGGCGGGGTCACTATGGGTCCGATTTGGTGGGCGGGGTCACTCTGGGTCCGATTTGGTGGGCGGGGTCACTCTGGGTCAGATTTGGTGGTCGGGGCCGCTCGGGGGCCAATTTCATGGTCGGGGCCGCTCGGGGGCCGATTTGGTGGTTGGAGCCGGTCAGGGGCCGATTTGGTGGTCGGGCTGCCCGGGGGCCGTTTTGGTGGTCGGGGCCGCTCGGAGGCCGATTTGGTGGTCGGGGCCGCTCGGGGTCCGATCTGGTGGGCGGGGCCCCTCAGGGTCCAATTTGGTGGGCGGGGTCAGTCTGGGTCCGATTTGGTGGGCGGGGCCCCTCAGGGTCCGATTTGGTGGGCGATTTGGTGGGCGGGGCCCCTCAGGGGCCGATTTAGTGGGCGGGGCCCCTCAGGGGCCGATTTGGTGGGCGAGGCCCCTCAGGGTCCGATTTGGTGGGCGGGGCCCCTCAGGGTCCGATTTGGTGGGCGGGGCCCCTCAGCATCTGATTTGGTGGGCGGGGCCCCTCAGCATCCGATTTGGTGGGCGGGACCCCTCTGAGTCCGATTTGGTGGGCTGGGCCCCTCAGGGTCCGATTTGGTGGACTGGGCACCTCAGGGTCAGATTTGGTGTGCGGGTCACTTTAAGAGCTGATATTATCTGGCAAAACTGTGTCCTGGTGGGGTCATGTAGAGTTCGTAGGCGTTGACATAATAACTGGATCTGACTGCGCATATCAATGAGTGAGCTAATCAGCCAGATGGCAGTTGGCAGTTATTTTGAAATTGCCTCAGAAATCAGTCCATTATTTCCCTATGGCAAAATTTCCCTATTGAAATGCATTGAGGCAATGCTTTCCAATGAGGGGAAAAAAAATTTCAAACGAAAATTGCGCCAAAACTACAAATCCGATCGACACGAAAAATACTTAGCACACCTCTCATGGATGCTGGCTGAATTTCTGCACATTTGCAGCTTCTTTGCTCAGTCACAGGTGGGCCGTTTGTTCTAATTTATTGGGATGGTATTTATACAGGGTTTGGGACACATGTTGGTACTTCCCCTGACGAAGCCCTCTCTTGAAGGGCGATACGCGTGAGGCTGCTCTGGTCCCTGTCCTGCTTGCTTGCCTGGCTGCCCACGGACTCCGCTCTGGTCACCACTTGGGTAACCCCTTCTTCTAGTGCTCTGAGATTTTTCCTGGCGGTTCCCAGTGCTTTTTTTTTTTTCTCCCACTGTTATTTTGGGATCCTGTTGCCTTACTGGCTTAGGGTAGATATTTTTGTCCCATGAGCCGTTCGGGCTAAATGCACTATTTGGGTGTTTACTGGCCACTTAGGATTTTGTATACATCCGCCTGGGTTGGTTAGGCTACTTTCACACTAGCATTAACTGCAATACGTTAAAATGCGTCGTTTTGCAGAAAAAACGCATCCAGCAAAATATTTTGCTGGATGCGTTTTTTCCCCATAGACTTGTATTGGCGACGCATTGCGACGGATTTGCATACGTCGGTAAACGTCTTTCGACGGATGCGTCGAAATTAGGCGACACGTCGTCTGGAAAAATGTAGATTGCAACGTTTTTTGGCTCCGACAAAAAAACGTGTCTCGGCGCATCCATCGGCATGCGTCTTTGGCTACAATGAAAGTCTATGAGCGACGGATGCGTCGAGACACGTCGTACGACGCACTGCAGCGCTGCAATACGTTTTTTTCTACTGAGCATGCTCAGAAACAGGATTTTTTTTAGCTAATTGGCCAGACATCCCCAAATAGACGGATCCGTCGAAATGCTGTATGTGTTGCATACATTTTGCACTTTTTTGACGCATCCGTTTTTTTGGCAAAAAGACGTTTTTGTGACGGTTTGCAGTTAACGCTAGTGTGAAAGTAGCCTTAGTTTGTCCTGTGAGCTGGCCACGTATGGTCTGCATCTGGTCCTAGGGTACAGGCAGGCTTATAGCATTGGTTATCAGTATGCTTATTATGGGTTATATATATTATTGTACTCTGTATTTACTGAGTGTTATGGACAGGGCCTTGCCTTTCTGTTTAAGTATGTTTTATTATGTTGTGTGTCAATAAAATCTTGTTTTTTCCTACATTATGTTTTCATTTTTTATACGTGGTGTGCATAACTGGAGTGATACTTTTCTTTCTGCTGGTTATATTTGCTGGCTTCGAAATGACACCTCACTGGAGTCTGTGCGTGCAGCGGTTCGGGCCGCATTAATTGCGGAAAAAAGCCTAAATAAGAATAAGTTTACTACGGTGGAATAACAATATAGTGCTTTGTGCCAAAGCACTATAATAAGAATAATAACTAGATGGGTATTTCCTGAAGGAACTACAGATAGTGCTTTGGAATGGTGCCCGGGCTGCCCCCGCAAGACTTTCACACTTGGGTGCCCCTCAGGCGCTGGTTTGCTGGGTGGGGCCCCTCTGGGTCCGATTTAGTGGGCGGGGCCACTCTAGGTCCGATTTGGTGGGCGGGGTCACTCTGGGTCCGATTTGGTGGGCGGGGTCACACTGGGTCCTCCGATTTGGTGGGCGATTTGGTGGGCGGGGCCCCTCAGGGGCTGATTTGGTGGGCGGGGCCCCTCAGGGGCCGATTTGGTGGGCAGGGCCCCTCAGGGGCCAATTTGGTGGGCGGGGCCCCACAGGGGCCGATTTGGTGGGCGGGGCCCCTCAGGGTCCGATTTGGTGGGCGGGGCCCCTCAGGGTCCGATTTGGTGGGCGGGGCCCCTCAGGGTCCGATTTGGTGGGCGGGGCCCTTCAGGGTCCGATTTGGTGGGCGGGGCCTCTCAGGGGCCGATTTGGTGGGCGGGGCCCCTCAGGGTCCGATTTGGTGGGCGGGGCCCCTCAGGGTCCAATTTTGTGGGTGGGGTTACTCTGGGTCCGATTTGGTGGGCGGGGTCACTCTGGGTCCGATTTGGTGGGTGGGGTCACTCTGGGTCCGAATTGGTGGGTGGGTCACTCTGGGTCCGATTTGGTGTGCGGGGCCACTCAGGGTCAGATTTGGTGGGCGGGGGACCTCAGAGACCGATTTGGTGGGCGGGGTTACTCTGGGTCTGATTTGGTGGGCGGGTTCACTGTGGGACCTATTTGGTGGGCGGGGTCACTCTTGGTCTGATTTGGTGGGCGGGGTCACCCTGGGTCCGATTTGGTGGGCGGGGTCACTCTGGGTCCGATTTGGTGGGCGGGGCCCCTCAGGGTTCGATTTGGTGGGCGGGGTCACTCAGGGTCCGATTTGGTGTGCGGGGTCACTCAGGTCCGATTTGGTGTGCGGGGTCACTCAGGTCCGATTTGGTGGACGGGGTCACTCTGGGTCCGATTTGGTGGGCGGGGTCACTCTGGGTCCGATTTGGTGGGCAGGGTCACTCTGGGTCTGATTTGGTGGGTGGGGTCACTCTGGGTCCGATTTGGTGGGCTGGGTCACTCTGGGTCCGATTTGGTGGGCTGGGTCACTCAGGGGCCGAATTAGTGGGCGGAGCCAGTCAGGGATAGATTTGGTGGCCGGGGTCACTCAGGGTCCGATTTGGTGGGCGGGGTCACTCAGGGTCCGATTTGGTGGGCAATGTCACTCAGGGACCGATTTGGTGGGCGGGGTCACTCAGGGACCGATTTGGTGGGCGGGGTCAGTCAGGGACCGATTTGGTGTGTGGGGTCACTCAGGGACCGATTTGGTGGGTGGGGTCACTCTGGGTCCGATTTGGTGGGCGGGGTCACTCTGGGTCCGATTTGGTGGGCGGGGTCACTCTGGGTCCGATTTGGTGGGCGGGGTCACTCTGGGACCGATTTGGTGGGCGGGGTCACTCTGGGTCCGATTTGGTGGGCGGAGTCACTCTGCGTCCGATTTGGTGGGCGGAGTCACTGGGTCCGAATTGGTGGGCGGGGTCACTCTGGGTCCGATTTGGTGGGCGGAGTCACTCTGCGTCCGATTTGGTGGGCGGAGTCACTGGGTCCGAATTGGTGGGCGGGGTCACTCTGGGTCTGATTTGGTTGGCTGGGTCACTCTGGGTCCGATTTAGTGGGCGGGGTCACTCTGGGTCCGATTTAGTGGGCGGAGCCAGTCAGGGATAAATTTGGTGGCCGTGGTCACTCTGGGTCCGATTTAAAGGGTGGTGTCACTCTGTGTCCGATTTGATGGGCGGGGTAACTCTGGGTCCGATTTGGTGGGCGGGGTCAATCTGGGTCCGATTTGGTGGGCGGGGTCACTCTGGGTCCGATTTTGTGGGCGGGGCCAGTCAGGGATAGATTTGGTGGGTGGGGTCAGTCAAGGCCCGATTTAGCGGTTTAGTGGGCGGAGCCAGTCAGGGATAGATTTGGTGGGCGGGGTCACTCTGGGTCCGATTTGGCGGCCGGGGTCATTGGGTCCGATTTAGTGGGCAAGGTCACTCTGGGTGCGATTTGGTGGGCGGTGTCACTCTGGGTCCGATTTGATGGGCGGGGTCACTCTGGGTCCGATTTGGTGGGCGCGGTCACTCTGGGTCCAATTTGGTGGGCGGGGTCACTCTGGGTCCAATTTGGTGGGTGGGGTCACTAAGTCTGATTTGGTGGGCAGGGTCACTCTGGGTACGATTTGGTGGGCGGGGCACCTCAGGGACCGATTTGGTGGGCGAGGCACCTCTGGATCCAATTTTGTGGGCGGGGTCACTCTGGGTCCGATTTGGTGGTTGGAGCCAGTCAGGGATAGATTTGGTGGGTGGGGTCACTCAAGGTCCATCCGATTTAGCGATTTAGTGGGCGGAGCCAGTCAGGGATAGAGTTGGTGGCCGGGGTCACTCTGGGTCTGATTTGGTGGGCGGTGTCACTCTGGGTCCGATTTGGTGGGCGTGGTCACTCTGGGTCCGATTTTGTGGGCGGGGTCACTCTGGGTCCAATTTGGTGGGCGGGGTCACTCTGGGTCCAATTTGGTGGGCGGGGTCACTCTGGGTCCGATTTGGTGGGCGGGGTCACTAAGTCCGATTTGGTGGGCAGGGTCACTCTGGGTACAATTTGGTGGGCGGGGCACCTCAGGGACATTTGGTGGGCGAGGCACCTCTGGATCCAATTTTGTGGGCGGGGTCATTCTGGGTCCGATTTGGTGGGCGGGGTCACCTAGGGTCCGATTTGGTGTGCGGGGTCACTCAGGTCCGATTTGGTGTGCGGGGTCACTCAGGTCCGATTTGGTGGACGGGGTCACTCTGGGTCCGATTTGGTGGGCGGGGTCACTCTGGGTCCGATTTTGTGGGCGGGGCCAGTCAGGGATAGATTTTGTGGGTGGGGTCACTCAAGGTCCGATTTAGCGATATAGTGGGCGGAGCCAGTCAGGGATAGATTTGGTGGGCGGGGTCACTGGGTCCGATTTGGTGGGCGGGGTCACTCTGGGTCTGATTTGGTGGGCGGGGTCACTCTGGGTCCGATTTGGTGGGCGGGGTCACTCTGGGTCCGATTTTGTGGGCGGGGCACCTCAGGGACCGATTTGGTGGGCAAGGCACCTCTGGATCCAATTTTGTGGGCGGGGTCACTCAGGGTCTGATTTGATGGGCGGAGCCAGTCGGGGATAGATTTGGTGGGTGGGGTCACTCAGGGTCCAATTTGGTGGGCGGGGTCACTGGGTCCGATTTGGTGGGCAGGGTCACTCTGGGTCCGATTTTGTGGGCGGGGCCAGTCAGGGATAGATTTGGTGGGTGGGGTCACTCAAGGTCCGATTTAGCGATTTAGTGGGCGGAGCCAGTCAGGGATAGATTTGGTGGCCGGGGACACTCTGGGTCCGATTTGGTGGGCGGTGTCACTCTGGGTCCGATTTGATGGGCGGGGTCACTATGGGTCCGATTTGGTGGGCGGGGTCACTCTGGGTCCGATTTGGTGGGCGGGGTCACTCTGGGTCAGATTTGGTGGTCGGGGCCGCTCGGGGGCCAATTTCATGGTCGGGGCCGCTCGGGGGCCGATTTGGTGGTTGGAGCCGGTCAGGGGCCGATTTGGTGGTCGGGCTGCCCGGGGGCCGCTTTGGTGGTCGGGGCCGCTCGGAGGCCGATTTGGTGGTCGGGGCCGCTCGGGGTCCGATCTGGTGGGCGGGGCCCCTCAGGGTCCAATTTGACACCTCACTGGAGTCTGTGCGTGCAGCGGTTCGGGCCGCATTAATTGCGGAAAAAAGCCTAAATAAGAATAAGTTTACTACGGTGGAATAACAATATAGTGCTTTGTGCCAAAGCACTATAATAAGAATAATAACTAGATGGGTATTTCCTGAAGGAACTACAGATAGTGCTTTGGAATGGTGCCCGGGCTGCCCCCGCAAGACTTTCACACTTGGGTGCCCCTCAGGCGCTGGTTTGCTGGGTGGGGCCCCTCTGGGTCCGATTTAGTGGGCGGGGCCACTCTAGGTCCGATTTGGTGGGCGGGGTCACTCTGGGTCCGATTTGGTGGGCGGGGTCACACTGGGTCCTCCGATTTGGTGGGCGATTTGGTGGGCGGGGCCCCTCAGGGGCCGATTTGGTGGGCGGGGCCCCTCAGGGGCCGATTTGGTGGGCAGGGCCCCTCAGGGGCCAATTTGGTGGGCGGGGCCCCACAGGGGCCGATTTGGTGGGCGGGGCCCCTCAGGGTCTGATTTGGTGGGCGGGGCCCCTCAGGGTCCGATTTGGTGGGCGGGGCCTCTCAGGGTCCGATTTGGTGGGCGGGGCCCTTCAGGGTCCGATTTGGTGGGCGGGGCCTCTCAGGGGCCGATTTGGTGGGCGGGGCCCCTCAGGGTCCGATTTGGTGGGCGGGGCCCCTCAGGGTCCAATTTTGTGGGTGGGGTTACTCTGGGTCCGATTTGGTGGGCGGGGTCACTCTGGGTCCGATTTGGTGGGTGGGGTCACTCTGGGTCCGAATTGGTGGGTGGGTCACTCTGGGTCCGGTTTGGTGTGCGGGGCCACTCAGGGTCAGATTTGGTGGGCGGGGGACCTCAGAGACCGATTTGGTGGGCGGGGTTACTCTGGGTCTGATTTGGTGGGCGGGTTCACTGTGGGACCTATTTGGTGGGCGGGGTCACTCTTGGTCCGATTTGGTGGGCGGGGTCACCCTGGGTCCGATTTGGTGGGCGGGGTCACTCTGGGTCCGATTTGGTGGGCGGGGCCCCTCAGGGTTCGATTTGGTGGGCGGGGTCACTCAGGGTCCGATTTGGTGTGCGGGGTCACTCAGGTCCGATTTGGTGTGCGGGGTCACTCAGGTCCGATTTGGTGGGCGGGGTCACTCTGGGTCCGATTTGGTGGGCAGGGTCACTCTGGGTCTGATTTGGTGGGTGGGGTCACTCTGGGTCCGATTTGGTGGGCTGGGTCACTCTGGGTCCGATTTGGTGGGCTGGGTCACTCAGGGGCCGAATTAGTGGGCGGAGCCAGTCAGGGATAGATTTGGTGGCCGGGGTCACTCAGGGTCCGATTTGGTGGGCGGGGTCACTCAGGGTCCGATTTGGTGGGCAATGTCACTCAGGGACCGATTTGGTGGGCGGGGTCACTCAGGGACCGATTTGGTGGGCGGGGTCAGTCAGGGACCGATTTGGTGTGTGGGGTCACTCAGGGACCGATTTGGTGGGTGGGGTCACTCTGGGTCCGATTTGGTGGGCGGGGTCACTCTGGGTCCGATTTGGTGGGCGGGGTCACTCTGGGTCCGATTTGGTGGGCGGGGTCACTCTGGGACCGATTTGGTGGGCGGGGTCACTCTGGGACCGATTTGGTGGGCGGAGTCACTCTGCGTCCGATTTGGTGGGCGGAGTCACTGGGTCCGAATTGGTGGGCGGGGTCACTCTGGGTCTGATTTGGTTGGCTGGGTCACTCTGGGTCCGATTTAGTGGGCGGGGTCACTCTGGGTCCGATTTAGTGGGCGGAGCCAGTCAGGGATAAATTTGGTGGCCGTGGTCACTCTGGGTCCGATTTAAAGGGTGGTGTCACTCTGTGTCCGATTTGATGGGCGGGGTAACTCTGGGTCCGATTTGGTGGGCGGGGTCAATCTGGGTCCGATTTGGTGGGCGGGGCCAGTCAGGGATAGATTTGGTGGGTGGGGTCAGTCAAGGCCCGATTTAGCGGTTTAGTGGGCGGAGCCAGTCAGGGATAGATTTGGTGGGCGGGGTCACTCTGGGTCCGATTTGGCGGCCGGGGTCATTGGGTCCGATTTAGTGGGCAAGGTCACTCTGGGTGCGATTTGGTGGGCGGTGTCACTCTGGGTCCGATTTGATGGGCGGGGTCACTCTGGGTCCGATTTGGTGGGCGCGGTCACTCTGGGTCCAATTTGGTGGGCGGGGTCACTCTGGGTCCAATTTGGTGGGTGGGGTCACTAAGTCTGATTTGGTGGGCAGGGTCACTCTGGGTACGATTTGGTGGGCGGGGCACCTCAGGGACCGATTTGGTGGGCGAGGCACCTCTGGATCCAATTTTGTGGGCGGGGTCACTCTGGGTCCGATTTGGTGGTTGGAGCCAGTCAGGGATAGATTTGGTGGGTGGGGTCACTCAAGGTCCATCCGATTTAGCGATTTAGTGGGCGGAGCCAGTCAGGGATAGAGTTGGTGGCCGGGGTCACTCTGGGTCTGATTTGGTGGGCGGTGTCACTCTGGGTCCGATTTGGTGGGCGTGGTCACTCTGGGTCCGATTTTGTGGGCGGGGTCACTCTGGGTCCAATTTGGTGGGCGGGGTCACTCTGGGTCCAATTTGGTGGGCGGGGTCACTCTGGGTCCGATTTGGTGGGCGGGGTCACTAAGTCCGATTTGGTGGGCAGGGTCACTCTGGGTACAATTTGGTGGGCGGGGTCACTCTGGGTCCGATTTGGTGGGCGTGGTCACTCTGGGTCCGATTTTGTGGGCGGGGTCACTCTGGGTCCAATTTGGTGGGTGGGGTCACTCTGGGTCCAATTTGGTGGGCGGGGTCACTCTGGGTCCGATTTGGTGGGCGGGGTCACTAAGTCCAATTTGGTGGGCGGGGTCACTCTGGGTACAATTTGGTGGGCGGGGTCACTCTGGGTCCGATTTGGTGGGCGTGGTCACTCTGGGTCTGATTTTGTGGGCGGGGTCACTCTGGGTCCAATTTGGTGGGCGGGGCCCCTCAGGGTCCAATTTGGTGGGCGGGGTCAGTCTGGGTCCGATTTGGTGGGCGGGGCCCCTCAGGGTCCGATTTGGTGGCCGATTTAGTGGGCGGGGCCCCTCAGGGGCCGATTTGGTGGGCGAGGCCCCTCAGGGTCCGATTTGGTGGGCGGGGCCCCTCAGGGTCCGATTTGGTGGGCGGGGCCCCTCAGCATCCGATTTGGTGGGCGGGGCCCCTCAGCATCCGATTTGGTGGGCGGGACCCCTCTGAGTCCGATTTGGTGGGCTGGGCCCCTCAGGGTCCGATTTGGTGGACTGGGCACCTCAGGGTCAGATTTGGTGTGCGGGTCACTTTAAGAGCTGATATTATCTGGCAAAACTGTGTCCTGGTGGGGTCATGTAGAGTTCGTAGGCGTTGACATAATAACTGGATCTGACTGCGCATATCAATGAGTGAGCTAATCAGCCAGATGGCAGTTGGCAGTTATTTTGAAATTGCCTCAGAAATCAGTCCATTATTTCCCTATGGCAAAATTTCCCTATTGAAATGCATTGAGGCAATGCTTTCCAATGAGGGGAAAAAAAATTTCAAACGAAAATTGCGCCAAAACTACAAATCCGATCGACACGAAAAATACTTAGCACACCTCTCATGGATGCTGGCTGAATTTCTGCACATTTGCAGCTTCTTTGCTCAGTCACAGGTGGGCCGTTTGTTCTAATTTATTGGGATGGTATTTATACAGGGTTTGGGACACATGTTGGTACTTCCCCTGACGAAGCCCTCTCTTGAAGGGCGATACGCGTGGGGCTGCTCTGGTCCCTGTCCTGCTTGCTTGCCTGGCTGCCCACGGACTCCGCTCTGGTCACCACTTGGGTAACCCCTTCTTCTAGTGCTCTGAGGTTTTTCCTGGCGGTTCCAGGGCTTTTTTTCTCCCACTGTTATTTTGGGATCCTGTTGCCTTACTGGCTTAGGGTAGATATTTCTGTCCCATGAGCCGTTCGGGCTAAATGCACTATTTGGGTGTTTACTGGCCACTTAGGATTTTGTATACATCCGCCTGGGTTGGTTAGGCTACTTTCACACTAGCATTAACTGCAATACGTTAAAATGCGTCGTTTTGCAGAAAAAACGCATCCAGCAAAATATTTTGCTGGATGCGTTTTTTCCCCATAGACTTGTATTGGCGACGCATTGCGACGGATTTGCATACGTCGGTAAACGTCTTTCGACGGATGCGTCGAAATTAGGCGACACGTCGTCTGGAAAAATGTAGATTGCAACGTTTTTTGGCTCCGACAAAAAAACGTGTCTCGGCGCATCCATCGGCATGCGTCTTTGGCTACAATGAAAGTCTATGAGCGACGGATGCGTCGAGACACGTCGTACGACGCACTGCAGCGCTGCAATACGTTTTTTTCTACTGAGCATGCTCAGAAACAGGATTTTTTTTAGCTAATTGGCCAGACATCCCCAAATAGACGGATCCGTCGAAATGCTGTATGTGTTGCATACATTTTGCACTTTTTTGATGCATCCGTTTTTTTGGCAAAAAGACGTTTTTGTGACGGTTTGCAGTTAACGCTAGTGTGAAAGTAGCCTTAGTTTGTCCTGTGAGCTGGCCACGTATGGTCTGCATCTGGTCCTAGGGTACAGGCAGGCTTATAGCATTGGTTATCAGTATGCTTATTATGGGTTATATATATTATTGTACTCTGTATTTACTGAGTGTTATGGACAGGGCCTTGCCTTTCTGTTTAAGTATGTTTTATTATGTTGTGTGTCAATAAAATCTTGTTTTTTCCTACATTATGTTTTCATTTTTTATACGTGGTGTGCATAACTGGAGTGATACTTTTCTTTCTGTGGGCGGAGCCAGTCAGGGATAGAGTTGGTGGCCGGAGTCACTCTGGGTCTGATTTGGTGGGCGGTGTCACTCTGGGTCCGATTTGGTGGGCGTGGTCACTCTGGGTCCGATTTGGTGGGCGGGGTCACTCTGGGTCCAATTTGGTGGGCGTGGTCACTCTGGGTCCAATTTGGTGGGCGGGGTCACTCTGGGTCCAATTTGGTGGGTGGGGTCACTCTGGGTCCGATTTGGTGGGCGGGGTCACTAAGTCCGATTTGGTGGGCAGGGTCACTCTGGGTCCGATTTGGTGTGCGGGGTCACTCAGGTCCGATTTGGTGTGCGGGGTCACTCAGGTCCGATTTGGTGGACGGGGCCAGTCAGGGATAGATTTTGTGGGTGGGGTCACTCAAGGTCCGATTTAGCGATATAGTGGGCAGAGCCAGTCAGGGATAGATTCTGCTGGTTATATTTGCTGGCTTCGAAATGACACCTCACTGGAGTCTGTGCGTGCAGAGGTTCGGGCCGCATTAATTGCGGAAAAAAGCCTAATAATAAGAAGAATAGGAAGTTTACTACGGTGGAATAACAATATAGTGCTTTGTGCCAAAGCACTATAATAAGAATAATAACTAGATGGGTATTTCCTGAAGGAACTACAGATAGTGCTTTGGAATGGTGCCCGGGCTGCCCCTGCAAGACTTTCACACTTGGGTGCCCCTCAGGCGCTGGTTTGCTGGGCGGGGCCCCTCTGGGTCCGATTTAGTGGGCGGGGCCACTCTGGGTCTGATTTGGTGGGCGGGGTCACTCTGGTTCAGATTTGGTGGGCGGGGTCACTCTGGGTCCAATTTGGTAGGTGGGGTCACTCTGGGTCCAATTTGGTGGGCGGGGTCACTCTGGGTCCAATTTGGTGGGCGGGGTCACTCTGGGTCCGATTTGGTGGGCGGGGTCACTCTGGGTCCGATTTGGTGGGCGGGGTCACTCTGGGTCCGATTTGGTGGGCGGGGTCACTCTGTAGCCGATTTGGTGGGCGGGGTCACTCAGGTCCGATTTGGTGGGCGGGGTTACACTGGGTCCGATTTGGTGGGCGGGGTCACTCAGGGTTCGATTTGGTGGGCGGAGCCAGTCAGGGATAGGCTTGGTGGGTGGGGTCACTCAGGGTCCGATTTGGTGGGCGGGGTCACTCAGGATTTGATTTGGTGGGCGGGGTCACTCTGGGTCCGATTTGGTGGGCGGGGTAACTCTGTGTCCGATTTGGTGGGCGGGGTCACTCTGGGTCCGATTTGGTGGGTGGGGTCACTCTGGGTCCGATATGGTGGGCGGGGTCACTCAGGGTTCGATTTGGTGGGCGGGGTCACTCAGGGTCCGATTTGGTGGGCGGGGTCAATCAGGTCCGATTTGGTGGGTGGGGTCACTCAGGGTCCGATTTGGTGGGCGGGGTCACTCAGGGTCCGATTTAGTGGGCGGGGTCACTCAGGTCCGAATTGGTGGGCGGGGTCACTCTGGGTCCGAATTGGTGGGCGGGGTCACTCTGGGTCCGATTTTGTGGGCGGGGTCACTCTGGGTCCAATTTGGTGGGCGGGGTCACTCTGGGTCCAATTTGGTGGGCGGGGTCACTCTGGGTCCGATTTGGTGGGCGGGGTCACTAAGTCCGATTTGGTGGGCAGGGTCACTCTGGGTACAATTTGGTGGGCGGGGCACCTCAGGGACATTTGGTGGGCGAGGCACCTCTGGATCCAATTTTGTGGGCGGGGTCACTCTGGGTCCGATTTGGTGGGCGGGGTCACCTAGGGTCCGATTTGGTGTGCAGGGTCACTCAGGTCCGATTTGGTGTGCGGGGTCACTCAGGTCCGATTTGGTGGACGGGGTCACTCTGGGTCCGATTTGGTGGGCGGGGTCACTCTGGGTCCGATTTTGTGGGCGGGGCCAGTCAGGGATAGATTTTGTGGGTGGGGTCACTCAAGGTCCGATTTAGCGATATAGTGGGCGGAGCCAGTCAGGGATAGATTTGGTGGGCGGGGTCACTGGGTCCGATTTGGTGGGCGGGGTCACTCTGGGTCTGATTTGGTGGGCGGGGTCACTCTGGGTCTGATTTGTTGGCGGGGTCACTCTGGGTCTGATTTGGTGGGCGGGGTCACTGGGTCCGATTTGGTGGGCGGGGTCACTCTGGGTCCGATTTGGTGGGCGGGGCACCTCAGGGACCGATTTGGTGGGCGAGGCACCTCTGGATCCAATTTTGTGGGCGGGGTCACTCAGGGTCTGATTTGATGGGCGGAGCCAGTCGGGGATAGATTTGGTGGGTGGGGTCACTCAGGGTCCAATTTGGTGGGCGGGGTCACTGGGTCCGATTTGGTGGGCAGGGTCACTCTGGGTCCGATTTTGTGGGCGGGGCCAGTCAGGGATAGATTTGGTGGGTGGGGTCACTCAAGGTCCGATTTAGCGATTTAGTGGGCGGAGCCAGTCAGGGATAGATTTGGTGGCCGGGGACACTCTGGGTCCGATTTGGTGGGCGGTGTCACTCTGGGTCCGATTTGATGGGCGGGGTCACTATGGGTCCGATTTGGTGGGCGGGGTCACTCTGGGTCCGATTTGGTGGGCGGGGTCACTCTGGGTCAGATTTGGTGGTCGGGGCCGCTCGGGGGCCAATTTCATGGTCGGGGCCGCTCGGGGGCCGATTTGGTGGTTGGAGCCGGTCAGGGGCCGATTTGGTGGTCGGGCTGCCCGGGGGCCGTTTTGGTGGTCGGGGCCGCTCGGAGGCCGATTTGGTGGTCGGGGCCGCTCGGGGTCCGATCTGGTGGGCGGGGCCCCTCAGGGTCCAATTTGGTGGGCGGGGTCAGTCTGGGTCCGATTTGGTGGGCGGGGCCCCTCAGGGTCCGATTTGGTGGGCGATTTGGTGGGCGGGGCCCCTCAGGGGCCGATTTAGTGGGCGGGGCCCCTCAGGGGCCGATTTGGTGGGCGAGGCCCCTCAGGGTCCGATTTGGTGGGCGGGGCCCCTCAGGGTCCGATTTGGTGGGCGGGGCCCCTCAGCATCTGATTTGGTGGGCGGGGCCCCTCAGCATCCGATTTGGTGGGCGGGACCCCTCTGAGTCCGATTTGGTGGGCTGGGCCCCTCAGGGTCCGATTTGGTGGACTGGGCACCTCAGGGTCAGATTTGGTGTGCGGGTCACTTTAAGAGCTGATATTATCTGGCAAAACTGTGTCCTGGTGGGGTCATGTAGAGTTCGTAGGCGTTGACATAATAACTGGATCTGACTGCGCATATCAATGAGTGAGCTAATCAGCCAGATGGCAGTTGGCAGTTATTTTGAAATTGCCTCAGAAATCAGTCCATTATTTCCCTATGGCAAAATTTCCCTATTGAAATGCATTGAGGCAATGCTTTCCAATGAGGGGAAAAAAAATTTCAAACGAAAATTGCGCCAAAACTACAAATCCGATCGACACGAAAAATACTTAGCACACCTCTCATGGATGCTGGCTGAATTTCTGCACATTTGCAGCTTCTTTGCTCAGTCACAGGTGGGCCGTTTGTTCTAATTTATTGGGATGGTATTTATACAGGGTTTGGGACACATGTTGGTACTTCCCCTGACGAAGCCCTCTCTTGAAGGGCGATACGCGTGAGGCTGCTCTGGTCCCTGTCCTGCTTGCTTGCCTGGCTGCCCACGGACTCCGCTCTGGTCACCACTTGGGTAACCCCTTCTTCTAGTGCTCTGAGATTTTTCCTGGCGGTTCCCAGTGCTTTTTTTTTTTTCTCCCACTGTTATTTTGGGATCCTGTTGCCTTACTGGCTTAGGGTAGATATTTTTGTCCCATGAGCCGTTCGGGCTAAATGCACTATTTGGGTGTTTACTGGCCACTTAGGATTTTGTATACATCCGCCTGGGTTGGTTAGGCTACTTTCACACTAGCATTAACTGCAATACGTTAAAATGCGTCGTTTTGCAGAAAAAACGCATCCAGCAAAATATTTTGCTGGATGCGTTTTTTCCCCATAGACTTGTATTGGCGACGCATTGCGACGGATTTGCATACGTCGGTAAACGTCTTTCGACGGATGCGTCGAAATTAGGCGACACGTCGTCTGGAAAAATGTAGATTGCAACGTTTTTTGGCTCCGACAAAAAAACGTGTCTCGGCGCATCCATCGGCATGCGTCTTTGGCTACAATGAAAGTCTATGAGCGACGGATGCGTCGAGACACGTCGTACGACGCACTGCAGCGCTGCAATACGTTTTTTTCTACTGAGCATGCTCAGAAACAGGATTTTTTTTAGCTAATTGGCCAGACATCCCCAAATAGACGGATCCGTCGAAATGCTGTATGTGTTGCATACATTTTGCACTCTTTTGACGCATCCGTTTTTTTGGCAAAAAGACGTTTTTGTGACGGTTTGCAGTTAACGCTAGTGTGAAAGTAGCCTTAGTTTGTCCTGTGAGCTGGCCACGTATGGTCTGCATCTGGTCCTAGGGTACAGGCAGGCTTATAGCATTGGTTATCAGTATGCTTATTATGGGTTATATATATTATTGTACTCTGTATTTACTGAGTGTTATGGACAGGGCCTTGCCTTTCTGTTTAAGTATGTTTTATTATGTTGTGTGTCAATAAAATCTTGTTTTTTCCTACATTATGTTTTCATTTTTTATACGTGGTGTGCATAACTGGAGTGATACTTTTCTTTCTGCTGGTTATATTTGCTGGCTTCGAAATGACACCTCACTGGAGTCTGTGCGTGCAGCGGTTCGGGCCGCATTAATTGCGGAAAAAAGCCTAAATAAGAATAAGTTTACTACGGTGGAATAACAATATAGTGCTTTGTGCCAAAGCACTATAATAAGAATAATAACTAGATGGGTATTTCCTGAAGGAACTACAGATAGTGCTTTGGAATGGTGCCCGGGCTGCCCCCGCAAGACTTTCACACTTGGGTGCCCCTCAGGCGCTGGTTTGCTGGGTGGGGCCCCTCTGGGTCCGATTTAGTGGGCGGGGCCACTCTAGGTCCGATTTGGTGGGCGGGGTCACTCTGGGTCCGATTTGGTGGGCGGGGTCACACTGGGTCCTCCGATTTGGTGGGCGATTTGGTGGGCGGGGCCCCTCAGGGGCTGATTTGGTGGGCGGGGCCCCTCAGGGGCCGATTTGGTGGGCAGGGCCCCTCAGGGGCCAATTTGGTGGGCGGGGCCCCACAGGGGCCGATTTGGTGGGCGGGGCCCCTCAGGGTCCGATTTGGTGGGCGGGGCCCCTCAGGGTCCGATTTGGTGGGCGGGGCCCCTCAGGGTCCGATTTGGTGGGCGGGGCCCTTCAGGGTCCGATTTGGTGGGCGGGGCCTCTCAGGGGCCGATTTGGTGGGCGGGGCCCCTCAGGGTCCGATTTGGTGGGCGGGGCCCCTCAGGGTCCAATTTTGTGGGTGGGGTTACTCTGGGTCCGATTTGGTGGGCGGGGTCACTCTGGGTCCGATTTGGTGGGTGGGGTCACTCTGGGTCCGAATTGGTGGGTGGGTCACTCTGGGTCCGATTTGGTGTGCGGGGCCACTCAGGGTCAGATTTGGTGGGCGAGGGGACCTCAGAGACCGATTTGGTGGGCGGGGTTACTCTGGGTCTGATTTGGTGGGCGGGTTCACTGTGGGACCTATTTGGTGGGCGGGGTCACTCTTGGTCTGATTTGGTGGGCGGGGTCACCCTGGGTCCGATTTGGTGGGCGGGGTCACTCTGGGTCCGATTTGGTGGGCAGGGTCACTCTGGGTCTGATTTGGTGGGTGGGGTCACTCTGGGTCCGATTTGGTGGGCTGGGTCACTCTGGGTCCGATTTGGTGGGCTGGGTCACTCAGGGGCCGAATTAGTGGGCGGAGCCAGTCAGGGATAGATTTGGTGGCCGGGGTCACTCAGGGTCCGATTTGGTGGGCGGGGTCACTCAGGGTCCGATTTGGTGGGCAATGTCACTCAGGGACCGATTTGGTGGGCGGGGTCACTCAGGGACCGATTTGGTGGGCGGGGTCAGTCAGGGACCGATTTGGTGTGTGGGGTCACTCAGGGACCGATTTGGTGGGTGGGGTCACTCTGGGTCCGATTTGGTGGGCGGGGTCACTCTGGGTCCGATTTGGTGGGCGGGGTCACTCTGGGTCCGATTTGGTGGGCGGGGTCACTCTGGGACCGATTTGGTGGGCGGGGTCACTCTGGGTCCGATTTGGTGGGCGGAGTCACTCTGCGTCCGATTTGGTGGGCGGAGTCACTGGGTCCGAATTGGTGGGCGGGGTCACTCTGGGTCCGATTTGGTGGGCGGAGTCACTCTGCGTCCGATTTGGTGGGCGGAGTCACTGGGTCCGAATTGGTGGGCGGGGTCACTCTGGGTCTGATTTGGTTGGCTGGGTCACTCTGGGTCCGATTTAGTGGGCGGGGTCACTCTGGGTCCGATTTAGTGGGCGGAGCCAGTCAGGGATAAATTTGGTGGCCGTGGTCACTCTGGGTCCGATTTAAAGGGTGGTGTCACTCTGTGTCCGATTTGATGGGCGGGGTAACTCTGGGTCCGATTTGGTGGGCGGGGTCAATCTGGGTCCGATTTGGTGGGCGGGGTCACTCTGGGTCCGATTTTGTGGGCGGGGCCAGTCAGGGATAGATTTGGTGGGTGGGGTCAGTCAAGGCCCGATTTAGCGGTTTAGTGGGCGGAGCCAGTCAGGGATAGATTTGGTGGGTGGGGTCACTCTGGGTCCGATTTGGCGGCCGGGGTCATTGGGTCCGATTTAGTGGGCAAGGTCACTCTGGGTGCGATTTGGTGGGCGGTGTCACTCTGGGTCCGATTTGATGGGCGGGGTCACTCTGGGTCCGATTTGGTGGGCGCGGTCACTCTGGGTCCAATTTGGTGGGCGGGGTCACTCTGGGTCCAATTTGGTGGGTGGGGTCACTAAGTCTGATTTGGTGGGCAGGGTCACTCTGGGTACGATTTGGTGGGCGGGGCACCTCAGGGACCGATTTGGTGGGCGAGGCACCTCTGGATCCAATTTTGTGGGCGGGGTCACTCTGGGTCCGATTTGGTGGTTGGAGCCAGTCAGGGATAGATTTGGTGGGTGGGGTCACTCAAGGTCCATCCGATTTAGCGATTTAGTGGGCGGAGCCAGTCAGGGATAGAGTTGGTGGCCGGGGTCACTCTGGGTCTGATTTGGTGGGCGGTGTCACTCTGGGTCCGATTTGGTGGGCGTGGTCACTCTGGGTCCGATTTTGTGGGCGGGGTCACTCTGGGTCCAATTTGGTGGGCGGGGTCACTCTGGGTCCAATTTGGTGGGCGGGGTCACTCTGGGTCCGATTTGGTGGGCGGGGTCACTAAGTCCGATTTGGTGGGCAGGGTCACTCTGGGTACAATTTGGTGGGCGGGGCACCTCAGGGACATTTGGTGGGCGAGGCACCTCTGGATCCAATTTTGTGGGCGGGGTCATTCTGGGTCCGATTTGGTGGGCGGGGTCACCTAGGGTCCGATTTGGTGTGCGGGGTCACTCAGGTCCGATTTCGTGTGCGGGGTCACTCAGGTCCGATTTGGTGGACGGGGTCACTCTGGGTCCGATTTGGTGGGCGGGGTCACTCTGGGTCCGATTTTGTGGGCGGGGCCAGTCAGGGATAGATTTTGTGGGTGGGGTCACTCAAGGTCCGATTTAGCGATATAGTGGGCGGAGCCAGTCAGGGATAGATTTGGTGGGCGGGGTCACTGGGTCCGATTTGGTGGGCGGGGTCACTCTGGGTCTGATTTGGTGGGCGGGGTCACTCTGGGTCCGATTTGGTGGGCGGGGTCACTCTGGGTCCGATTTTGTGGGCGGGGCACCTCAGGGACCGATTTGGTGGGCAAGGCACCTCTGGATCCAATTTTGTGGGCGGGGTCACTCAGGGTCTGATTTGATGGGCGGAGCCAGTCGGGGATAGATTTGGTGGGTGGGGTCACTCAGGGTCCAATTTGGTGGGCGGGGTCACTGGGTCCGATTTGGTGGGCAGGGTCACTCTGGGTCCGATTTTGTGGGCGGGGCCAGTCAGGGATAGATTTGGTGGGTGGGGTCACTCAAGGTCCGATTTAGCGATTTAGTGGGCGGAGCCAGTCAGGGATAGATTTGGTGGCCGGGGACACTCTGGGTCCGATTTGGTGGGCGGTGTCACTCTGGGTCCGATTTGATGGGCGGGGTCACTATGGGTCCGATTTGGTGGGCGGGGTCACTCTGGGTCCGATTTGGTGGGCGGGGTCACTCTGGGTCAGATTTGGTGGTCGGGGCCGCTCGGGGGCCAATTTCATGGTCGGGGCCGCTCGGGGGCCGATTTGGTGGTTGGAGCCGGTCAGGGGCCGATTTGGTGGTCGGGCTGCCCGGGGGCCGCTTTGGTGGTCGGGGCCGCTCGGAGGCCGATTTGGTGGTCGGGGCCGCTCGGGGTCCGATCTGGTGGGCGGGGCCCCTCAGGGTCCAATTTGACACCTCACTGGAGTCTGTGCGTGCAGCGGTTCGGGCCGCATTAATTGCGGAAAAAAGCCTAAATAAGAATAAGTTTACTACGGTGGAATAACAATATAGTGCTTTGTGCCAAAGCACTATAATAAGAATAATAACTAGATGGGTATTTCCTGAAGGAACTACAGATAGTGCTTTGGAATGGTGCCCGGGCTGCCCCCGCAAGACTTTCACACTTGGGTGCCCCTCAGGCGCTGGTTTGCTGGGTGGGGCCCCTCTGGGTCCGATTTAGTGGGCGGGGCCACTCTAGGTCCGATTTGGTGGGCGGGGTCACTCTGGGTCCGATTTGGTGGGCGGGGTCACACTGGGTCCTCCGATTTGGTGGGCGATTTGGTGGGCGGGGCCCCTCAGGGGCCGATTTGGTGGGCGGGGCCCCTCAGGGGCCGATTTGGTGGGCAGGGCCCCTCAGGGGCCAATTTGGTGGGCGGGGCCCCACAGGGGCCGATTTGGTGGGCGGGGCCCCTCAGGGTCTGATTTGGTGGGCGGGGCCCCTCAGGGTCCGATTTGGTGGGCGGGGCCTCTCAGGGTCCGATTTGGTGGGCGGGGCCCTTCAGGGTCCGATTTGGTGGGCGGGGCCTCTCAGGGGCCGATTTGGTGGGCGGGGCCCCTCAGGGTCCGATTTGGTGGGCGGGGCCCCTCAGGGTCCAATTTTGTGGGTGGGGTTACTCTGGGTCCGATTTGGTGGGCGGGGTCACTCTGGGTCCGATTTGGTGGGTGGGGTCACTCTGGGTCCGAATTGGTGGGTGGGTCACTCTGGGTCCGGTTTGGTGTGCGGGGCCACTCAGGGTCAGATTTGGTGGGCGGGGGACCTCAGAGACCGATTTGGTGGGCGGGGTTACTCTGGGTCTGATTTGGTGGGCGGGTTCACTGTGGGACCTATTTGGTGGGCGGGGTCACTCTTGGTCCGATTTGGTGGGCGGGGTCACCCTGGGTCCGATTTGGTGGGCGGGGTCACTCTGGGTCCGATTTGGTGGGCGGGGCCCCTCAGGGTTCGATTTGGTGGGCGGGGTCACTCAGGGTCCGATTTGGTGTGCGGGGTCACTCAGGTCCGATTTGGTGTGCGGGGTCACTCAGGTCCGATTTGGTGGACGGGGTCACTCTGGGTCCGATTTGGTGGGCGGGGTCACTCTGGGTCCGATTTGGTGGGCAGGGTCACTCTGGGTCTGATTTGGTGGGTGGGGTCACTCTGGGTCCGATTTGGTGGGCTGGGTCACTCTGGGTCCGATTTGGTGGGCTGGGTCACTCAGGGGCCGAATTAGTGGGCGGAGCCAGTCAGGGATAGATTTGGTGGCCGGGGTCACTCAGGGTCCGATTTGGTGGGCGGGGTCACTCAGGGTCCGATTTGGTGGGCAATGTCACTCAGGGACCGATTTGGTGGGCGGGGTCACTCAGGGACCGATTTGGTGGGCGGGGTCAGTCAGGGACCGATTTGGTGTGTGGGGTCACTCAGGGACCGATTTGGTGGGTGGGGTCACTCTGGGTCCGATTTGGTGGGCGGGGTCACTCTGGGTCCGATTTGGTGGGCGGGGTCACTCTGGGTCCGATTTGGTGGGCGGGGTCACTCTGGGACCGATTTGGTGGGCGGGGTCACTCTGGGTCCGATTTGGTGGGCGGAGTCACTCTGCGTCCGATTTGGTGGGCGGAGTCACTGGGTCCGAATTGGTGGGCGGGGTCACTCTGGGTCCGATTTGGTGGGCGGAGTCACTCTGCGTCCGATTTGGTGGGCGGAGTCACTGGGTCCGAATTGGTGGGCGGGGTCACTCTGGGTCTGATTTGGTTGGCTGGGTCACTCTGGGTCCGATTTAGTGGGCGGGGTCACTCTGGGTCCGATTTAGTGGGCGGAGCCAGTCAGGGATAAATTTGGTGGCCGTGGTCACTCTGGGTCCGATTTAAAGGGTGGTGTCACTCTGTGTCCGATTTGATGGGCGGGGTAACTCTGGGTCCGATTTGGTGGGCGGGGTCAATCTGGGTCCGATTTGGTGGGCGGGGCCAGTCAGGGATAGATTTGGTGGGTGGGGTCAGTCAAGGCCCGATTTAGCGGTTTAGTGGGCGGAGCCAGTCAGGGATAGATTTGGTGGGCGGGGTCACTCTGGGTCCGATTTGGCGGCCGGGGTCATTGGGTCCGATTTAGTGGGCAAGGTCACTCTGGGTGCGATTTGGTGGGCGGTGTCACTCTGGGTCCGATTTGATGGGCGGGGTCACTCTGGGTCCGATTTGGTGGGCGCGGTCACTCTGGGTCCAATTTGGTGGGCGGGGTCACTCTGGGTCCAATTTGGTGGGTGGGGTCACTAAGTCTGATTTGGTGGGCAGGGTCACTCTGGGTACGATTTGGTGGGCGGGGCACCTCAGGGACCGATTTGGTGGGCGAGGCACCTCTGGATCCAATTTTGTGGGCGGGGTCACTCTGGGTCCGATTTGGTGGTTGGAGCCAGTCAGGGATAGATTTGGTGGGTGGGGTCACTCAAGGTCCATCCGATTTAGCGATTTAGTGGGCGGAGCCAGTCAGGGATAGAGTTGGTGGCCGGGGTCACTCTGGGTCTGATTTGGTGGGCGGTGTCACTCTGGGTCCGATTTGGTGGGCGTGGTCACTCTGGGTCCGATTTTGTGGGCGGGGTCACTCTGGGTCCAATTTGGTGGGCGGGGTCACTCTGGGTCCAATTTGGTGGGCGGGGTCACTCTGGGTCCGATTTGGTGGGCGGGGTCACTAAGTCCGATTTGGTGGGCAGGGTCACTCTGGGTACAATTTGGTGGGCGGGGTCACTCTGGGTCCGATTTGGTGGGCGTGGTCACTCTGGGTCCGATTTTGTGGGCGGGGTCACTCTGGGTCCAATTTGGTGGGTGGGGTCACTCTGGGTCCAATTTGGTGGGCGGGGTCACTCTGGGTCCGATTTGGTGGGCGGGGTCACTAAGTCCAATTTGGTGGGCGGGGTCACTCTGGGTACAATTTGGTGGGCGGGGTCACTCTGGGTCCGATTTGGTGGGCGTGGTCACTCTGGGTCTGATTTTGTGGGCGGGGTCACTCTGGGTCCAATTTGGTGGGCGGGGCCCCTCAGGGTCCAATTTGGTGGGCGGGGTCAGTCTGGGTCCGATTTGGTGGGCGGGGCCCCTCAGGGTCCGATTTGGTGGCCGATTTAGTGGGCGGGGCCCCTCAGGGGCCGATTTGGTGGGCGAGGCCCCTCAGGGTCCGATTTGGTGGGCGGGGCCCCTCAGGGTCCGATTTGGTGGGCGGGGCCCCTCAGCATCCGATTTGGTGGGCGGGGCCCCTCAGCATCCGATTTGGTGGGCGGGACCCCTCTGAGTCCGATTTGGTGGGCTGGGCCCCTCAGGGTCCGATTTGGTGGACTGGGTACCTCAGGGTCAGATTTGGTGTGCGGGTCACTTTAAGAGCTGATATTATCTGGCAAAACTGTGTCCTGGTGGGGTCATGTAGAGTTCGTAGGCGTTGACATAATAACTGGATCTGACTGCGCATATCAATGAGTGAGCTAATCAGCCAGATGGCAGTTGGCAGTTATTTTGAAATTGCCTCAGAAATCAGTCCATTATTTCCCTATGGCAAAATTTCCCTATTGAAATGCATTGAGGCAATGCTTTCCAATGAGGGGAAAAAAAATTTCAAACGAAAATTGCGCCAAAACTACAAATCCGATCGACACGAAAAATACTTAGCACACCTCTCATGGATGCTGGCTGAATTTCTGCACATTTGCAGCTTCTTTGCTCAGTCACAGGTGGGCCGTTTGTTCTAATTTATTGGGATGGTATTTATACAGGGTTTGGGACACATGTTGGTACTTCCCCTGACGAAGCCCTCTCTTGAAGGGCGATACGCGTGGGGCTGCTCTGGTCCCTGTCCTGCTTGCTTGCCTGGCTGCCCACGGACTCCGCTCTGGTCACCACTTGGGTAACCCCTTCTTCTAGTGCTCTGAGGTTTTTCCTGGCGGTTCCAGGGCTTTTTTTCTCCCACTGTTATTTTGGGATCCTGTTGCCTTACTGGCTTAGGGTAGATATTTCTGTCCCATGAGCCGTTCGGGCTAAATGCACTATTTGGGTGTTTACTGGCCACTTAGGATTTTGTATACATCCGCCTGGGTTGGTTAGGCTACTTTCACACTAGCATTAACTGCAATACGTTAAAATGCGTCGTTTTGCAGAAAAAACGCATCCAGCAAAATATTTTGCTGGATGCGTTTTTTCCCCATAGACTTGTATTGGCGACGCATTGCGACGGATTTGCATACGTCGGTAAACGTCTTTCGACGGATGCGTCGAAATTAGGCGACACGTCGTCTGGAAAAATGTAGATTGCAACGTTTTTTGGCTCCGACAAAAAAACGTGTCTCGGCGCATCCATCGGCATGCGTCTTTGGCTACAATGAAAGTCTATGAGCGACGGATGCGTCGAGACACGTCGTACGACGCACTGCAGCGCTGCAATACGTTTTTTTCTACTGAGCATGCTCAGAAACAGGATTTTTTTTAGCTAATTGGCCAGACATCCCCAAATAGACGGATCCGTCGAAATGCTGTATGTGTTGCATACATTTTGCACTTTTTTGATGCATCCGTTTTTTTGGCAAAAAGACGTTTTTGTGACGGTTTGCAGTTAACGCTAGTGTGAAAGTAGCCTTAGTTTGTCCTGTGAGCTGGCCACGTATGGTCTGCATCTGGTCCTAGGGTACAGGCAGGCTTATAGCATTGGTTATCAGTATGCTTATTATGGGTTATATATATTATTGTACTCTGTATTTACTGAGTGTTATGGACAGGGCCTTGCCTTTCTGTTTAAGTATGTTTTATTATGTTGTGTGTCAATAAAATCTTGTTTTTTCCTACATTATGTTTTCATTTTTTATACGTGGTGTGCATAACTGGAGTGATACTTTTCTTTCTGTGGGCGGAGCCAGTCAGGGATAGAGTTGGTGGCCGGAGTCACTCTGGGTCTGATTTGGTGGGCGGTGTCACTCTGGGTCCGATTTGGTGGGCGTGGTCACTCTGGGTCCGATTTGGTGGGCGGGGTCACTCTGGGTCCAATTTGGTGGGCGTGGTCACTCTGGGTCCAATTTGGTGGGCGGGGTCACTCTGGGTCCAATTTGGTGGGTGGGGTCACTCTGGGTCCGATTTGGTGGGCGGGGTCACTAAGTCCGATTTGGTGGGCAGGGTCACTCTGGGTCCGATTTGGTGTGCGGGGTCACTCAGGTCCGATTTGGTGTGCGGGGTCACTCAGGTCCGATTTGGTGGACGGGGCCAGTCAGGGATAGATTTTGTGGGTGGGGTCACTCAAGGTCCGATTTAGCGATATAGTGGGCAGAGCCAGTCAGGGATAGATTCTGCTGGTTATATTTGCTGGCTTCGAAATGACACCTCACTGGAGTCTGTGCGTGCAGAGGTTCGGGCCGCATTAATTGCGGAAAAAAGCCTAATAATAAGAAGAATAGGAAGTTTACTACGGTGGAATAACAATATAGTGCTTTGTGCCAAAGCACTATAATAAGAATAATAACTAGATGGGTATTTCCTGAAGGAACTACAGATAGTGCTTTGGAATGGTGCCCGGGCTGCCCCTGCAAGACTTTCACACTTGGGTGCCCCTCAGGCGCTGGTTTGCTGGGCGGGGCCCCTCTGGGTCCGATTTAGTGGGCGGGGCCACTCTGGGTCTGATTTGGTGGGCGGGGTCACTCTGGTTCAGATTTGGTGGGCGGGGTCACTCTGGGTCCAATTTGGTAGGTGGGGTCACTCTGGGTCCAATTTGGTGGGCGGGGTCACTCTGGGTCCAATTTGGTGGGCGGGGTCACTCTGGGTCCGATTTGGTGGGCGGGGTCACTCTGGGTCCGATTTGGTGGGCGGGGTCACTCTGGGTCCGATTTGGTGGGCGGGGTCACTCTGTAGCCGATTTGGTGGGCGGGGTCACTCAGGTCCGATTTGGTGGGCGGGGTTACACTGGGTCCGATTTGGTGGGCGGGGTCACTCAGGGTTCGATTTGGTGGGCGGAGCCAGTCAGGGATAGGCTTGGTGGGTGGGGTCACTCAGGGTCCGATTTGGTGGGCGGGGTCACTCAGGATTTGATTTGGTGGGCGGGGTCACTCTGGGTCCGATTTGGTGGGCGGGGTAACTCTGTGTCCGATTTGGTGGGCGGGGTCACTCTGGGTCCGATTTGGTGGGTGGGGTCACTCTGGGTCCGATATGGTGGGCGGGGTCACTCAGGGTTCGATTTGGTGGGCGGGGTCACTCAGGGTCCGATTTGGTGGGCGGGGTCAATCAGGTCCGATTTGGTGGGTGGGGTCACTCAGGGTCCGATTTGGTGGGCGGGGTCACTCAGGGTCCGATTTAGTGGGCGGGGTCACTCAGGTCCGAATTGGTGGGCGGGGTCACTCTGGGTCCGAATTGGTGGGCGGGGTCACTCTGGGTTCGAATTGGTGGGCGGGGTCACTCAGGGTTCGATTTGGTGGGCGGAGCCAGTCAGGGATAGACTTGGTGGGTGGGGTCACTAAGGGTCTGATTTGGTGGGCGGGGTCACTCAGGATTTGATTTGGTGGGCGGGGTCACTCAGGGTCCGATTTGGTGGGCAGGGTCACTCGGTTCGATTTGGTGGGCGGGGTCACTCAGGGTCCGATTTGGTGGGCAGGGACACTCTGGGTCCGATTTGGTGGGCGGGGCACCTCAGGGACCGATTTGGTGGGCGGAGCCAGTCAGGGATAGACTTGGTGGGTGGGGTCACTCAGGGTCTTATTTGATGGGCGGGGTCACTCAGGGTCCGATTTGGTGGGCGGGGTCACTCAGGGTCTGATTTGGTGGGCAAGGTCACTCGGTTCGATTTGGTGGGCGGGGTCACTCAGGGTCCGATTTGGTGGGCGGGGTCACTCAGGTCCGATTTGGTGGACGGGGTCACTCAGGTCCGATTTGGTGGACGGGGTCACTCTGGGTCCGATTTGGTGGGCGGGGTCACTCTGGGTCCGATTTGGTGGGCGGGGTCACTCTGGGTCCGATTTGGTGGGCGGGGTCACTCTGGGTCCGATTTGGTGGGCGGGGTCACTCTGGGTCCGATTTGGTGGGCTGGGTCACTCTGGGTCCGATTTGGTGGGCGGAGCCAGTCAGGGATAGATTTGGTGGCCGGGGTCACTCAGGGTCCGATTTGGTGGGCAATGTCACTCAGGGACCGATTTGGTGGGCGGGGTCACTCTGGGTCCAATTTGGTGGGCGGGGTCACTCTGGGTCCAATTTGGTGGGCGGGGTCACTAAGTCCGATTTGGTGGGCAGGGTCACTGGGTACAATTTGGTGGGCGGGGCACCTCAGGGACATATTTGGTGGGCGAGGCACCTCTGGATCCAATTTTGTGGACGGGGTCACTCTGGGTCCGATTTGGTGGTTGGAGCCAGTCAGGGATAGATTTGGTGGGTGGGGTCACTCAAGGTCCGATTTGGTGGGCGGGGTCACTCAGGGTCCGATTTGGTGGGCGGGGTCACTCTGGGTCCGATTTTGTGGGCGGGGCCAGTCAGGGATAGATTTGGTGGGTGGGGTCACTCAAGGTCCGATTTAGCGATATAGTGGGCGGAGCCAGTCAGGGATAGATTTGGTGGGCGGGGTCACTGGGTCCGATTTGGTGGGCGGGGTCACTCTGGGTCTGATTTGTTGGCGGGGTCACTCTGGGTCCGATTTGGTGGGCGGGGTCACTGGGTCCGATTTGGTGGGCGGGGTCACTCTGGGTCCGATTTGGTGGGCGGGGCACCTCAGGGACCGATTTGGTGGGCGAGGCACCTCTGGATCCAATTTTGTGGGCGGGGTCACTCTGGGTCTGATTTGATGGGCGGAGCCAGTCGGGGATAGATTTGGTGGGTGGGGTCACTCAGGGTCCGATTTGGTGGGTGGGGTCACTCAGGGTCCGATTTGGTGGGCGGGGTCACTGGGTCCGATTTGGTGGGCAGGGTCACTCTGGGTCCGATTTTGTGGGCGGGGCCAGTCAGGGATAGATTTGGTGGGTGGGGTCACTCAAGGTCCGATTTAGCGATTTAGTGGGCGGAGCCAGTCAGGGATAGAGTTGGTGGCCGGAGTCACTCTGGGTCTGATTTGGTGGGCGGTGTCACTCTGGGTCCGATTTGGTGGGCGTGGTCACTCTGGGTCCAATTTGGTGGGCGTGCTCACTCTGGGTCCAATTTGGTGGGCGGGGTCACTCTGTCCAATTTGGTGGGCGGGGTCACTCTGGGTCCGATTTGGTGGGCGGGGTCACTAAGTCCGATTTGGTGGGCAGGGTCACTCTGGGTACAATTTGGTGGGCGGGGTACCTCAGGGACATTTGGTGGGCGAGGCACCTCTGGATCCAATTTTGTGGGCGGGGTCACTCTGGGTCCGATTTGGTGGGCGGGGTCACCTAGGGTCCGATTTGGTGTGCGGGGTCACTCAGGTCCGATTTGGTGTGCGGGGTCACTCAGGTCCGATTTGGTGGACGGGGTCACTCTGGGTCCGATTTGGTGGGCGGGGTCACTCTGGGTCCGATTTTGTGGGCGGGGCCAGTCAGGGATAGATTTTGTGGGTGGGGTCACTCAAGGTCCGATTTAGCGATATAGTGGGCAGAGCCAGTCAGGGATAGATTTGATGGGCTGGGTCACTATGGGTCCGATTTGGTGGGCGGGGTCACTCTGGGTCCGATTTGGTGGGCGGGGTCACTCTGGGTCAGATTTGGTGGTCGGGGCCGCTCGGGGGCCAATTTCATGGTCGGGGCCACTCGGGGGCCGATTTGGTGGTTGGAGCCGGTCAGGGGCCGATTTGGTGGTCGGGCTGCTCGGGGGCCGTTTTGGTGGTCGGGGCCGCTCGGAGGCCGATTTGGTGGTCGGGGCCGCTCGGGGTCCGATTTGGTGGGCGGGGCCCCTCAGGGTCCAATTTGGTGGGCGGGGTCAGTCTGGGTCCGATTTGGTGGGCGGGGCCCCTCAGGGTCCGATTTGGTGGGCGATTTGGTGGGCGGGGCCCCTCAGGGGCCGATTTAGTGGGCGGGGCCCCTCAGGGGCCGATTTGGTGGGCGAGGCCCCTCAGGGTCCGATTTGGTGGGCGGGGCCCCTCAGGGTCCGATTTGGTGGGCGGGGCCCCTCAGCATCCGATTTGGTGGGCGGGGCCCCTCAGCATCCGATTTGGTGGGCGGGACCCCTCTGAGTCCGATTTGGTGGGCTGGGCCCCTCAGGGTCCGATTTGGTGGACTGGGCACCTCAGGGTCAGATTTGGTGTGCGGGTCACTTTAAGAGCTGATATTATCTGGCAAAACTGTGTCCTGGTGGGGTCATGTAGAGTTCGTAGGCGTTGACATAATAACTGGATCTGACTGCGCATATCAATGAGTGAGCTAATCAGCCAGATGGCAGTTGGCAGTTATTTTGAAATTGCCTCAGAAATCAGTCCATTATTTCCCTATGGCAAAATTTCCCTATTGAAATGCATTGAGGCAATGCTTTCCAATGAGGGGAAAAAAAATTTCAAACGAAAATTGCGCCAAAACTACAAATCCGATCGACACGAAAAATACTTAGCACACCTCTCATGGATGCTGGCTGACTTTCTGCACATTTGCAGCTTCTTTGCTCAGTCACAGGTGGGCCGTTTGTTCTAATTTATTGGGATGGTATTTATACAGGGTTTGGGACACATGTTGGTACTTCCCCTGACGAAGCCCTCTCTTGAAGGGCGATACGCGTGGGGCTGCTCTGGTCCCTGTCCTGCTTGCTTGCCTGGCTGCCCACGGACTCCGCTCTGGTCACCACTTGGGTAACCCCTTCTTCTAGTGCTCTGAGGTTTTTCCTGGCGGTTCCAGTGCTTTTTTTTTTTTCTCCCACTGTTATTTTGGGATCCTGTTGCCTTACTGGCTTAGGGTAGATATTTTTGTCCCATGAGCCGTTCGGGCTAAATGCACTATTTGGGTGTTTACTGGCCACTTAGGATTTTGTATACATCCGCCTGGGTTGGTTAGGCTACTTTCACACTAGCATTAACTGCAATACGTTAAAATGCGTCGTTTTGCAGAAAAAACGCATCCAGCAAAATATTTTCCTGGATGCGTTTTTTCCCCATAGACTTGTATTGGCGACGCATTGCGACGGATTTGCATACGTCGGTATACGTCTTTCGACAGATGCGTCGAAATTAGGCGACACGTCGTCTGGAAAAATGTAGATTGCAACGTTTTTTGGCTCCGACAAAAAAACGTGTCTCGGCGCATCCATCGGCATGCGTCTTTGGCTACAATGAAAGTCTATGAGCGACGGATGCGTCGAGACACGTCGTACGACGCACTGCAGCGCTGCAATACGTTTTTTTCTACTGAGCATGCTCAGAAACAGGATTTTTTTTTAGCTAATTGGCCAGACATCCCCAAATAGACGGATCCGTCGAAATGCTGTATGTGTTGCATACATTTTGCACTTTTTTGACGCATCCGTTTTTTTGGCAAAAAGACGTTTTTGTGACGGTTTGCAGTTAACGCTAGTGTGAAAGTAGCCTTAGTTTGTCCTGTGAGCTGGCCACGTATGGTCTGCATCTGGTCCTAGGGTACAGGCAGGCTTATAGCATTGGTTATCAGTATGCTTATTATGGGTTATATATATTATTGTACTCTGTATTTACTGAGTGTTATGGACAGGGCCTTGCCTTTCTGTTTAAGTATGTTTTATTATGTTGTGTGTCAATAAAATCTTGTTTTTTCCTACATTATGTTTTCATTTTTTATACGTGGTGTGCATAACTGGAGTGATACTTTTCTTTCTGCTGGTTATATTTGCTGGCTTCGAAATGACACCTCACTGGAGTCTGTGCGTGCAGCGGTTCAGGCCGCATTAATTGCGGAAAAAAGCCTAATAATAAGAAGAATAGGAAGTTTACTACGGTGGAATAACAATATAGTGCTTTGTGCCAAAGCACTATAATAAGAATAATAACTAGATGGGTATTTCCTGAAGGAACTACAGATAGTGCTTTGGAATGGTGCCCGGGCTGCCCCTGCAAGACTTTCACACTTGGGTGCCCCTCAGGCGCTGGTTTGCTGGGCGGGGCCCCTCTGGGTCCGATTTAGTGGGCGGGGCCACTCTGGGTCTGATTTGGTGGGCGGGGTCACTCTGGTTCCGATTTGGTGGGCGGGGTCACTCTGGGTCCAATTTGGTGGGTGGGGTCACCCTGGGTCCAATTTGGTGGGCGGGGTCACTCTGGGTCCGATTTGGTGGGCGGGGTCACTCTGGGTCCGATTTGGTGGGCGGGGTCACTCTGGGTCCGATTTGGTGGGCGGGGTCACTCTGGGTCCGATTTGGTGGGCGGGGTCACTCTGGGTCCGATTTGGTGGGCGGGGTCACTCTGGGTCCGATTTGGTGGGCGGGGTCACTCTGGGTCCGATTTGGTGGGCGGGGTCAATCAGGTCCGATTTGGTGGGCGGGGTCACTCAGGTCCGATTTGGTGGGCGGGGTTACTCTGGGTCCGATTTGGTGGGCGGGGTCACTCTGGGTCCAATTTGGAGGGTGGGGTCACCCTGGGTCCAATTTGGTGGGCGGGGTCACTCTGGGTCCGAATTGGTGGGCGGGGTCACTCTGGGTCCGATTTGGTGGGCGGGGTCACTCTGGGTCCGATTTGGTGGGCGGGGTCACTCTGGGTCCGATTTGGTGGGCGGGGTCACTCTGGGTCCGATTTGGTGGGCGGGGTCAATCAGGTCCGATTTGGTGGGCGGGGTCACTCAGGTCCGATTTGGTGGGCGGGGTCACTCTGGGTCCAATTTGGTGGGCGGGGTCACTCTGGGTCCGAATTGGTGGGCGGGGTCACTCTGGGTCCGATTTGGTGGGCGGGGTCACTCTGGGTCCGATTTGGTGGGCGGGGTCACTCTGGGTCCGATTTGGTGGGCGGGGTCAATCAGGTCCGATTTGGTGGGCGGGGTCACTCAGGTCCGATTTGGTGGGCGGGGTCACTCTGGGTCCGATTTGGTGGGCGGGGTCAATCAGGTCTGATTTGGTGGGCGGGGTCACTCAGGATTTGATTTGGTGGGCGGGATCACTCTGGGTCCGATTTGGTGGGCGGGGTAACTCTGGGTCCGATTTGGTGGGCGGGGTCACTCTGGGTCCGATTTGGTGGGTGGGGTCACTCTGGGTCCGATATGGTCGGCGGGGTCACTCAGGGTTCGATTTGGTGGGCGGGGTCACTCAGGGTCCGATTTGGTGGGCAGGGTCAATCAGGTCCGATTTGGTGGGTGGGGTCACTCAGGGTCCGATTTGGTGGGCGGGGTCACTCAGGGTCCGATTTGGTGGGCGGGGTCACTCGGGTCCGAATTGGTGGGCGGGGTCACTCTGAGTCCGAATTGGTGGGCGGGGTCACTCTGGGTTCGAATTGGTGGGCGGGGTCACTCAGGGTTCGATTTGGTGGGTGGAGTCAGTCAGGGATAGACTTGGTGGGTGGGGTCACTAAGGGTCCGATTTGGTGGGCGGGGTCACTCAGGATTTGATTTGGTGGGCGGGGTCACTCAGGGTCCGATTTGGTGGGCGGGGTCACTCAGGGTCTGATTTGGTGGGCAGGGTCACTCGGTTCGATTTGGTGGGCGGGGTCACTCAGGGTCCGATTTGGTGGGCAGGGACACTCTGGGTCCAATTTGGTGGGCGGGGCACCTCAGGGACCGATTTGGTGGGCGGAGCCAGTCAGGCATAGACTTGGTGGGTGGGG
Organism: Ranitomeya imitator; assembly: GCF_032444005.1. Taxonomy (NCBI): domain Eukaryota; kingdom Metazoa; phylum Chordata; class Amphibia; order Anura; family Dendrobatidae; genus Ranitomeya; species Ranitomeya imitator. Next base: position 96,423,578 of record NC_091290.1, read on the forward strand.
TCACTCAGGGTCTTATTTGATGGGCGGGGTCACTCAGGATTTGATTTGGTGGGCGGGGTCACTCAGGGTCCGATTTGGTGGGCGGGGTCACTCAGGGTCTGATTTGGTGGGCAGGGTCACTCGGTTCGATTTGGTGGGCGGGGTCACTCAGGGTCCGATTTGGTGGACGGGGTCACTCAGGTCCGATTTGGTGGACGGGGTCACTCAGGGTCCGATTTGGTGGGCGGGGTCACTCAGGGTCCGATTTGGTGGGCGGGGCACCTCAGGGACCGATTTGGTGGGCAGAGCCAGTCAGGGATAGACTTGGTGGGTGGGGTCACTCAGGGTCTTATTTGGTGGGCGGGGTCACTCAGGATTTGATTTGGTGGGCGGGGTCACTCAGGGTCCGATTTGGTGGGCGGAGTCACTCAGGGTCCGATTTGGTGGGCGGGGTCACTCAGGGTCCGATTTGGTGTGCGGGGTCACTCAGGTCCGATTTGGTGTGCGGGGTCACTCAGGTCCGATTTGGTGGACGGGGTCACTCTAGGTCCGATTTGGTGGGCGGGGTCACTCTGGGTCCGATTTGGTGGGCGGGGTCACTCTGGGTCTGATTTGGTGGGTGGGGTCACTCTGGGTCTGATTTGGTGGGCTGGGTCACTCTGGGTCCGATTTGGTGGGCTGGGTAACTCATGGGCCGATTTAGTGGGCGGAGCCAGTCAGGGATAGATTTGGTGGCCGGGGTCACTCAGGGTCTGATTTGGTGGGCAGTCACTCAGGGACCGATTTGGTGGGCGGGGTCACTCAGGGACCGATTTGGTGGGCGGGGTCACTCAGGGACCGATTTGGTGTGTGGGGTCACTCAGGTCCGATTTGGTGGGTGGGGTCACTCTGGGTCCGATTTGGTGGGCGGGGTCACTCTGGGTCCGATTTGGTGGGCGGGGTCACTCTGGGTCCGATTTGGTGGGCGGGGTCACTCTGGGACTGATTTGGTGGGCGGGGTCACTCTTGGTCCGATTTGGTGGGCGGAGTCACTCTGGGTCCGAATTGGTGGGCGGGGTCACTCTGGGTCCGATTTAGTGGGCGGAGCCAGTCAGGGATAAATTTGGTGGCCGGGGTCACTCTGGGTCCGATTTAAAGGGCAGTGTCACTCTGTGTCCGATTTGATGGGCGGGGTCACTCTGGGTCCGATTTGGTGGGCGGGGTCACTGGGTCCGATTTGGTGGGCGGGGTCACTCTGGGTCCGATTTTGTGGGCGGGGCCAGTCAGGGATAGATTTGGTGGGTGGGGTCAGTCAAGGCCCGATTTAGCGGTTTAGTGGGCGGAGCCAGTCAGGGATAGATTTGGTGGGCGGGGTCACTCTGGGTCCGATTTGGTGGGCGCGGTCACTCTGGGTCCAATTTGGTGGGCGGGGTCACTCTGGGTCCGATTTGGTGGGCGGGGTCACTAAGTCTGATTTGGTGGGCAGGGTCACTCTGGGTACGATTTGGTGGGCGGCGCACCTCAGGGACCGATTTGGTGGGCGAGGCACCTCTGGATCCAATTTTGTGGGCGGGGTCACTCTGGGTCCGATTTGGTGGGCGTGGTCACTCTGGGTCCGATTTGGTGGGCGGGGTCACTCTGGGTCCAATTTGGTGGGCGGGGTCACTCTGGGTCCAATTTGGTGGGCGGGGTCACTCTGGGTCCGATTTGGTGGGCGAGGCACCTCTGGATCCAATTTTGTGGGCGGGGTCACTCTGGGTCCGATTTGGTGGTTGGAGCCAGTCAGGGATAGATTTGGTGGGTGGGGTCACTCAAGGTCCGATTTGGTGGGCGGGGTCACTCAGGGTCCGATTTGGTGGGCGGGGTCACTCTGGGTCCGATTTTGTGGGCGGAGCCAGTCAGGGATAGATTTGGTGGGTGGGGTCACTCAAGGTCCGATTTAGCGATATAGTGGGCGGAGCCAGTCAGGGATAGATTTGGTGGGCGGGGTCACTCTGGGTCTGATTTGGTGGGCGGGGTCACTCTGGGTCTGATTTGTTGGCGGGGTCACTCTGGGTCCGATTTGGTGGGCGGGGTCAGAGTCCGATTTGGTGGGCGGGGTCACTCTGGGTCCGATTTGGTGGGCGGGGCACCTCAGGGACCGATTTGGTGGGCGAGGCACCTCTGGATCCAATTTTGTGGGCGGGGTCACTCTGGGTCTGATTTGGTGGGCGGAGCCAGTCGGGGATAGATTTGGTGGGCGGGGTCACTCTGGGTCCGATTTGGTGGGTGGGGTCACTCAGGGTCCGATTTGGTGGGCGGGGTCACTCAGGGTCCGATTTGGTGGGCGGGGTCACTCAGGTCCGAATTGGTGGGAGGGGTCACTCTAGGTCCGAATTGGTGGGCGGGGTCACTCTGGGTCCGAATTGGTGGGCGGGGTCACTCAGGGTTCGATTTGGTGGGCGGAGCCAGTCAGGGATAGACTTGGTGGGTGGGGTCACTAAGGGTCCGATTTGGTGGGCGGGGTCACTCAGGATTTGATTTGGTGGGCGGGGTCACTCAGGGTCCGATTTGGTAGGCGGGGTCACTCAGGGTCTGATTTGGTGGGCAGGGTCACTCGGTTCGATTTGGTGGGCGGGGTCACTCAGGATCCGATTTGGTGGGCAGGGTCACTCTGGGTCCGATTTGGTGGGCGGGGCACCTCAGGGACCGATTTGGTGGGCGGAGCCAGTTAGGGATAGACTTGGTGGGTGGGGTCACTCAGGGTCTTATTTGGTGGGCGGGGTCACTCAGGATTTGATTTGGTGGGCGGGGTCACTCAGGGTCCGATTTGGTGGGCGGGGTCACTCAGGGTCCGATTTGGTGGGCGGGGTCACTCAGGGTCCGATTTGGTGTGCGGGGTCACTCAGGTCCGATTTGGTGTGCGGGGTCACTCAGGTCCGATTTGGTGGACGGGGTCACTCTGGGTCCGATTTGGTGGGCGGGGTCACTCTGGGTCCGATTTGGTGGGCGGGGTCACTCTGGGTCTGATTTGGTGGGTGGGGTCACTCTGGGTCCGATTTGGTGGGCTGGGTCACTCTGGGTCCGATTTGGTGGGCTGGGTAACTCAGGGGCCGATTTAGTGGGCGGAGCCAGTCAGGGATAGATTTGGTGGCCGGGGTCACTCAGGGTCCGATTTGGTGGGTGGGGTCACTCTGGGTCCGATTTGGTGGGCAAGGTCACTCAGGGACCGATTTGGTGGGCGGGGTCACTCAGGGACCGATTTGGTGTGTGGGGTCACTCAGGTCCGATTTGGTGGGTGGGGTCACTCTGGGTCCGATTTGGTGGGCGGGGTCACTCTGGGTCCGATTTGGTGGGCGGGGTCACTCTGGGTCCGATTTGGTGGGCGGGGTCACTCTGGGACCGATTTGGTGGGCGGGGTCACTCTGGGTCCGATTTGGTGGGCGGAGTCACTCTGCGTCCGATTTGGTGGGCGGAGTCACTCTGGGTCCGATTTGGTGGGCGGGGTCACTGGGTCCGATTTGGTGGGCGGGGTCACACTGGGTCCGATTTTGTGGGCGGGGCCAGTCAGGGATAGATTTGGTGGGTGGGGTCAGTCAAGGCCCGATTTAGCGGTTTAGTGGGCGGAGCCAGTCAGGGATAGATTTGGTGGGCGGGGTCACTCTGGGTCCGATTTGGTGGGCGCGGTCACTCTGGGTCCAATTTGGTGGGCGCGGTCACTCTGGGTCCAATTTGGTGGGCGGGGTCACTCTGGGTCCGATTTGGTGGGCGGGGTCACTAAGTCTGATTTGGTGGGCAGGGTCACTCTGGGTACGACTTGGTGGGCGGCGCACCTCAGGGACCGATTTGGTGGGCGAGGCACCTCTGGATCCAATTTTGTGGGCGGGGTCACTCTGGGTCCGATTTGGTGGGCGTGGTCACTCTGGGTCCGATTTGGTGGGCGGGGTCACTCTGGGTCCAATTTGGTGGGCGGGGTCACTCTGGGTCCGATTTGGTGGGCGGGGTCACTAAGTCCGATTTGGTGGGCAGGGTCACTGGGTACAATTTGGTGGGCGGGGCACCTCAGGGACATATTTGGTGGGCGAGACACCTCTGGATCCAATTTTGTGGGCGGGGTCACTCTGGGTCCGATTTGGTGGTTGGAGCCAGTCAGGGATAGATTTGGTGGGTGGGGTCACTCAAGGTCCGATTTGGTGGGCGGGGTCACTCAGGGTCCGATTTGGTGGGCGGGGTCACTCTGGGTCTGATTTTGTGGGCGGGGCCAGTCAGGGATAGATTTGGTGGGTGGGGTCACTCAAGGTCCGATTTAGCGATATAGTGGGCGGAGCCAGTCAGGGATAGATTTGGTGGGCGGGGTCACTGGGTCCGATTTGGTGGGCGGGGTCACTCTGGGTCTGATTTGGTGGGCGGGGTCACTCTGGGTCTGATTTGTTGGCGGGGTCACTCTGGGTCCGATTTGGTGGGTGGGGTCACTGAGTCCGATTTGGTGGGCGGGGTCACTCTGGGTCCGATTTGGTGGGCGGGGCACCTCAGGGACCGATTTGGTGGGCGAGGCACCTCTGGATCCAATTTTGTGGGCGGGGTCACTCTGGGTCTGATTTGATGGGCGGAGCCAGTCGGGGATAGATTTGGTGGGCGGGGTCACTCTGGGTCCGATTTGGTGGGTGGGGTCACTCAGGGTCCGATTTGGTGGGCGGGGTCACTCAGGGTCCGATTTGGTGGGCGGGGTCACTCAGGTCCGAATTGGTGGGAGGGGTCACTCTAGGTCTGAATTGGTGGGCGGGGTCACTCTGGGTCCGAATTGGTGGGCGGGGTCACTCAGGGTTCGATTTGGTGGGCGGAGCCAGTCAGGGATAGACTTGGTGGGTGGGGTCACTAAGGGTCCGATTTGGTGGGCGGGGTCACTCAGGATTTGATTTGGTGGGCGGGGTCACTCAGGGTCCGATTTGGTAGGCGGGGTCACTCAGGGTCTGATTTGGTGGGCAGGGTCACTCGGTTCGATTTGGTGGGCGGGGTCACTCAGGGTCCGATTTGGTGGGCAGGGTCACTCTGGGTCCGATTTGGTGGGCGGGGCACCTCAGGGACCGATTTGGTGGGCGGAGCCAGTTAGGGATAGACTTGGTGGGTGGGGTCACTCAGGGTCTTATTTGGTGGGCGGGGTCACTCAGGATTTGATTTGGTGGGCGGGGTCACTCAGGGTCCGGTTTGGTGGGCGGGGTCACTCAGGGTCCGATTTGGTGGGCGGGGTCACTCAGGGTCCGATTTGGTGTGCGGGGTCACTCAGGGTCCGATTTGGTGTGCGGGGTCACTCAGGTCCGACTTGGTGGACGGGGTCACTCTGGGTCCGATTTGGTGGGCGGGGTCACTCTGGGTCCGATTTGGTGGGCGGGGTCACTCTGGGTCTGATTTGGTGGGTGGGGTCACTCTGGGTCCGATTTGGTGGGCTGGGTCACTCTGGGTCCGATTTGGTGGGCTGGGTAACTCAGGGGCCGATTTAGTGGGCGGAGCCAGTCAGGGATAGATTTGGTGGCCGGGGTCACTCAGGGTCCGATTTGGTGGGTGGCGTCACTCTGGGTCCGATTTGGTGGGCAAGGTCACTCAGGGACCGATTTGGTGGGCGGGGTCACTCAGGTCCGATTTGGTGGGTGGGGTCACTCTGGGTCCGATTTGGTGGGCGGGGTCACTCTGGGTCCGATTTGGTGGGCGGGGTCACTCTGGGTCCGATTTGGTGGGCGGGGTCACTCTGGGACCGATTTGGTGGGCGGGGTCACTCTGGGTCCGATTTGGTGGGCGGAGTCACTCTGCGTCCGATTTGGTGGGCGGAGTCACTCTGGGTCCGAATTGGTTGGCTGGGTCACTCTGGGTCCGATTTAGTGGGCGGGGTCACTCTGGGTCCGATTTAGTGGGCGGAGCCAGTCAGGGATAAATTTGGTGGCCGGGGTCACTCTGGGTCCGATTTAAAGGGCGGTGTCACTCTGTGTCCGATTTGATGGGCGGGGTAACTCTGGGTCCGTTTTGGTGGGCGGGGTCACTCTGGGTCCGATTTGGTGGGCGGGGTCACTCTGGGTCCGATTTTGTGGGCGGGGCCAGTCAGGGATAGATTTGGTGGGTGGGGTCAGCCAAGGCCCGATTTAGCGGTTTAGTGGGCGGAGCCAGTCAGGGATAGATTTGGTGGGCGGGGTCACTCTGGGTCCGATTTGGCGGCCAGGGTCATTGGGTCCGATTTGGCGGCTGGGGTCATTGGGTCCGATTTGGCGGCCGGGGTCATTGGGTCCGATTTAGTGGGCAAGGTCACTCTGGGTCCGATTTGATGGGCGGGGTCACTCTGGGTCCGATTTGGTGGGCGCGGTCACTCTGGGTCCAATTTGGTGGGCGGGGTCACTCTGGGTCCGATTTGGTGGGCGGGGTCACTAAGTCTGATTTGGTGGGCAGGGTCACTCTGGGTACGATTTGGTGGGCGGGGCACCTCAGGGACCGAATTGGTGGGCGAAGCACCTCTGGATCCAATTTTGTGGGCGGGGTCACTCTGGGTCCGATTTGGTGGGCGTGGTCACTCTGGGTCCGATTTGGTGGGCGGGGTCACTCTGGGTCCAATTTGGTGGGCGGGGTCACTCTGGGTCCAATTTGGTGGGCGGGGTCACTCTGGGTCCGATTTGGTGGGCGGGGTCACTAAGTCCGATTTGGTGGGCAGGGTCACTGGGTACAATTTGGTGGGCGGGGCACCTCAGGGACATATTTGGTGGGCGAGGCACCTCTGGATCCGATTTTGTGGGCGGGGCCAGTCAGGGATAGATTTGGTGGGTGGGGTCACTCAAGGTCCGATTTGGTGGGCGGGGTCACTCAGGGTCCGATTTGGTGGGCGGGGTCACTCGGGTCCGAATTGGTGGGCGGGGTCACTCTGGGTCCGAATTGGTGGGCGGGGTCACTCTGGGTTCGAATTGGTGGGCGGGGTCACTCAGGGTTCGATTTGGTGGGTGGAGTCAGTCAGGGATAGACTTGGTGGGTGGGGTCACTAAGGGTCCGATTTGGTGGGCGGGGTCACTCAGGATTTGATTTGGTGGGCGGGGTCACTCAGGGTCCGATTTGGTGGGCGGGGTCACTCAGGGTCTGATTTGGTGGGCAGGGTCACTCGGTTCGATTTGGTGGGCGGGGTCACTCAGGGTCCGATTTGGTGGGCAGGGACACTCTGGGTCCAATTTGGTGGGCGGGGCACCTCAGGGACCGATTTGGTGGGCGGAGCCAGTCAGGCATAGACTTGGTGGGTGGGGTCACTCAGGGTCTTATTTGATGGGCGGGGTCACTCAGGATTTGATTTGGTGGGCGGGGTCACTCAGGGTCCGATTTGGTGGGCGGGGTCACTCAGGGTCTGATTTGGTGGGCAGGGTCACTCGGTTCGATTTGGTGGGCGGGGTCACTCAGGGTCCGATTTGGTGGACGGGGTCACTCAGGTCCGATTTGGTGGACGGGGTCACTCAGGGTCCGATTTGGTGGGCGGGGTCACTCAGGGTCCGATTTGGTGGGCGGGGCACCTCAGGGACCGATTTGGTGGGCAGAGCCAGTCAGGGATAGACTTGGTGGGTGGGGTCACTCAGGGTCTTATTTGGTGGGCGGGGTCACTCAGGATTTGATTTGGTGGGCGGGGTCACTCAGGGTCCGATTTGGTGGGCGGGGTCACTCAGGGTCCGATTTGGTGGGCGGGGTCACTCAGGGTCCGATTTGGTGTGCGGGGTCACTCAGGTCCGATTTGGTGTGCGGGGTCACTCAGGTCCGATTTGGTGGACGGGGTCACTCTAGGTCCGATTTGGTGGGCGGGGTCACTCTGGGTCCGATTTGGTGGGCGGGGTCACTCTGGGTCTGATTTGGTGGGTGGGGTCACTCTGGGTCTGATTTGGTGGGCTGGGTCACTCTGGGTCCGATTTGGTGGGCTGGGTAACTCATGGGCCGATTTAGTGGGCGGAGCCAGTCAGGGATAGATTTGGTGGCCGGGGTCACTCAGGGTCTGATTTGGTGGGCAGTCACTCAGGGACCGATTTGGTGGGCGGGGTCACTCAGGGACCGATTTGGTGGGCGGGGTCACTCAGGGACCGATTTGGTGTGTGGGGTCACTCAGGTCCGATTTGGTGGGTGGGGTCACTCTGGGTCCGATTTGGTGGGCGGGGTCACTCTGGGTCCGATTTGGTGGGCGGGGTCACTCTGGGTCCGATTTGGTGGGCGGGGTCACTCTGGGACTGATTTGGTGGGCGGGGTCACTCTGGGTCCGATTTGGTGGGCGGAGTCACTCTGGGTCCGAATTGGTGGGCGGGGTCACTCTGGGTCCGATTTAGTGGGCGGAGCCAGTCAGGGATAAATTTGGTGGCCGGGGTCACTCTGGGTCCGATTTAAAGGGCAGTGTCACTCTGTGTCCGATTTGATGGGCGGGGTCACTCTGGGTCCGATTTGGTGGGCGGGGTCACTGGGTCCGATTTGGTGGGCGGGGTCACTCTGGGTCCGATTTTGTGGGCGGGGCCAGTCAGGGATAGATTTGGTGGGTGGGGTCAGTCAAGGCCCGATTTAGCGGTTTAGTGGGCGGAGCCAGTCAGGGATAGATTTGGTGGGCGGGGTCACTCTGGGTCCGATTTGGTGGGCGCGGTCACTCTGGGTCCAATTTGGTGGGCGGGGTCACTCTGGGTCCGATTTGGTGGGCGGGGTCACTAAGTCTGATTTGGTGGGCAGGGTCACTCTGGGTACGATTTGGTGGGCGGCGCACCTCAGGGACCGATTTGGTGGGCGAGGCACCTCTGGATCCAATTTTGTGGGCGGGGTCACTCTGGGTCCGATTTGGTGGGCGTGGCCACTCTGGGTCCGATTTGGTGGGCGGGGTCACTCTGGGTCCAATTTGGTGGGCGGGGTCACTCTGGGTCCAATTTGGTGGGCGGGGTCACTCTGGGTCCAATTTGGTGGGCGAGGCACCTCTGGATCCAATTTTGTGGGCGGGGTCACTCTGGGTCCGATTTGGTGGGCGTGGTCACTCTGGGTCCGATTTGGTGGGCGGGGTCACTCTGGGTCCAATTTGGTGGGCGGGGTCACTCTGGGTCCAATTTGGTGGGCGGGGTCACTCTGGGTCCGATTTGGTGGGCGGGGTCACTAAGTCCGATTTGGTGGGCAGGGTCACTGGGTACAATTTGGTGGGCGGGGCACCTCAGGGACATATTTGGTGGGCGAGGCACCTCTGGATCCGATTTTGTGGGCGGGGCCAGTCAGGGATAGATTTGGTGGGTGGGGTCACTCAAGGTCCGATTTGGTGGGCGGGGTCACTCAGGGTCCGATTTGGTGGGCGGGGTCACTCGGGTCCGAATTGGTGGGCGGGGTCACTCTGGGTCCGAATTGGTGGGCGGGGTCACTCTGGGTTCGAATTGGTGGGCGGGGTCACTCAGGGTTCGATTTGGTGGGTGGAGTCAGTCAGGGATAGACTTGGTGGGTGGGGTCACTAAGGGTCCGATTTGGTGGGCGGGGTCACTCAGGATTTGATTTGGTGGGCGGGGTCACTCAGGGTCCGATTTGGTGGGCGGGGTCACTCAGGGTCTGATTTGGTGGGCAGGGTCACTCGGTTCGATTTGGTGGGCGGGGTCACTCAGGGTCCGATTTGGTGGGCAGGGACACTCTGGGTCCAATTTGGTGGGCGGGGCACCTCAGGGACCGATTTGGTGGGCGGAGCCAGTCAGGCATAGACTTGGTGGGTGGGGTCACTCAGGGTCTTATTTGATGGGCGGGGTCACTCAGGATTTGATTTGGTGGGCGGGGTCACTCAGGGTCCGATTTGGTGGGCGGGGTCACTCAGGGTCTGATTTGGTGGGCAGGGTCACTCGGTTCGATTTGGTGGGCGGGGTCACTCAGGGTCCGATTTGGTGGACGGGGTCACTCAGGTCCGATTTGGTGGACGGGGTCACTCAGGGTCCGATTTGGTGGGCGGGGTCACTCAGGGTCCGATTTGGTGGGCGGGGCACCTCAGGGACCGATTTGGTGGGCAGAGCCAGTCAGGGATAGACTTGGTGGGTGGGGTCACTCAGGGTCTTATTTGGTGGGCGGGGTCACTCAGGATTTGATTTGGTGGGCGGGGTCACTCAGGGTCCGATTTGGTGGGCGGGGTCACTCAAGGTCCAATTTGGTGGGCGGGGTCACTCAGGGTCCGATTTGGTGTGCGGGGTCACTCAGGTCCGATTTGGTGTGCGGGGTCACTCAGGTCCGATTTGGTGGACGGGGTCACTCTAGGTCCGATTTGGTGGGCGGGGTCACTCTGGGTCCGATTTGGTGGGCGGGGTCACTCTGGGTCTGATTTGGTGGGTGGGGTCACTCTGGGTCTGATTTGGTGGGCTGGGTCACTCTGGGTCCGATTTGGTGGGCTGGGTAACTCAGGGGCCGATTTAGTGGGCGGAGCCAGTCAGGGATAGATTTGGTGGCCGGGGTCACTCAGGGTCTGATTTGGTGGGCAGTCACTCAGGGACCGATTTGGTGGGCGGGGTCACTCAGGGACCGATTTGGTGGGCGGGGTCACTCAGGGACCGATTTGGTGTGTGGGGTCACTCAGGTCCGATTTGGTGGGTGGGGTCACTCTGGGTCCGATTTGGTGGGCGGGGTCACTCTGGGTCCGATTTGGTGGGCGGGGTCACTCTGGGTCCGATTTGGTGGGCGAAGCACCTCTGGATCCAATTTTGTGGGCGGGGTCACTCTGGGTCCGATTTGGTGGGCGTGGTCACTCTGGGTCCGATTTGGTGGGCGTGGTCACTCTGGGTCCGATTTGGTGGGCGGGGTCACTAAGTCCGATTTGGTGGGCAGGGTCACTGGGTACAATTTGGTGGGCGGGGCACCTCAGGGACATATTTGGTGGGCGAGGCACCTCTGGATCCGATTTTGTGGGCGGGGCCAGTCAGGGATAGATTTGGTGGGTGGGGTCACTCAAGGTCCGATTTAGCGATATAGTGGGCGGAGCCAGTCAGGGATAGATTTGGTGGGCGGGGTCACTGGGTCCGATTTGGTGGGCGGGGTCACTCTGGGTCTGATTTGGTGGGCGGGGTCACTCTGGGTCTGATTTGTTGGCGGGTCACTCTGGGTCCGATTTGGTGGGCGGGGTCACTGGGTCCGATTTGGTGGGCGGGGTCACTCAGGTCCGAATTGGTGGGCGGGGTCACTCTAGGTCCGAATTGGTGGGCGGGGTCACTCTGGGTCCGAATTGGTGGGCGGGGTCACTCAGGGTTCGATTTGGTGGGTGGAGCCAGTCAGGGATAGACTTGGTGGGTGGGGTCACTAAGGGTCCGATTTGGTGGGCGGGGTCACTCAGGATTTGATTTGGTGGGCGGGGTCACTCAGGGTCCGATTTGGTAGGCGGGGTCACTCAGGGTCTGATTTGGTGGGCAGCGTCACTCAGGTCCGATTTGGTGGACGGGGTCACTCAGGGTCCGATTTGGTGGGCGGGGTCACTCAGGTCCGATTTGGTGGACGGGGTCACTCAGGGTCCGATTTGGTGGGCGGGGTCACTCAGGGTCCGATTTGGTGGGCAGGGTCACTCTGGGTCTGATTTGGTGGGCGGGGCACCTCAGGGACCGATTTGGTGGGCGGAGCCAGTCAGGGATAGACTTGGTGGGTGGGGTCACTCAGGGTCTTATTTGGTGGGCGGGGTCACTCAGGATTTGATTTGGTGGGCGGGGTCACTCAGGGTCCGATTTGGTGGGAGGGGTCACTCAGGGTCTGATTTGGTGGGCAGGGTCACTCGGTTCGATTTGGTGGGCGGGGTCACTCAGGGTCCGATTTGGTGGGCGGGGTCACTCAGGGTCCGATTTGGTGTGCGGGGTCACTCAGGTCCGATTTGGTGTGCGGGGTCACTCAGGTCCGATTTGGTGGATGGGGTCACTCTGGGTCCGATTTGGTGGGCTGGGTCACTCAGGGGCCGATTTAGTGGGCGGAGCCAGTCAGGGATAGATTTGGTGGCCGGGGTCACTCAGGGTCCGATTTGGTGGGCTGGGTCACTCAGGGTCCGATTTGGTGGGCAATGTCACTCAGGGACCGATTTGGTGGGCGGGGTCACTCTAGGTCCGAATTGGTGGGCGGGGTCACTCTGGGTCCGAATTGGTGGGCGGGGTCACTCAGGGTTCGATTTGGTGGGTGGAGCCAGTCAGGGATAGACTTGGTGGGTGGGGTCACTAAGGGTCCGATTTGGTGGGCGGGGTCACTCAGGATTTGATTTGGTGGGCGGGGTCACTCAGGGTCCGATTTGGTAGGCGGGGTCACTCAGGGTCTGATTTGGTGGGCAGCGTCACTCAGGTCCGATTTGGTGGACGGGGTCACTCAGGGTCCGATTTGGTGGGCGGGGTCACTCAGGTCCGATTTGGTGGACGGGGTCACTCAGGGTCCGATTTGGTGGGCGGGGTCACTCAGGGTCCGATTTGGTGGGCAGGGTCACTCTGGGTCTGATTTGGTGGGCGGGGCACCTCAGGGACCGATTTGGTGGGCGGAGCCAGTCAGGGATAGACTTGGTGGGTGGGGTCACTCAGGGTCTTATTTGGTGGGCGGGGTCACTCAGGATTTGATTTGGTGGGCGGGGTCACTCAGGGTCCGATTTGGTGGGCGGGGTCACTCAGGGTCTGATTTGGTGGGCAGGGTCACTCGGTTCGATTTGGTGGGCGGGGTCACTCAGGGTCCGATTTGGTGGGCGGGGTCACTCAGGGTCCGATTTGGTGTGCGGGGTCACTCAGGTCCGATTTGGTGTGCGGGGTCACTCAGGTCCGATTTGGTGGACGGGGTCACTCTGGGTCCGATTTGGTGGGCTGGGTCACTCAGGGGCCGATTTAGTGGGCGGAGCCAGTCAGGGATAGATTTGGTGGCCGGGGTCACTCAGGGTCCGATTTGGTGGGCTGGGTCACTCAGGGTCCGATTTGGTGGGCAATGTCACTCAGGGACCGATTTTGTGGGCGGGGTCACTCAGGGACCGATTTGGTGGGCGGGGTCACTCAGGGACCGATTTGGTGTGTGGGGTCACTCAGGTCCGATTTGGTGGGTGGGGTCACTCTGGGTCCGATTTGGTGGGCGGGGTCACTCTGGGTCCGATTTAGTGGGCGGAGCCAGTCAGGGATAAATTTGGTGGCCGGGGTCACTCTGGGTCCGATTTAAAGGGCAGTGTCACTCTGTGTCCGATTTGATGGGCGGGGTCACTCTGGGTCCGATTTGGTGGGCGGGGTCACTGGGTCCGATATGGTGGGCGGGGTCACTCTGGGTCCGATTTTGTGGGCGGGGCCAGTCAGGGATAGATTTGGTGGGTGGGGTGAGTCAAGGCCCGATTTAGCGGTTTAGTGGGCGGAGCCAGTCAGGGATAGATTTGGTGGGCGGGGTCACTCTGGGTCCGATTTGGTGGGCGCGGTCACTCTGGGTCCAATTTGGTGGGCGGGGTCACTCTGGGTCCGATTTGGTGGGCGGGGTCACTAAGTCTGATTTGGTGGGCAGGGTCACTCTGGGTACGATTTGGTGGGCGGCGCACCTCAGGGACCGATTTGGTGGGCGAGGCACCTCTGGATCCAATTTTGTGGGCGGGGTCACTCTGGGTCCGATTTGGTGGGCGTGGCCACTCTGGGTCCGATTTGGTGGGCGGGGTCACTCTGGGTCCAATTTGGTGGGCGGGGTCAATCTGGGTCCAATTTGGTGGGCGGGGTCACTCTGGGTCCGATTTGGTGGGCGAGGCACCTCTGGATCCAATTTTGTGGGCGGGGTCACTCTGGGTCCGATTTGGTGGGCGTGGTCACTCTGGGTCCGATTTGGTGGGCGGGGTCACTCTGGGTCCAATTTGGTGGGCGGGGTCACTCTGGGTCCAATTTGGTGGGCGGGGTCACTCTGGGTCCGATTTGGTGGGCGGGGTCACTAAGTCCGATTTGGTGGGCAGGGTCACTGGGTACAATTTGGTGGGCGGGGCACCTCAGGGACATATTTGGTGGGCGAGGCACCTCTGGATCCGATTTTGTGGGCGGGGCCAGTCAGGGATAGATTTGGTGGGTGGGGTCACTCAAGGTCCGATTTGGTGGGCGGGGTCACTCAGGGTCCGATTTGGTGGGCGGGGTCACTCGGGTCCGAATTGGTGGGCGGGGTCACTCTGGGTCCGAATTGGTGGGCGGGGTCACTCTGGGTTCGAATTGGTGGGCGGGGTCACTCAGGGTTCGATTTGGTGGGTGGAGTCAGTCAGGGATAGACTTGGTGGGTGGGGTCACTAAGGGTCCGATTTGGTGGGCGGGGTCACTCAGGATTTTATTTGGTGGGCGGGGTCACTCAGGGTCCGATTTGGTGGGCGGGGTCACTCAGGGTCTGCTTTGGTGGGCAGGGTCACTCGGTTCGATTTGGTGGGCGGGGTCACTCAGGGTCCGATTTGGTGGGCAGGGACACTCTGGGTCCAATTTGGTGGGCGGGGCACCTCAGGGACCGATTTGGTGGGCGGAGCCAGTCAGGCATAGACTTGGTGGGTGGGGTCACTCAGGGTCTTATTTGATGGGCGGGGTCACTCAGGATTTGATTTGGTGGGCGGGGTCACTCAGGGTCCGATTTGGTGGGCGGGGTCACTCAGGGTCTGATTTGGTGGGCAGGGTCACTCGGTTCGATTTGGTGGGCGGGGTCACTCAGGGTCCGATTTGGTGGACGGGGTCACTCAGGTCCGATTTGGTGGACGGGGTCACTCAGGGTCCGATTTGGTGGGCGGGGTCACTTAGGGTCCGATTTGGTGGGCGGGGCACCTCAGGGACCGATTTGGTGGGCAGAGCCAGTCAGGGATAGACTTGGTGGGTGGGGTCACTCAGGGTCTTATTTGGTGGGCGGGGTCACTCAGGATTTGATTTGGTGGGCGGGGTCACTCAGGGTCCGATTTGGTGGGCGGGGTCACTCAGGGTCCGATTTGGTGGGCGGGGTCACTCAGGGTCCGATTTGGTGTGCGGGGTCACTCAGGTCCGATTTGGTGTGCGGGGTCACTCAGGTCCGATTTGGTGGACGGGGTCACTCTGGGTCCGATTTGGTGGGCGGGGTCACTCTGGGTCCGATTTGGTGGGCGGGGTCACTCTGGGTCTGATTTGGTGGGTGGGGTCACTCTGGGTCCGATTTGGTGGGCTGGGTCACTCTGGGTCCGATTTGGTGGGCTGGGTAACTCAGGGGCCGATTTAGTGGGCGGAGCCAGTCAGGGATAGATTTGGTGGCCGGGGTCACTCAGGGTCCGATTTGGTGGGCGGGGTTACTCAGGGACCGATTTGGTGTGTGGGGTCACTCAGGTCCGATTTGGTGGGTGGGGTCACTCTGGGTCCGATTTGGTGGGCGGGGTCACTCTGGGTCCGATTTGGTGGGCGGGGTCACTCTGGGTCCGATTTGGTGGGCGGAGTCACTCTGCGTCCGATTTGGTGGGCGGAGTCACTCTGGGTCCGAATTGGTGGGCGGGGTCACTCTGGGTCTGATTTGGTTGGCTGGGTCACTCTGGGTCCGATTTAGTGGGCGGGGTCACTCTGGGTCCGATTTAGTGGGCGGAGCCAGTCAGGGATAAATTTGGTGGCCGGGGTCACTCTGGGTCCGATTTAAAGGGCGGTGTCACTCTGTGTCCGATTTGATGGGCGGGGTCACTCTGGGTCCGATTTGGTGGGCGGGGTCACTCTGGGTCCGATTTGGTGGGCGGGGTCACTCTGGGTCCGATTTTGTGGGCGGGGCCAGTCAGGGATAGATTTGGTGGGTGGGGTCAGTCAAGGCCCGATTTAGCGGTTCAGTGGGCGGAGCCAGTCAGGGATAGATTTGGTGGGCGGGGTCACTCTGGGTCCGATTTGGCGGCCGGGGTCATTGGGTCCGATTTGGCGGCCGGGGTCATTGGGTCCGATTTAGTGGGCAAGGTCACTCTGGGTCCGATTTGATGGGCGGGGTCACTCTGGGTCCGATTTGGTGGGCGCGGTCACTCTGGGTCCAATTTGGTGGGCGGGGTCACTCTGGGTCCGATTTGGTGGGCGGGGTCACTAAGTCTGATTTGGTGGGCAGGGTCACTCTGGGTACGATTTGGTGGGCGGGGCACCTCAGGGACCGATTTGGTGGGCGAGGCACCTCTGGATCCAATTTTGTGGGCGGGGTCACTCTGGGTCCGATTTGGTGGGCGTGGTCACTCTGGGTCCGATTTGGTGGGAGGGGTCACTCTGGGTCCAATTTGGTGGGCGGGGTCACTCTGGGTCCAATTTGGTGGGCGGGGTCACTCTGGGTCCGATTTGGTGGGCGGGGTCACTAAGTCCGATTTGGTGGGCAGTGTCACTGGGTACAATTTGGTGGGCGGGGCACCTCAGGGACATATTTGGTGGGCGAGGCACCTCTGGATCCGATTTTGTGGGCGGGGCCAGTCAGGGATAGATTTGGTGGGTGGGGTCACTCAAGGTCCGATTTAGCGATATAGTGGGCGGAGCCAGTCAGGGATAGATTTGGTGGGCGGGGTCACTGGGTCCGATTTGGTGGGCGGGGTCACTCTGGGTCTGATTTGGTGGGCGGGGTCACTCTGGGTCTGATTTGTTGGCGGGGTCACTCTGGGTCCGATTTGGTGGGCGGGGTCACTGGGTCCGATTTGGTGGGCGGGGTCACTCAGGTCCGAATTGGTGGGCGGGGTCACTCTAGGTCCGAATTGGTGGGCGGGGTCACTCTGGGTCCGAATTGGTGGGCGGGGTCACTCAGGGTTCGATTTGGTGGGTGGAGCCAGTCAGGGATAGACTTGGTGGGTGGGGTCACTAAGGGTCCGATTTGGTGGGCGGGGTCACTCAGGATTTGATTTGGTGGGCGGGGTCACTCAGGGTCCGATTTGGTAGGCGGGGTCACTCAGGGTCTGATTTGGTGGGCAGGGTCACTCGGTTCGATTTGGTGGGCGGGGTCACTCAGGGTCCGATTTGGTGGGCGGGGTCACTCAGGTCCGATTTGGTGGACGGGGTCACTCAGGTCCGATTTGGTGGACGGGGTCACTCAGGGTCCGATTTGGTGGGCGGGGTCACTCAGGGTCCGATTTGGTGGGCAGGGTCACTCTGGGTCCGATTTGGTGGGCGGGGCACCTCAGGGACCGATTTGGTGGGCGGAGCCAGTCAGGGATAGACTTGGTGGGTGGGGTCACTCAGGGTCTTATTTGGTGGGCGGGGTCACTCAGGATTTGATTTGGTGGGCGGGGTCACTCAGGGTCCGATTTGGTGGGCGGGGTCACTCAGGGTCTGATTTGGTGGGCAGGGTCACTCGGTTCGATTTGGTGGGCGGGGTCACTCAGGGTCCGATTTGGTGGGCAGGGTCACTCAGGTCCGATTTGGTGGACGGGGTCACTCAGGGCCCGATTTGGTGGGCGGGGTCACTCAGGGTCTGATTTGGTGGGCAGGGTCACTGGGTCCGATTTGGTGGGCGGGGCACCTAAGGGACCGATTTGGTGGGCAGAGCCAGTCAGGGATAGACTTGGTGGGTGGGGTCACTCAGGGTCTTATTTGGTGGGCGGGGTCACTCAGGGTCCGATTTGGTGGGCGGGGTCACTCAGGGTCCGATTTGGTGGGCGGGGTCACTCAGGGTCCGATTTGGTGGGCAGGGTCACTCAGGGTTCGATTTGGTGGGCGGGGTCACTCAGGGTCCGATTTGGTGTGCGGGGTCACTCAGGTCCGATTTGGTGTGCGGGGTCACTCAGGTCCGATTTGGTGGACGGGGTCACTCTGGGTCCGATTTGGTGGGCGGGGTCACTCTGGGTCCGATTTGGTGGGCGGGGTCACTCTGGGTCTGATTTGGTGGGTGGGGTCACTCTGGGTCCGATTTGGTGGGCTGGGTCACTCTGGGTCCGATTTGGTGGGCTGGGTCACTCAGGGGCCGATTTAGTGGGCGGAGCCAGTCAGGGATAGATTTGGTGGCCGGGGTCACTCAGGGTCCGGTTTGGTGGGCGGGGTCACTCAGGGTCCGATTTGGTGGGCAATGTCACTCAGGGACCGATTTGGTGGGCGGGGTCACTCAGGGACCGATTTGGTGGACGGGGTCACTCAGGGACCGATTTGGTGTGTGGGGTCACTCAGGTCCGATTTGGTGGGCGGGGTCACTCAGGGTCCGATTTGGTGGGCAATGTCACTCAGGGACCGATTTGGTGGGCGGGGTCACTCAGGGACCGATTTGGTGGGCGGGGTCACTCAGGGACCGATTTGGTGTGTGGGGTCACTCAGGTCCGATTTGGTGGGTGGGGTCACTCTGGGTCCGATTTGGTGGGCGGGGTCACTCTGGGTCCGATTTGGTGGGCGGGGTCACTCTGGGTCCGATTTGGTGGGCGGGGTCACTCAGGGTTCGATTTGGTGGGTGGAGCCAGTCAGGGATAGACTTGGTGGGTGGGGTCACTAAGGGTCTGATTTGGTGGGCGGGGTCACTCAGGATTTGATTTGGTGGGCGGGGTCACTCAGGGTCCGATTTGGTAGGCGGGGTCACTCAGGGTCTGATTTGGTGGGCAGGGTCACTCGGTTCGATTTGGTGGGCGGGGTCACTCAGGGTCCGATTTGGTGGGCGGGGTCACTCAGGGTCCGATTTGGTGGACGGGGTCACTCAGGGTCCGATTTGGTGGGCGGGGTCACTCAGGGTCCGATTTGGTGGGCGGGGCACCTCAGGGACCGATTTGGTGGGCAGAGCCAGTCAGGGATAGACTTGGTGGGTGGGGTCACTCAGGGTCTTATTTGGTGGGCGGGGTCACTCAGGATTTGATTTGGTGGGCGGGGTCACTCAGGGTCCGATTTGGTGGGCGGGGTGACTCAGGGTCCGATTTGGTGGGCGGGGTCACTCAGGGTCCGATTTGGTGTGCGGGGTCACTCAGGTCCGATTTGGTGTGCGGGGTCACTCAGGTCCGATTTGGTGGACGGGGTCACTCTGGGTCCGATTTGGTGGGCGGGGTCACTCTGGGTCCGATTTGGTGGGCGGGGTCACTCTGGGTCTGATTTGGTGGGTGGGGTCACTCTGGGTCTGATTTGGTGGGCTGGGTCACTCTGGGTCCGATTTGGTGGGCTGGGTAACTCAGGGGCCGATTTAGTGGGCGGAGCCAGTCAGGGATAGATTTGGTGGCCGGGGTCACTCAGGGTCTGATTTGGTGGGCAGTCACTCAGGGACCGATTTGGTGGGCGGGGTCACTCAGGGACCGATTTGGTGGGCGGGGTCACTCAGGGACCGATTTGGTGTGTGGGGTCACTCAGGTCCGATTTGGTGGGTGGGGTCACTCTGGGTCCGATTTGGTGGGCGGGGTCACTCTGGGTCCGATTTGGTGGGCGGGGTCACTCTGGGTCCGATTTGGTGGGCGGGGTCACTCTGGGACCGATTTGGTGGGCGGAGTCACTCTGCGTCCGATTTGGTGGGCGGAGTCACTCTGGGTCCGAATTGGTGGCGGGGTCACTCTGGGTCCGATTTAGTGGGCGGAGCCAGTCAGGGATAAATTTGGTGGCCGGGGTCACTCTGGGTCCGATTTAAAGGGCAGTGTCACTCTGTGTCCGATTTGATGGGCGGGGTCACTCTGGGTCCGATTTGGTGGGCGGGGTCACTGGGTCCGATTTGGTGGGCGGGGTCACTCTGGGTCCGATTTTGTGGGCGGGGCCAGTCAGGGATAGATTTGGTGGGTGGGGTCAGTCAAGGCCCGATTTAGCGGTTTAGTGGGCGGAGCCAGTCAGGGATAGATTTGGTGGGCGGGGTCACTCTGGGTCCGATTTGGTGGGCGCGGTCACTCTGGGTCCAATTTGGTGGGCGGGGTCACTCTGGGTCCGATTTGGTGGGCGGGGTCACTAAGTCTGATTTGGTGGGCAGGGTCACTCTGGGTACGATTTGGTGGGCGGCGCACCTCAGGGACCGATTTGGTGGGCGAGGCACCTCTGGATCCAATTTTGTGGGCGGGGTCACTCTGGGTCCGATTTGGTGGGCGTGGTCACTCTGGGTCCGATTTGGTGGGCGGGGTCACTCTGGGTCCAATTTGGTGGGCGGGGTCACTCTGGGTCCAATTTGGTGGGCGGGGCACCTCAGGGACCGATTTGGTGGGCGGAGCCAGTCAGGGATAGACTTGGTGGGTGGGGTCACTCAGGGTCTTATTTGATGGGCGGGGTCACTCAGGATTTGATTTGGTGGGCGGGGTCACTCAGGGTCCGATTTGGTGGGCGGGGTCACTCAGGGTCTGATTTGGTGGGCAGGGTCACTCGGTTCGATTTGGTGGGCGGGGTCACTCAGGGTCCGATTTGGTGGACGGGGTCACTCAGGTCCGATTTGGTGGACGGGGTCACTCAGGGTCCGATTTGGTGGGCGGGGTCACTCAGGGTCCGATTTGGTGGGCGGGGCACCTCAGGGACCGATTTGGTGGGCAGAGCCAGTGAGGGATAGACTTGGTGGGTGGGGTCACTCAGGGTCTTATTTGGTGGGCGGGGTCACTCAGGATTTGATTTGGTGGGCGGGGTCACTCAGGGTCCGATTTGGTGGGCGGGGTCACTCAGGGTCCGATTTGGTGGGCGGGGTCACTCAGGGTCCGATTTGGTGTGCGGGGTCACTCAGGTCCGATTTGGTGTGCGGGGTCACTCAGGTCCGATTTGGTGGACGGGGTCACTCTGGGTCCGATTTGGTGGGCGGGGTCACTCTGGGTCCGATTTGGTGGGCGGGGTCACTCTGGGTCTGATTTGGTGGGTGGGGTCACTCTGGGTCTGATTTGGTGGGCTGGGTCACTCTGGGTCCGATTTGGTGGGCTGGGTAACTCAGGGGCCGATTTAGTGGGCGGAGCCAGTCAGGGATAGATTTGGTGGCCGGGGTCACTCAGGGTCTGATTTGGTGGGCAGTCACTCAGGGACCGATTTGGTGGGCGGGGTCACTCAGGGACCGATTTTGTGGGCGGGGTCACTCAGGGACCGATTTGGTGTGTGGGGTCACTCAGGTCCGATTTGGTGGGTGGGGTCACTCTGGGTCCGATTTGGTGGGCGGGGTCACTCTGGGTCCGATTTGGTGGGCGGGGTCACTCTGGGTCCGATTTGGGTGCGGGGTCACTCTGGGACCGATTTGGTGGGCGGGGTCACTCTGGGTCCGATTTGGTGGGCGGAGTCACTCTGCGTCCGATTTGGTGGGCGGAGTCACTCTGGGTCCGAATTGGTGGGCGGGGTCACTCTGGGTCTGATTTGGTTGGCTGGGTCACTCTGGGTCCGATTTAGTGGGCGGGGTCACTCTGGGTCCGATTTAGTGGGCGGAGCCAGTCAGGGATAAATTTGGTGGCCGGGGTCACTCTGGGTCCGATTTAAAGGGCAGTGTCACTCTGTGTCCGATTTGATGGGCGGGGTCACTCTGGGTCCGATTTGGTGGGCGGGGTCACTGGGTCCGATTTGGTGGGCGGGGTCACTCTGGGTCCGATTTTGTGGGCGGGGCCAGTCAGGGATAGATTTGGTGGGTGGGGTCAGTCAAGGCCCGATTTAGCGGTTTATTGGGCGGAGCCAGTCAGGGATAGATTTGGTGGGCGGGGTCACTCTGGGTCCGATTTGGTGGGCGGGGTCACTCTGGGTCCGATTTGGTGGGCGAGGCACCTCTGGATCCAATTTTGTGGGCGGGGTCACTCTGGGTCCGATTTGGTGGGCGTGGTCACTCTGGGTCCGATTTGGTGGGCGGGGTCACTCTGGGTCCAATTTGGTGGGCGGGGTCTCTCTGGGTCCAATTTGGTGGGCGGGGTCACTCTGGGTCCGATTTGGTGGGCGGGGTCACTAAGTCCGATTTGGTGGGCAGGGTCACTGGGTACAATTTGGTGGGCGGGGCACCTCAGGGACATATTTGGTGGGCGAGGCACCTCTGGATCCAATTTTGTGGGCGGGGTCACTCTGGGTCCGATTTGGTGGTTGGAGCCAGTCAGGGATAGATTTGGTGGGTGGGGTCACTCAAGGTCCGATTTGGTGGGCGGGGTCACTCAGGGTCCGATTTGGTGGGCGGGGTCACTCTGGGTCCGATTTTGTGGGCGGGGCCAGTCAGGGATAGATTTGGTGGGTGGGGTCACTCAAGGTCCGATTTAGCGATATAGTGGGCGGAGCCAGTCAGGGATAGATTTGGTGGGCGGGGTCACTGGGTCCGATTTGGTGGGCGGGGTCACTCTGGGTCTGATTTGGTGGGCGGGGTCACTCTGGGTCTGATTTGTTGGCGGGGTCACTCTGGGTCCGATTTGGTGGGCGGGGTCACTGGGTCCGATTTGGTGGGCGGGGTCACTCTGGGTCCGATTTGGTGGGCGGGGTCACTCAGGGTCCGATTTGGTGTGCGGGGTCACTCAGGTCCGATTTGGTGTGCGGGGTCACTCAGGTCCGATTTGGTGGACGGGGTCACTCTGGGTCCGATTTGGTGGGCGGGGTCACTCTGGGTCCGATTTGGTGGGCGGGGTAACTCTGGGTCTGATTTGGTGGGTGGGGTCACTCTGGGTCTGATTTGGTGGGCTGGGTCACTCTGGGTCCGATTTGGTGGGCTGTGTAACTCAGGGGCCGATTTAGTGGGCGGAGCCAGTCAGGGATAGATTTGGTGGCCGGGGTCACTCAGGGTCTGATTTGGTGGGCAGTCACTCAGGGACCGATTTGGTGGGCGGGGTCACTCAGGGACCGATTTGGTGTGTGGGGTCACTCAGGTCCGATTTGGTGGGTGGGGTCACTCTGGGTCCGATTTGGTGGGCGGGGTCACTCTGGGTCCGATTTGGTGGGCGGGGTCACTCTGGGTCCGATTTGGTGGGCGGGGTCACTCTGGGACCGATTTGGTGGGCGGGGTCACTCTGGGTCCGATTTGGTGGGCGGAGTCACTCTGCGTCCGATTTGGTGGGCGGAGTCACTCTGGGTCCGAATTGGTGGCGGGGTCACTCTGGGTCCGATTTAGTGGGCGGAGCCAGTCAGGGATAAATTTGGTGGCCGGGGTCACTCTGGGTCCGATTTAAAGGGCAGTGTCACTCTGTGTCCGATTTGATGGGCGGGGTCACTCTGGGTCCGATTTGGTGGGCGGAGTCAATGGGTCCGATTTGGTGGGCGGGGTCACTCTGGGTCCGATTTTGTGGGCGGGGCCAGTCAGGGATAGATTTGGTGGGTGGGGTCAGTCAAGGCCCGATTTAGCGGTTTAGTGGGCGGAGCCAGTCAGGGATAGATTTGGTGGGCGGGGTCACTCTGGGTCCGATTTGGTGGGCGCGGTCACTCTGGGTCCAATTTGGTGGGCGGGGTCACTCTGGGTCCGATTTGGTGGGCGGGGTCACTAAGTCTGATTTGGTGGGCAGGGTCACTCTGGGTACGATTTGGTGGGCGGCGCACCTCAGGGACCGATTTGGTGGGCGAGGCACCTCTGGATCCAATTTTGTGGGCGGGGTCACTCTGGGTCTGATTTGGTGGGCGTGGTCACTCTGGGTCCGATTTGGTGGGCGGGGTCACTCTGGGTCCGATTTGGTGGGCAGGGACACTCTGGGTCCGATTTGGTGGGCGGGGCACCTCAGGGACCGATTTGGTGGGCGGAGCCAGTCAGGGATAGACTTGGTGGGTGGGGTCACTCAGGGTCTTATTTGATGGGCGGGGTCACTCAGGATTTGATTTGGTGGGCGGGGTCACTCAGGGTCCGATTTGGTGGGCGGGGTCACTCAGGGTCCGATTTGGTGGGCGGGGTCACTCAGGGTCCGATTTGGTGTGCGGGGTCACTCAGGTCCGATTTGGTGTGCGGGGTCACTCAGGTCCGATTTGGTGGACGGGGTCACTCTGGGTCCGATTTGGTGGGCGGGGTCACTCTGGGTCCGATTTGGTGGGCGGGGTCACTCTGGGTCTGATTTGGTGGGTGGGGTCACTCTGGGTCTGATTTGGTGGGCTGGGTCACTCTGGGTCCGATTTGGTGGGCTGGGTAACTCAGGGGCCGATTTAGTGGGCGGAGCCAGTCAGGGATAGATTTGGTGGCCGGGGTCACTCAGGGTCTGATTTGGTGGGCAGTCACTCAGGGACCGATTTGGTGGGCGGGGTCACTCAGGGACCGATTTGGTGGGCGGGGTCACTCAGGGACCGATTTGGTGTGTGGGGTCACTCAGGTCCGATTTGGTGGGTGGGGTCACTCTGGGTCCGATTTGGTGGGCGGGGTCACTCTGGGTCCGATTTGGTGGGCGGGGTCACTCTGGGTCCGATTTGGTGGGCGGGGTCACTCTGGGACCGATTTGGTGGGCGGGGTCACTCTGGGTCCGATTTGGTGGGCGGGGTCACTCTGGGTCCGATTTGGTGGGCGGGGTCACTCTGGGTCTGATTTGGTGGGTGGGGTCACTCTGGGTCTGATTTGGTGGGCTGGGTCACTCTGGGTCCGATTTGGTGGGCTGGGTAACTCAGGGGCCGATTTAGTGGGCGGAGCCAGTCAGGGATAGATTTGGTGGCCGGGGTCACTCAGGGTCTGATTTGGTGGGCAGTCACTCAGGGACCGATTTGGTGGGCGGGGTCACTCAGGGACCGATTTGGTGGGCGGGGTCACTCAGGGACCGATTTGGTGTGTGGGGTCACTCAGGTCCGATTTGGTGGGTGGGGTCACTCTGGGTCCGATTTGGTGGGCGGGGTCACTCTGGGTCCGATTTGGTGGGCGGGGTCACTCTGGGTCCGATTTGGTGGGCGGGGTCACTCTGGGACCGATTTGGTGGGCGGGGTCACTCTGGGTCCGATTTGGTGGGCGGAGTCACTCTGCGTCCGATTTGGTGGGCGGAGTCACTCTGGGTCCGAATTGGTGGGCGGGGTCACTCTGGGTCTGATTTGGTTGGCTGGGTCACTCTGGGTCTGATTTAGTGGGCGGGGTCACTCTGGGTCCGATTTAGTGGGCGGAGCCAGTCAGGGATAAATTTGGTGGCCGGGGTCACTCTGGGTCCGATTTAAAGGGCAGTGTCACTCTGTGTCCGATTTGATGGGCGGGGTCACTCTGGGTCCGATTTGGTGGGCGGGGTCACTGGGTCCGATTTGGTGGGCGGGGTCACTCTGGGTCCGATTTTGTGGGCGGGGCCAGTCAGGGATAGATTTGGTGGGTGGGGTCAGTCAAGGCCCGATTTAGCGGTTTATTGGGCGGAGCCAGTCAGGGATAGATTTGGTGGGCGGGGTCACTCTGGGTCCGATTTGGTGGGCGCGGTCACTCTGGGTCCAATTTGGTGGGCGGGGTCACTCTGGGTCCGATTTGGTGGGCGGGGTCACTAAGTCTGATTTGGTGGGCAGGGTCACTCTGGGTACGATTTGGTGGGCGGCGCACCTCAGGGACCGATTTGGTGGGCGAGGCACCTCTGGATCCAATTTTGTGGGCGGGGTCACTCTGGGTCCGATTTGGTGGGCGTGGTCACTCTGGGTCCGATTTGGTGGGCGGGGTCACTCTGGGTCCAATTTGGTGGGCGGGGTCACTCTGGGTCCAATTTGGTGGGCGGGGTCACTCTGGGTCCGATTTGGTGGGCGGGGTCACTAAGTCCGATTTGGTGGGCAGGGTCACTGGGTACAATTTGGTGGGCGGCGCACCTCAGGGACCGATTTGGTGGGCGGCGCACCTCAGGGACCGATTTGGTGGGCGAGGCACCTCTGGATCCAATTTTGTGGGCGGGGTCACTCTGGGTCCGATTTGGTGGTTGGAGCCAGTCAGGGATAGATTTGGTGGGTGGGGTCACTCAAGGTCCGATTTGGTGGGCGGGGTCACTCAGGGTCCGATTTGGTGGGCGGGGTCACTCTGGGTCCGATTTGGTGGGCGGGGCCAGTCAGGGATAGATTTGGTGGGTGGGGTCACTCAAGGTCCGATTTAGCGATATAGTGGGCGGAGCCAGTCAGGGATAGATTTGGAGGGCGGGGTCACTGGGTCCGATTTGGTGGGCGGGGTCACTCTGGGTCTGATTTGGTGGGCGGGGTCACTCTGGGTCTGATTTGTTGGCGGGGTCACTCTGGGTCCGATTTGGTGGGCGGGGTCACTGGGTCCGATTTGGTGGGCGGGGTCACTCTGGGTCCGATTTGGTGGGCGGGGCACCTCAGGGACCAATTTGGTGGGCGAGGCACCTCTGGATCCAATTTTGTGGGCGGGGTCACTCTGGGTCTGATTTGATGGGCGGAGCCAGTCGGGGATAGATTTGGTGGGCGGGGTCACTCTGGGTCCGATTTGGTGGGTGGGGTCACTCAGGGTCCGATTTGGTGGGCGGGGTCACTCAGGGTCCGATTTGGTGGGCGGGGTCATTCAGGTCCGAATTGGTGGGCGGGGTCACTCTAGGTCCGAATTGGTGGGCGGGGTCACTCTGGGTCCGAATTGGTGGGCGGGGTCACTCAGGGTTCGATTTGGTGGGCGGAGCCAGTCAGGGATAGACTTGGTGGGTGGGGTCACTAAGGGTCCGATTTGGTGGGCGGGGTCACTCAGGATTTGATTTGGTGGGCGGGGTCACTCAGGGTCCGATTTGGTAGGCGGGGTCACTCAGGGTCTGATTTGGTGGGCAGGGTCACTCGGTTCGATTTGGTGGGCGGGGTCACTCAGGGTCCGATTTGGTGGGCAGGGTCACTCTGGGTCCGATTTGGTGGGCGGGGCACCTCAGGGACCGATTTGGTGGGCGGAGCCAGTCAGGGATAGACTTGGTGGGTGGGGTCACTCAGGGTCTTATTTGGTGGGCGGGGTCACTCAGGATTTGATTTGGTGGGCGGGGTCACTCAGGGTCCGATTTGGTGGGCGGGGTCACTCAGGGTCCGATTTGGTGGGCGGGGTCACTCAGGGTCCGATTTGGTGTGCGGGGTCACTCAGGTCCGATTTGGTGTGTGGGGTCACTCAGGTCCGATTTGGTGGACGGGGTCACTCTGGGTCCGATTTGGTGGGCGGGGTCACTCTGGGTCCGATTTGGTGGGCGGGGTCACTCTGGGTCTGATTTGGTGGGTGGGGTCACTCTGGGTCTGATTTGGTGGGCTGGGTCACTCTGGGTCCGATTTGGTAGGCTGGGTAACTCAGGGGCCGATTTAGTGGGCGGAGCCAGTCAGGGATAGATTTGGTGGCCGGGGTCACTCAGGGTCCGATTTGGTGGGCGGGGTCACTCTGGGTCCGATTTGGTGGGCGGGGTCACTCAGGTCCGATTTGGTGGGTGGGGTCACTCTGGGTCCGATTTGGTGGGCGGGGTCACGCTGGGTCCGATTTGGTGGGCGGGGTCACTCTGGGTCCGATTTGGTGGGCGGGGTCACTCTGGGACTGATTTGTTGGGCGGGGTCACTCTGGGTCCGATTTGGTGGGCGGAGTCACTCTGCGTCCGATTTGGTGGGCGGAGTCACTCTGGGTCCGAATTGGTGGGCGGGGTCACTCTGGGTCTGATTTGGTTGGCTGGGTCACTCTGGGTCCGATTTAGTGGGCGGGGTCACTCTGGGTCCGATTTAGTGGGCGGAGCCAGTCAGGGATAAATTTGGTGGCCGGGGTCACTCTGGGTCCGATTTAAAGGGCGGTGTCACTCTGTGTCCGATTTGATGGGCGGGGTCACTCTGGGTCCGATTTGGTGGGCGGGGTCACTCTGGGTCCGATTTGGTGGGCGGGGTCACTCTGGGTCCGATTTTGTGGGCGGGGCCAGTCAGGGATAGATTTGGTGGGTGGGGTCAGTCAAGGCCCGATTTAGCGGTTCAGTGGGCGGAGCCAGTCAGGGATAGATTTGGTGGGCGGGGTCACTCTGGGTCC
Source organism: Ranitomeya imitator (assembly GCF_032444005.1). Lineage (NCBI taxonomy): Eukaryota > Metazoa > Chordata > Amphibia > Anura > Dendrobatidae > Ranitomeya > Ranitomeya imitator. Next base: position 96,451,142 of record NC_091290.1, read on the forward strand.
GATTTGGCGGCCGGGGTCATTGGGTCCGATTTGGCGGCCGGGGTCATTGGGTCCAATTTAGTGGGCAAGGTCACTCTGGGTCCGATTTGATGGGCGGGGTCACTCTGGGTCCGATTTGGTGGGCGCGGTCACTCTGGGTCCAATTTGGTGGGCGGGGTCACTCTGGGTCCGATTTGGTGGGCGGGGTCACTAAGTCTGATTTGGTGGGCAGGGTCACTCTGGGTACGATTTGGTGGGCGGGGCACCTCAGGGACCGATTTGGTGGGCGAGGCACCTCTGGATCCAATTTTGTGGGCGGGGTCACTCTGGGTCCGATTTGGTGGGCGTGGTCACTCTGGGTCCGATTTGGTGGGCGGGGTCACTCTGGGTCCAATTTGGTGGGCGGGGTCACTCTGGGTCCAATTTGGTGGGCGGGGTCACTCTGGGTCCGATTTGGTGGGCGGGGTCACTAAGTCCGATTTCGTGGGCAGGGTCACTGGGTACAATTTGGTGGGCGGGGCACCTCAGGGACATATTTGGTGGGCGAGGCACCTCTGGATCCGATTTTGTGGGCGGGGCCAGTCAGGGATAGATTTGGTGGGTGGGGTCACTCAAGGTCCGATTTAGCGATATAGTGGGCGGAGCCAGTCAGGGATAGATTTGGTGGGCGGGGTCACTGGGTCCGATTTGGTGGGCGGGGTCACTCTGGGTCCGATTTGGTGTGCGGGGTCACTCAGGTCCGATTTGGTGTGTGGGGTCACTCAGGTCCGATTTGGTGGACGGGGTCACTCTGGGTCCGATTTGGTGGGCGGGGTCACTCTGGGTCCGATTTGGTGGGCGGGGTCACTCTGGGTCTGATTTGGTGGGTGGGGTCACTCTGGGTCTGATTTGGTGGGCTGGGTCACTCTGGGTCCGATTTGGTAGGCTGGGTAACTCAGGGGCCGATTTAGTGGGCGGAGCCAGTCAGGGATAGATTTGGTGGCCGGGGTCACTCAGGGTCCGATTTGGTGGGCGGGGTCACTCTGGGTCCGATTTGGTGGGCGGGGTCACTCAGGTCCGATTTGGTGGGTGGGGTCACTCTGGGTCCGATTTGGTGGGCGGGGTCACGCTGGGTCCGATTTGGTGGGCGGGGTCACTCTGGGTCCGATTTGGTGGGCGGGGTCACTCTGGGACTGATTTGGTGGGCGGGGTCACTCTGGGTCCGATTTGGTGGGCGGAGTCACTCTGCGTCCGATTTGGTGGGCGGAGTCACTCTGGGTCCGAATTGGTGGGCGGGGTCACTCTGGGTCTGATTTGGTTGGCTGGGTCACTCTGGGTCCGATTTAGTGGGCGGGGTCACTCTGGGTCCGATTTAGTGGGCGGAGCCAGTCAGGGATAAATTTGGTGGCCGGGGTCACTCTGGGTCCGATTTAAAGGGCGGTGTCACTCTGTGTCCGATTTGATGGGCGGGGTCACTCTGGGTCCGATTTGGTGGGCGGGGTCACTCTGGGTCCGATTTGGTGGGCGGGGTCACTCTGGGTCCGATTTTGTGGGCGGGGCCAGTCAGGGATAGATTTGGTGGGTGGGGTCAGTCAAGGCCCGATTTAGCGGTTCAGTGGGCGGAGCCAGTCAGGGATAGATTTGGTGGGCGGGGTCACTCTGGGTCCGATTTGGCGGCCGGGGTCATTGGGTCCGATTTGGCGGCCGGGGTCATTGGGTCCAATTTAGTGGGCAAGGTCACTCTGGGTCCGATTTGATGGGCGGGGTCACTCTGGGTCCGATTTGGTGGGCGCGGTCACTCTGGGTCCAATTTGGTGGGCGGGGTCACTCTGGGTCCGATTTGGTGGGCGGGGTCACTAAGTCTGATTTGGTGGGCAGGGTCACTCTGGGTACGATTTGGTGGGCGGGGCACCTCAGGGACCGATTTGGTGGGCGAGGCACCTCTGGATCCAATTTTGTGGGCGGGGTCACTCTGGGTCCGATTTGGTGGGCGTGGTCACTCTGGGTCCGATTTGGTGGGCGGGGTCACTCTGGGTCCAATTTGGTGGGCGGGGTCACTCTGGGTCCAATTTGGTGGGCGGGGTCACTCTGGGTCCGATTTGGTGGGCGGGGTCACTAAGTCCGATTTCGTGGGCAGGGTCACTGGGTACAATTTGGTGGGCGGGGCACCTCAGGGACATATTTGGTGGGCGAGGCACCTCTGGATCCGATTTTGTGGGCGGGGCCAGTCAGGGATAGATTTGGTGGGTGGGGTCACTCAAGGTCCGATTTAGCGATATAGTGGGCGGAGCCAGTCAGGGATAGATTTGGTGGGCGGGGTCACTGGGTCCGATTTGGTGGGCGGGGTCACTCTGGGTCTGATTTGGTGGGCGGGGTCACTCTGGGTCTGATTTGTTGGCGGGGTCACTCTGGGTCCGATTTGGTGGGCGGGGTCACTGGGTCCGATTTGGTGGGCGGGGTCACTCAGGTCCGAATTGGTGGGCGGGGTCACTCTAGGTCCGAATTGGTGGGCGGGGTCACTCTGGGTCCGAATTGGTGGGCGGGGTCACTCAGGGTTCGATTTGGTGGGTGGAGCCAGTCAGGGATAGACTTGGTGGGTGGGGTCACTAAGGGTCCGATTTGGTGGGCGGGGTCACTCAGGATTTGATTTGGTGGGCGGGGTCACTCAGGGTCCGATTTGGTAGGCGGGGTCACTCAGGGTCTGATTTGGTGGGCAGGGTCACTCGGTTCGATTTGGTGGGCGGGGTCACTCAGGGTCCGATTTGGTGGGCGGAGTCACTCTGCGTCCGATTTGGTGGGCGGAGTCACTCTGGGTCCGAATTGGTGGGCGGGGTCACTCTGGGTCTGATTTGGTTGGCTGGGTCACTCTGGGTCTGATTTAGTGGGCGGGGTCACTCTGGGTCCGATTTAGTGGGCGGAGCCAGTCAGGGATAAATTTGGTGGCCGGGGTCACTCTGGGTCCGATTTAAAGGGCAGTGTCACTCTGTGTCCGATTTGATGGGCGGGGTCACTCTGGGTCCGATTTGGTGGGCGGGGTCACTGGGTCCGATTTGGTGGGCGGGGTCACTCTGGGTCCGATTTTGTGGGCGGGGCCAGTCAGGGATAGATTTGGTGGGTGGGGTCAGTCAAGGCCCGATTTAGCGGTTTATTGGGCGGAGCCAGTCAGGGATAGATTTGGTGGGCGGGGTCACTCTGGGTCCGATTTGGTGGGCGCGGTCACTCTGGGTCCAATTTGGTGGGCGGGGTCACTCTGGGTCCGATTTGGTGGGCGGGGTCACTAAGTCTGATTTGGTGGGCAGGGTCACTCTGGGTACGATTTGGTGGGCGGCGCACCTCAGGGACCGATTTGGTGGGCGAGGCACCTCTGGATCCAATTTTGTGGGCGGGGTCACTCTGGGTCCGATTTGGTGGGCGTGGTCACTCTGGGTCCGATTTGGTGGGCGGGGTCACTCTGGGTCCAATTTGGTGGGCGGGGTCACTCTGGGTCCAATTTGGTGGGCGGGGTCACTCTGGGTCCGATTTGGTGGGCGGGGTCACTAAGTCCGATTTGGTGGGCAGGGTCACTGGGTACAATTTGGTGGGCGAGGCACCTCTGGATCCAATTTTGTGGGCGGGGTCACTCTGGGTCCGATTTGGTGGTTGGAGCCAGTCAGGGATAGATTTGGTGGGTGGGGTCACTCAAGGTCCGATTTGGTGGGCGGGGTCACTCAGGGTCCGATTTGGTGGGCGGGGTCACTCTGGGTCCGATTTGGTGGGCGGGGCCAGTCAGGGATAGATTTGGTGGGTGGGGTCACTCAAGGTCCGATTTAGCGATATAGTGGGCGGAGCCAGTCAGGGATAGATTTGGAGGGCGGGGTCACTGGGTCCGATTTGGTGGGCGGGGTCACTCTGGGTCTGATTTGGTGGGCGGGGTCACTCTGGGTCTGATTTGTTGGCGGGGTCACTCTGGGTCCGATTTGGTGGGCGGGGTCACTGGGTCCGATTTGGTGGGCGGGGTCACTCTGGGTCCGATTTGGTGGGCGGGGCACCTCAGGGACCGATTTGGTGGGCGAGGCACCTCTGGATCCAATTTTGTGGGCGGGGTCACTCTGGGTCTGATTTGATGGGCGGAGCCAGTCGGGGATAGATTTGGTGGGCGGGGTCACTCTGGGTCCGATTTGGTGGGTGGGGTCACTCAGGGTCCGATTTGGTGGGCGGGGTCACTCAGGGTCCGATTTGGTGGGCGGGGTCATTCAGGTCCGAATTGGTGGGCGGGGTCACTCTAGGTCCGAATTGGTGGGCGGGGTCACTCTGGGTCCGAATTGGTGGGCGGGGTCACTCAGGGTTCGATTTGGTGGGCGGAGCCAGTCAGGGATAGACTTGGTGGGTGGGGTCACTAAGGGTCCGATTTGGTGGGCGGGGTCACTCAGGATTTGATTTGGTGGGCGGGGTCACTCAGGGTCCGATTTGGTAGGCGGGGTCACTCAGGGTCTGATTTGGTGGGCAGGGTCACTCGGTTCGATTTGGTGGGCGGGGTCACTCAGGGTCCGATTTGGTGGGCAGGGTCACTCTGGGTCCGATTTGGTGGGCGGGGCACCTCAGGGACCGATTTGGTGGGCGGAGCCAGTCAGGGATAGACTTGGTGGGTGGGGTCACTCAGGGTCTTATTTGGTGGGCGGGGTCACTCAGGATTTGATTTGGTGGGCGGGGTCACTCAGGGTCCAATTTGGTGGGCGGGGTCACTCAGGGTCCGATTTGGTGGGCGGGGTCACTCAGGGTCCGATTTGGTGTGCGGGGTCACTCAGGTCCGATTTGGTGTGTGGGGTCACTCAGGTCCGATTTGGTGGACGGGGTCACTCTGGGTCCGATTTGGTGGGCGGGGTCACTCTGGGTCCGATTTGGTGGGCGGGGTCACTCTGGGTCTGATTTGGTGGGTGGGGTCACTCTGGGTCTGATTTGGTGGGCTGGGTCACTCTGGGTCCGATTTGGTAGGCTGGGTAACTCAGGGGCCGATTTAGTGGGCGGAGCCAGTCAGGGATAGATTTGGTGGCCGGGGTCACTCAGGGTCCGATTTGGTGGGCGGGGTCACTCTGGGTCCGATTTGGTGGGCGGGGTCACTCAGGGACCGATTTGGTGGGCGGGGTTACTCAGGGACCGATTTGGTGTGTGGGGTCACTCAGGTCCGATTTGGTGGGTGGGGTCACTCTGGGTCCGATTTGGTGGGCGGGGTCACGCTGGGTCCGATTTGGTGGGCGGGGTCACTCTGGGTCCGATTTGGTGGGCGGGGTCACTCTGGGACTGATTTGGTGGGCGGGGTCACTCTGGGTCCGATTTGGTGGGCGGAGTCACTCTGCGTCCGATTTGGTGGGCGGAGTCACTCTGGGTCCGAATTGGTGGGCGGGGTCACTCTGGGTCTGATTTGGTTGGCTGGGTCACTCTGGGTCCGATTTAGTGGGCGGGGTCACTCTGGGTCCGATTTAGTGGGCGGAGCCAGTCAGGGATAAATTTGGTGGCCGGGGTCACTCTGGGTCCGATTTAAAGGGCGGTGTCACTCTGTGTCCGATTTGATGGGCGGGGTCACTCTGGGTCCGATTTGGTGGGCGGGGTCACTCTGGGTCCGATTTGGTGGGCGGGGTCACTCTGGGTCCGATTTTGTGGGCGGGGCCAGTCAGGGATAGATTTGGTGGGTGGGGTCAGTCAAGGCCCGATTTAGCGGTTCAGTGGGCGGAGCCAGTCAGGGATAGATTTGGTGGGCGGGGTCACTCTGGGTCCGATTTGGCGGCCGGGGTCATTGGGTCCGATTTGGCGGCCGGGGTCATTGGGTCCAATTTAGTGGGCAAGGTCACTCTGGGTCCGATTTGATGGGCGGGGTCACTCTGGGTCCGATTTTGTGGGCGCGGTCACTCTGGGTCCAATTTGGTGGGCGGGGTCACTCTGGGTCCGATTTGGTGGGCGGGGTCACTAAGTCTGATTTGGTGGGCAGGGTCACTCTGGGTACGATTTGGTGGGCGGGGCACCTCAGGGACCGATTTGGTGGGCGAGGCACCTCTGGATCCAATTTTGTGGGCGGGGTCACTCTGGGTCCGATTTGGTGGGCGTGGTCACTCTGGGTCCGATTTGGTGGGCGGGGTCACTCTGGGTCCAATTTGGTGGGCGGGGTCACTCTGGGTCCAATTTGGTGGGCGGGGTCACTCTGGGTCCGATTTGGTGGGCGGGGTCACTAAGTCCGATTTCGTGGGCAGGGTCACTGGGTACAATTTGGTGGGCGGGGCACCTCAGGGACATATTTGGTGGGCGAGGCACCTCTGGATCCGATTTTGTGGGCGGGGCCAGTCAGGGATAGATTTGGTGGGTGGGGTCACTCAAGGTCCGATTTAGCGATATAGTGGGCGGAGCCAGTCAGGGATAGATTTGGTGGGCGGGGTCACTGGGTCCGATTTAGTGGGCGGGGTCACTCTGGGTCTGATTTGGTGGGCGGGGTCACTCTGGGTCTGATTTGTTGGCGGGGTCACTCTGGGTCCGATTTGGTGGGCGGGGTCACTGGGTCCGATTTGGTGGGCGGGGTCACTCAGGTCCGAATTGGTGGGCGGGGTCACTCTAGGTCCGAATTGGTGGGCGGGGTCACTCTGGGTCCGAATTGGTGGGCGGGGTCACTCAGGGTTCGATTTGGTGGGTGGAGCCAGTCAGGGATAGACTTGGTGGGTGGGGTCACTAAGGGTCCGATTTGGTGGGCGGGGTCACTCAGGATTTGATTTGGTGGGCGGGGTCACTCAGGGTCCGATTTGGTAGGCGGGGTCACTCAGGGTCTGATTTGGTGGGCAGGGTCACTCGGTTCGATTTGGTGGGCGAGGTCACTCAGGGTCCGATTTGGTGGGCGGGGTCACTCAGGTCCGATTTGGTGGACGGGGTCACTCAGGTCCGATTTGGTGGACGGGGTCACTCAGGGTCCGATTTGGTGGGCGGGGTCACTCAGGGTCCGATTTGGTGGGCAGGGTCACTCTGGGTCCGATTTGGTGGGCGGGGCACCTCAGGGACCGATTTGGTGGGCGGAGCCAGTCAGGGATAGACTTGGTGGGTGGGGTCACTCAGGGTCTTATTTGGTGGGCGGGGTCACTCAGGATTTGATTTGGTGGGCGGGGTCACTCAGGGTCCGATTTGGTGGGCGGGGTCACTCAGGGTCTGATTTGGTGGGCAGGGTCACTCGGTTCGATTTGGTGGGCGGGGTCACTCAGGGTCCGATTTGGTGGGCGGGGTCACTCAGGTCCGATTTGGTGGACGGGGTCACTCAGGGCCCGATTTGGTGGGCGGGGTCACTCAGGGTCTGATTTGGTGGGCAGGGTCACTGGGTCCGATTTGGTGGGCGGGGCACCTAAGGGACCGATTTGGTGGGCAGAGCCAGTCAGGGATAGACGTGGTGGGTGGGGTCACTCAGGGTCTTATTTGGTGGGCGGGGTCACTCAGGATTTGATTTGGTGGGCGGGGTCACTCAGGGTCTGATTTGGTGGGCGGGGTCACTCAGGGTCCGATTTGGTGGGCAGGGTCACTCAGGGTTCGATTTGGTGGGCGGGGTCACTCAGGGTCCGATTTGGTGTGCGGGGTCACTCAGGTCCGATTTGGTGTGCGGGTTCACTCAGGTCCGATTTGGTGGACGGGGTCACTCTGGGTCCGATTTGGTGGGCGGGGTCACTCTGGGTCCGATTTGGTGGGCGGGGTCACTCTGGGTCTGATTTGGTGGGTGGGGTCACTCTGGGTCCGATTTGGTGGGCTGGGTCACTCTGGGTCCGATTTGGTGGGCTGGGTCACTCAGGGGCCAATTTAGTGGGCGGAGCCAGTCAGGGATAGATTTGGTGGCCGGGGTCACTCAGGGTCCGATTTGGTGGGCGGGGTCACTCAGGGTCAGATTTGGTGGGCAATGTCACTCAGGGACCGATTTGGTGGGCGGGGTCACTCAGGGACCGATTTGGTGGGCGGGGTCACTCAGGGACCGATTTGGTGTGTGGGGTCACTCAGGTCCGATTTGGTGGGCGGGGTCACTCAGGGTCCGATTTGGTGGGCAATGTCACTCAGGGACCGATTTGGTGGGCGGGGTCACTCAGGGACCGATTTGGTGGGCGGGGTCACTCAGGGACCGATTTGGTGTGTGGGGTCACTCAGGTCCGATTTGGTGGGTGGGGTCACTCTGGGTCCGATTTGGTGGGCGGGGTCACTCTGGGTCCGATTTGGTGGGCGGGGTCACTCTGGGTCCGATTTGGTGGGCGGGGTCACTCAGGGTTCGATTTGGTGGGTGGAGCCAGTCAGGGATAGACTTGGTGGGTGGGGTCACTAAGGGTCCGATTTGGTGGGCGGGGTCACTCAGGATTTGATTTGGTGGGCGGGGTCACTCAGGGTCCGATTTGGTAGGCGGGGTCACTCAGGGTCTGATTTGGTGGGCAGGGTCACTCGGTTCGATTTGGTGGGCGGGGTCACTCAGGGTCCGATTTGGTGGGCGGGGTCACTCAGGGTCTGATTTGGTGGGCAGGGTCACTCGGTTCGATTTGGTGGGCGGGGTCACTCAGGGTCCGATTTGGTGGACGGGGTCACTCAGGTCCGATTTGGTGGACGGGGTCACTCAGGGTCCGATTTGGTGGGCGGGGTCACTCAGGGTCCGATTTGGTGGGCGGGGCACCTCAGGGACCGATTTGGTGGGCAGAGCCAGTCAGGGATAGACTTGGTGGGTGGGGTCACTCAGGGTCTTATTTGGTGGGCGGGGTCACTCAGGATTTGATTTGGTGGGCGGGGTCACTCAGGGTCCGATTTGGTGGGCGGGGTCACTCAGGGTCCGATTTGGTGGGCGGGGTCACTCAGGGTCCGATTTGGTGTGCGGGGTCACTCAGGTCCGATTTGGTGTGCGGGGTCACTCAGGTCCGATTTGGTGGACGGGGTCACTCTGGGTCCGATTTGGTGGGCGGGGTCACTCTGGGTCCGATTTGGTGGGCGGGGTCACTCTGGGTCTGATTTGGTGGGTGGGGTCACTCTGGGTCTGATTTGGTGGGCTGGGTCACTCTGGGTCCGATTTGGTGGGCTGGGTAACTCAGGGGCCGATTTAGTGGGCGGAGCCAGTCAGGGATAGATTTGGTGGCCGGGGTCACTCAGGGTCTGATTTGGTGGGCAGTCACTCAGGGACCGATTTGGTGGGCGGGGTCACTCAGGGACCGATTTGGTGGGCGGGGTCACTCAGGGACCGATTTGGTGTGTGGGGTCACTCAGGTCCGATTTGGTGGGTGGGGTCACTCTGGGTCCGATTTGGTGGGCGGGGTCACTCTGGGTCCGATTTGGTGGGCGGGGTCACTCTGGGTCCGATTTGGTGGGCGGGGTCACTCTGGGACCGATTTGGTGGGCGGGGTCACTCTGGGTCCGATTTGGTGGGCGGAGTCACTCTGCGTCCGATTTGGTGGGCGGAGTCACTCTGGGTCCGAATTGGTGGCGGGGTCACTCTGGGTCCGATTTAGTGGGCGGAGCCAGTCAGGGATAAATTTGGTGGCCGGGGTCACTCTGGGTCCGATTTAAAGGGCAGTGTCACTCTGTGTCCGATTTGATGGGCGGGGTCACTCTGGGTCCGATTTGGTGGGCGGGGTCACTGGGTCCGATTTGGTGGGCGGGGTCACTCTGGGTCCGATTTTGTGGGCGGGGCCAGTCAGGGATAGATTTGGTGGGTGGGGTCAGTCAAGGCCCGATTTAGCGGTTTAGTGGGCAGAGCCAGTCAGGGATAGATTTGGTGGGCGGGGTCACTCTGGGTCCGATTTGGTGGGCGCGGTCACTCTGGGTCCAATTTGGTGGGCGGGGTCACTCTGGGTCCGATTTGGTGGGCGGGGTCACTAAGTCTGATTTGGTGGGCAGGGTCACTCTGGGTACGATTTGGTGGGCGGCGCACCTCAGGGACCGATTTGGTGGGCGAGGCACCTCTGGATCCAATTTTGTGGGCGGGGTCACTCTGGGTCCGATTTGGTGGGCGTGGTCACTCTGGGTCCGATTTGGTGGGCGGGGTCACTCTGGGTCCAATTTGGTGGGCGGGGTCACTCTGGGTCCAATTTGGTGGGCGGGGTCACTCTGGGTCCGATTTGGTGGGCGGGGTCACTAAGTCCGATTTGGTGGGCAGGGTCACTGGGTACAATTTGGTGGGCGGGGCACCTCAGGGACATATTTGGTGGGCGAGGCACCTCTGGATCCAATTTTGTGGGCGGGGTCACTCTGGGTCCGATTTGGTGGTTGGAGCCAGTCAGGGATAGATTTGGTGGGTGGGGTCACTCAAGGTCCGATTTGGTGGGCGGGGTCACTCAGGGTCCGATTTGGTGGGCGGGGTCACTCTGGGTCCGATTTTGTGGGCGGGGCCAGTCAGGGATAGATTTGGTGGGTGGGGTCACTCAAGGTCCGATTTAGCGATATAGTGGGCAGAGCCAGTCAGGGATAGATTTGGTGGGCGGGGTCACTGGGTCCGATTTGGTGGGCGGGGTCACTCTGGGTCTGATTTGGTGGGCGGGGTCACTCTGGGTCTGATTTGTTGGCGGGGTCACTCTGGGTCCGATTTGGTGGGCGGGGTCACTGGGTCCGATTTGGTGGGCGGGGTCACTCTGGGTCCGATTTGGTGGGCGGGGCACCTCAGGGACCGATTTGGTGGGCGAGGCACCTCTGGATCCAATTTTGTGGGCGGGGTCACTCTGGGTCTGATTTGATGGGCGGAGCCAGTCGGGGATAGATTTGGTGGGCGGGGTCACTCTGGGTCCGATTTGGTGGGTGGGGTCACTCAGGGTCCGATTTGGTGGGCGGGGTCACTCGGTCCGATTTGGTGGGCGGGGTCACTCAGGTCCGAATTGGTGGGCGGGGTCACTCTAGGTCCGAATTGGTGGGCGGGATCACTCTGGGTCCGAATTGGTGGGCGGGGTCACTCAGGGTTCGATTTGGTGGGCGGAGCCAGTCAGGGATAGACTTGGTGGGCGGGGTCACTCTGGGTCTGATTTGGTGGGCGGGGTCACTCTGGGTCTGATTTGTTGGCGGGGTCACTCTGGGTCCGATTTGGTGGGCGGGGTCACTGGGTCCGATTTGGTGGGCGGGGTCACTCTGGGTCCGATTTGGTGGGCGGGGCACCTCAGGGACCGATTTGGTGGGCGAGGCACCTCTGGATCCAATTTTGTGGGCGGGGTCACTCTGGGTCTGATTTGATGGGCGGAGCCAGTCGGGGATAGATTTGGTGGGTGGGGTCACTCAGGGTCCAATTTAGTGGGCGGGGTCACTGGGTCCGATTTGGTGGGCAGGGTCACTCTGGGTCCGATTTTGTGGGCGGGGCCAGTCAGGGATAGATTTGGTGGGTGGGGTCACTCAAGGTCCGATTTAGCGATTTAGTGGGCGGAGCCAGTCAGGGATAGATTTGGTGGCCGGGGACACTCTGGGTCCGATTTGGTGGGTGGTGTCACTCTGGGTCCGATTTGATGGGCGGGGTCATTCTGGGTCCGATTTGGTGGGCGGGGTCACTCTGGGTCCGATTTGGTGGGCGGGGTCACTCTGGGTCCGATTTGGTGGTCGGGGCCGCTCGGGGGCCAATTTCATGGTTGGGGCCGCTCGGGGGCCGATTTGGTGGTTGGAGCCGGTCAGGGGCCGATTTGGTGGTCGGGCCGCTCGGAGGCCGTTTTGGTGGTCGGGGCCGCTCGGAGGCCGATTTGGTGGTCGGGGCCGCTCGGGGTCCGATTTGGTGGGCGGGGCCCCTCAGGGTCCAATTTGGTGGGCGGGGTCAGTCTGGGTCCGATTTGGTGGGCGGGGCCCCTCAGGGTCCGATTTGGTGGGCGATTTGGTGGGCGGGGCCCCTCAGGGGCCGATTTGGTGGGCGATTTGGTGGGCGGGGCCCCTCAGGGGCCGATTTAGTGGGCGGAGCCCCTCAGGGTCCGATTTGGTGGGCGGGGCCCCTCAGGGTCCGATTTGGTGGGCGGGGCCCCTCAGCATCCGATTTGGTGGGCGGGGCCCCTCAGCATCCGATTTGGTGGGCGGGACCCCTCTGAGTCCGATTTGGTGGGCTGGGCCCCTCAGGGTCCGATTTGGTGGACTGGGCACCTCAGGGTCAGATTTGGTGTGCGGGTCACTTTAAGAGCTGATATTATCTGGCAAAACTGTGTCCTGGTGGGGTCATGTAGAGTTCGTAGGCGTTGACATAATAACTGGATCTGACTGCGCATATCAATGAGTGAGCTAATCAGCCAGATGGCAGTTGGCAGTTATTTTGAAATTGCCTCAGAAATCAGTCCATTATTTCCCTATGGCAAAATTTCCCTATTGAAATGCATTGAGGCAATGCTTTCCAATGAGGGGAAAAAAAATTTCAAACGAAAATTGCGCCAAAACTACAAATCCGATCGACACGAAAAATATTTAGCACACCTCTCATGGATGCTGGCTGACTTTCTGCACATTTGCAGCTTCTTTGCTCAGTCACAGGTGGGCCGTTTGTTCTAATTTATTGGGATGGTATTTATACAGGGTTTGGGACACATGTTGGTACTTCCCCTGACGAAGCCCTCTCTTGAAGGGCAATACGCGTGGGGCTGCTCTGGTCCCTGTCCTGCTTGCTTGCCTGGCTGCCCACGGACTCCGCTCTGGTCACCACTTGGGTAACCCCTTCTTCTAGTGCTCTGAGGTTCTTCCTGGCGGTTCCAGTGCTTTTTTTTTTTTCTCCCACTGTTATTTTGGGATCCTGTTGCCTTACTGGCTTAGGGTAGATATTTTTGTCCCATGAGCCGTTCGGGCTAAATGCACTATTTGGGTGTTTACTGGCCACTTAGGATTTTGTATACATCCGCCTGGGTTGGTTAGGCTACTTTCACACTAGCATTAACTGCAATACGTTAAAATGCGTCGTTTTGCAGAAAAAACGCATCCAGCAAAATATTTTGCTGGATGCGTTTTTTCCCCATAGACTTGTATTGGCGACGCATTGCGACGGATTTGCATACGTCGGTATACGTCTTTCGAAAGATGCGTCGAAATTAGGCGACACGTCGTCTGGAAAAATGTAGATTGCAACGTTTTTTGGCTCCGACAAAAAAACGTGTCTCGGCGCATCCATCGGCATGCGTCTTTGGCTACAATGAAAGTCTATGAGCGACGGATGCGTCGAGACACGTCGTACGACGCACTGCAGCGCTGCAATACGTTTTTTTCTACTGAGCATGCTCAGAAACAGGATTTTTTTTAGCTAATTGGCCAGACATCCCCAAATAGACGGATCCGTCGAAATGCTGTATGTGTTGCATACATTTTGCACTTTTTTGACGCATCCGTTTTTTTGGCAAAAAGACGTTTTTGTGACGGTTTGCAGTTAACGCTAGTGTGAAAGTAGCCTTAGTTTGTCCTGTGAGCTGGCCACGTATGGTCTGCATCTGGTCCTAGGGTACAGGCAGGCTTATAGCATTGGTTATCAGTATGCTTATTATGGGTTATATATATTATTGTACTCTGTATTTACTGAGTGTTATGGACAGGGCCTTGCCTTTCTGTTTAAGTATGTTTTATTATGTTGTGTGTCAATAAAATCTTGTTTTTTCCTACGTTGTGTTTTCATTTTTTATACGTGGTGTGCATAACTGGAGTGATACTTTTCTTTCTGCTGGTTATATTTGCTGGCTTCGAAATGACACCTCACTGGAGTCTGTGCGTGCAGCGGTTCAGGCCGCATTAATTGTGGAAAAAAGCCTAATAATAAGAAGAATAGGAAGTTTACTACGGTGGAATAACAATATAGTGCTTTGTGCCAAAGCACTATAATAAGAATAATAACTAGATGGGTATTTCCTGAAGGAACTACAGATAGTGCTTTGGAATGGTGCCCGGGCTGCCCCTGCAAAACTTTCACACTTGGGTGCCCCTCAGGCGCTGGTTTGCTGGGCGGGGCCCCTCTGGGTCCGATTTAGTGGGCGGGGCCACTCTGGGTCTGATTTGGTGGGCGGGGTCACTCTGGTTCTGATTTGGTGGGCGGGGTCACTCTGGGTCCAATTTGGTGGGTGGGGTCACTCTGGGTCCAATTTGGTGGGCGGGGTCACTCTGGGTCCGATTTGGTGGGCGGGGTCACAATGGGTCCGATTTGGTGGGCGGGGTCACTCTGGGTCCGATTTGGTGGGCGGGGTCACTCTGGGTCCGATTTGGTGGGCGGGGTCACTCTGGGTCCGATTTGGTGGGCGGGGTCAATCAGGTCCGATTTGGTGGGCGGGGTCACTCAGGTCCGATTTGGTGGGCGGGGTTACTCTGGGTCCGATTTGGTGGGCGGGGTCACTCAGGGTTCGATTTGGTGGGCGGAGCCAGTCAGGGATAGGCTTGGTGGGTGGGGTCACTCAGGGTCTGATTTGGTGGGCGGGGTCACTCAGGATTTGATTTGGTGGGCGGGATCACTCTGGGTCCGATTTGGTGGGCGGGGTAACTCTGGTTCCGATTTGGTGGGCGGGGTCACTCTGGGTCCGATTTGGTGGGTGGGGTCACTCTGGGTCCGATATGGTGGGCGGGGTCACTCAGGGTTCGATTTGGTGGGCGGGGTCACTCAGGGTCTGATTTAATGGGCGGGGTCAATCAGGTCCGATTTGGTGGGTGGGGTCACTCTGGGTCCAATTTGGTGGGCGGGGCCAGTCAGGGATAGATTTGGTGGGTGGGGTCACTCAAGGTCCGATTTAGCGATATAGTGGGCGGAGCCAGTCAGGGATAGATTTGGTGGGCGGGGTCACTGGGTCCGATTTGGTGGGCGGGGTCACTCTGGGTCTGATTTGGTGGGCGGGGTCACTCTGGGTCTGATTTGTTGGCGGGGTCACTCTGGGTCCGATTTGGTGGGCGGGGTCACTGGGTCCGATTTGGTGGGCGGGGTCACTCTGGGTCCGATTTGGTGGGCGGGGCACCTCAGGGACCGATTTGGTGGGCGAGGCACCTCTGGATCCAATTTTGTGGGCGGGGTCACTCTGGGTCTGATTTGATGGGCGGAGCCAGTCGGGGATAGATTTGGTGGGCGGGGTCACTCTGGGTCCGATTTGGTGGGTGGGGTCACTCAGGGTCAGATTTGGTGGGCGGGGTCACTCAGGGTCCGATTTGGTGGGCGGGGTCACTCAGGTCCGAATTGGTGGGCGGGGTCACTCTAGGTCCGAATTGGTGGGCGGGGTCACTCTGGGTCTGAATTGGTGGGCGGGGTCACTCAGGGTTCGATTTGGTGGGCGGAGCCAGTCATGGATAGACTTGGTGGGTGGGGTCACTAAGGGTCCGATTTGGTGGGCGGGGTCACTCAGGATTTGATTTGGTGGGCGGGGTCACTCAGGGTCCGATTTGGTAGGCGGGGTCACTCAGGGTCTGATTTGGTGGGCAGGGTCACTCGGTTCGATTTGGTGGGCGGGGTCACTCAGGGTCCGATTTGGTGGGCAGGGTCACTCTGGGTCCGATTTGGTGGGCGTGGTCACTCTGGGTCCGATTTGGTGGGCGGGGTCACTCTGGGTCCAATTTGGTGGGCGGGGTCTCTCTGGGTCCAATTTGGTGGGCGGGGTCACTCTGGGTCCGATTTGGTGGGCGGGGTCACTGAGTCCGATTTGGTGGGCAGGGTCACTGGGTACAATTTGGTGGGCGGGGCACCTCAGGGACATATTTGGTGGGCGAGGCACCTCTGGATCCAATTTTGTGGGCGGGGTCACTCTGGGTCCGATTTGGTGGTTGGAGCCAGTCAGGGATAGATTTGGTGGGTGGGGTCACTCAAGGTCCGATTTGGTGGGCGGGGTCACTCAGGGTCCGATTTGGTTGGCGGGGTCACTCTGGGTCCGATTTGGTGGGCGGGGCCAGTCAGGGATAGATTTGGTGGGTGGGGTCACTCAAGGTCCGATTTAGCGATATAGTGGGCGGAGCCAGTCAGGGATAGATTTGGTGGGCGGGGTCACTGGGTCCGATTTGGTGGGCGGGGTCACTCTGGGTCTGATTTGGTGGGCGGGGTCACTCTGGGTCTGATTTGTTGGCGGGGTCACTCTGGGTCCGATTTGGTGGGCGGGGTCACTGGGTCCGATTTGGTGGGCGGGGTCACTCTGGGTCCGATTTGGTGGGCGGGGCACCTCAGGGACCGATTTGGTGGGCGAGGCACCTCTGGATCCAATTTTGTGGGCGGGGTCACTCTGGGTCTGATTTGATGGGCGGAGCCAGTCGGGGATAGATTTGGTGGGCGGGGTCACTCTGGGTCCGATTTGGTGGGTGGGGTCACTCAGGGTCCGATTTGGTGGGCGGGGTCACTCAGGATTTGATTTGGTGGGCGGGGTCACTCAGGGTCCGATTTGGTAGGCGGGGACACTCAGGGTCTGATTTGGTGGGCAGGGTCACTCGGTTCGATTTGGTGGGCGGGGTCACTCAGGGTCCGATTTGGTGGGCAGGGTCACTCTGGGTCCGATTTGGTGGGCGGGGCACCTCAGGGACCGATTTGGTGGGCGGAGCCAGTCAGGGATAGACTTGGTGGGTGGGGTCACTCAGGGTCTTATTTGGTGGGCGGGGTCACTGGGTCCGATTTGGTGGGCGGGGTCACTCTGGGTCCGATTTGGTGGGCGGGGCACCTCAGGGACCGATTTGGTGGGCGAGGCACCTCTAGATCCAATTTTGTGGGTGGGGTCACTCTGGGTCCGATTTGGTGGGCGTGGTCACTCTGGGTCCGATTTGGTGGGCGGGGTCACTCTGGGTCCAATTTGGTGGGCGGGGTCTCTCTGGGTCCAATTTGGTGGGCGGGGTCACTCTGGGTCCGATTTGGTGGGCGGGGTCACTAAGTCCGATTTGGTGGGCAGGGTCACTGGGTACAATTTGGTGGGCGGGGCACCTCAGGGACATATTTGGTGGGCGAGGCACCTCTGGATCCAATTTTGTGGGCGGGGTCACTCTGGGTCCGATTTGGTGGGCGGAGCCAGTCAGGGATAGACTTGGTGGGTGGGGTCACTAAGGGTCCGATTTGGTGGGCGGGGTCACTCAGGATTTGATTTGGTGGGCGGGGTCACTCAGGGTCCGATTTGGTAGGCGGGGTCACTCAGGGTCTGATTTGGTGGGCAGGGTCACTCGGTTCGATTTGGTGGGTGGGGTCACTCAGGGTCTTATTTGGTGGGCGGGGTCACTCAGGATTTGATTTGGTGGGCGGGGTCACTCAGGGTCCGATTTGGTGGGCGGGGTCACTCAGGGTCCGATTTGGTGGGCGGGGTCACTCAGGGTCCGATTTGGTGTGCGGGGTCACTCAGGTCCGATTTGGTGTGCGGGGTCACTCAGGTCCGATTTGGTGGACGGGGTCACTCTGGGTCCGATTTGGTGGGCGGGGTCACTCTGGGTCCGATTTGGTGGGCGGGGTCACTCTGGGTCTGATTTGGTGGGTGGGGTCACTCTGGGTCCGATTTGGTGGGCTGGGTCACTCTGGGTCCGATTTGGTGGGCTGGGTCACTCAGGGGCCGATTTAGTGGGCGGAGCCAGTCAGGGATAGATTTGGTGGCCGGGGTCACTCAGGGTCCGATTTGGTGGGCGGGGTCACTCAGGGTCCGATTTGGTGGGCAATGTCACTCAGGGACCGATTTGGTGGGCGGGGTCACTCAGGGACCGATTTGGTGGGCGGGGTCACTCTGGGTCCGATTTGGTGGGCTGGGTAACTCAGGGGCCGATTTAGTGGGCGGAGCCAGTCAGGGATAGATTTGGTGGCCGGGGTCACTCAGGGTCCGATTTGGTGGGCGGGGTCACTCTGGGTCCGATTTGGTGGGCGGGGTCACTCAGGGACCGATTTGGTGGGCGGGGTTACTCAGGGACCGATTTGGTGTGTGGGGTCACTCAGGTCCGATTTGGTGGGTGGGGTCACTCTGGGTCCGATTTGGTGGGCGGGGTCACTCTGGGTCCGATTTGGTGGGCGGGGTCACTCTGGGTCCGATTTGGTGGGCGGGGTCACTCTGGGACTGATTTGGTGGGCGGGGTCACTCTGGGTCCGATTTGGTGGGCGGAGTCACTCTGCGTCCGATTTGGTGGGCGGAGTCACTCTGGGTCCGAATTGGTGGGCGGGGTCACTCTGGGTCTGATTTGGTTGGCTGGGTCACTCTGGGTCCGATTTAGTGGGCGGGGTCACTCTGGGTCCGATTTAGTGGGCGGAGCCAGTCAGGGATAAATTTGGTGGCCGGGGTCACTCTGGGTCCGATTTAAAGGGCGGTGTCACTCTGTGTCCGATTTGATGGGCGGGGTCACTCTGGGTCCGATTTGGTGGGCGGGGTCACTCTGGGTCCGATTTGGTGGGCGGGGTCACTCTGGGTCCGATTTTGTGGGCGGGGCCAGTCAGGGATAGATTTGGTGGGTGGGGTCAGTCAAGGGTCGATTTAGCGGTTCAGTGGGCGGAGCCAGTCAGGGATAGATTTGGTGGGCGGGGTCACTCTGGGTCCGATTTGGCGGCCGGGGTCATTGGGTCCGATTTGGCGGCCGGGGTCATTGGGTCCGATTTAGTGGGCAAGGTCACTCTGGGTCCGATTTGATGGGCGGGGTCACTCTGGGTCCGATTTGGTGGGCGCGGTCACTCTGGGTCCAATTTGGTGGGCGGGGTCACTCTGGGTCCGATTTGGTGGGCGGGGTCACTAAGTCTGATTTGGTGGGCAGGGTCACTCTGGGTACGATTTGGTGGGCGGGGCACCTCAGGGACCGATTTGGTGGGCGAGGCACCTCTGGATCCAATTTTGTGGGCGGGGTCACTCTGGGTCCGATTTGGTGGGCGTGGTCACTCTGGGTCCGATTTGGTGGGCGGGGTCACTCTGGGTCCGATTTGGTGGGCGGGGTCACTCTGGGTCCAATTTGGTGGGCGGGGTCACTCTGGGTCCAATTTGGTGGGCGGGGTCACTCTGGGTCCGATTTGGTGGGCGGGGTCACTAAGTCCGATTTGGTGGGCAGGGTCACTGGGTACAATTTGGTGGGCGGGGCACCTCAGGGACATATTTGGTGGGCGAGGCACCTCTGGATCCGATTTTGTGGGCGGGGCCAGTCAGGGATAGATTTGGTGGGTGGGGTCACTCAAGGTCCGATTTAGCGATATAGTGGGCGGAGCCAGTCAGGGATAGATTTGGTGGGCGGGGTCACTGGGTCCGATTTGGTGGGCGGGGTCACTCTGGGTCTGATTTGGTGGGCGGGGTCACTCTGGGTCTGATTTGTTGGCGGGGTCACTCTGGGTCCGATTTGGTGGGCGGGGTCACTGGGTCCGATTTGGTGGGCGGGGTCACTCAGGTCCGAATTGGTGGGCGGGGTCACTCTAGGTCCGAATTGGTGGGCGGGGTCACTCTGGGTCCGAATTGGTGGGCGGGGTCACTCAGGGTTCGATTTGGTGGGTGGAGCCAGTCAGGGATAGACTTGGTGGGTGGGGTCACTAAGGGTCCGATTTGGTGGGCGGGGTCACTCAGGATTTGATTTGGTGGGCGGGGTCACTCAGGGTCCGATTTGGTAGGCGGGGTCACTCAGGGTCTGATTTGGTGGGCAGGGTCACTCGGTTCGATTTGGTGGGCGGGGTCACTCAGGGTCCGATTTGGTGGGCGGGGTCACTCAGGTCCGATTTGGTGGACGGGGTCACTCAGGTCCGATTTGGTGGACGGGGTCACTCAGGGTCCGATTTGGTGGGCGGGGTCACTCAGGGTCCGATTTGGTGGGCAGGGTCACTCTGGGTCCGATTTGGTGGGCGGGGCACCTCAGGGACCGATTTGGTGGGCGGAGCCAGTCAGGGATAGACTTGGTGGGTGGGGTCATTAAGGGTCTTATTTGGTGGGCGGGGTCACTCAGGATTTGATTTGGTGGGCGGGGTCACTCAGGGTCCGATTTGGTGGGCGGGGTCACTCAGGGTCTGATTTGGTGGGCAGGGTCACTCGGTTCGATTTGGTGGGCGGGGTCACTCAGGGTCCGATTTGGTGGGCGGGGTCACTCAGGTCCGATTTGGTGGACGGGGTCACTCAGGGCCCGATTTGGTGGGCGGGGTCACTCAGGGTCTGATTTGGTGGGCAGGGTCACTGGGTCCGATTTGGTGGGCGGGGCACCTAAGGGACCGATTTGGTGGGCAGAGCCAGTCAGGGATAGACTTGGTGGGTGGGGTCACTCAGGGTCTTATTTGGTGGGCGGGGTCACTCAGGATTTGATTTGGTGGGCGGGGTCACTCAGGGTCCGATTTGGTGGGCGGGGTCACTCAGGGTCCGATTTGGTGGGCAGGGTCACTCAGGGTTTGATTTGGTGGGCGGGGTCACTCAGGGTCCGATTTGGTGTGCGGGGTCACTCAGGTCCGATTTGGTGTGCGGGGTCACTCAGGTCCGATTTGGTGGACGGGGTCACTCTGGGTCCGATTTGGTGGGCGGGGTCACTCTGGGTCTGATTTGGTGGGCGGGGTCACTCTGGGTCTGATTTGGTGGGTGGGGTCACTCTGGGTCCGATTTGGTGGGCTGGGTCACTCTGGGTCCGATTTGGTGGGCTGGGTCACTCAGGGGCCGATTTAGTGGGCGGAGCCAGTCAGGGATAGATTTGGTGGCCGGGGTCACTCAGGGTCCGATTTGGTGGGCGGGGTCACTCAGGGTCCGATTTGGTGGGCAATGTCACTCAGGGACCGATTTGGTGGGCGGGGTCACTCAGGGACCGATTTGGTGGGCGGGGTCACTCAGGGTCTGATTTGGTGGGCAATGTCACTCAGGGACCGATTTTGTGGGTGGGGTCACTCAGGGACCGATTTGGTGGGCGGGGTCACTCAGGGACCGATTTGGTGTGTGGGGTCACTCAGGTCCGATTTGGTGGGTGGGGTCACTCTGGGTCCGATTTGGTGGGCGGGGTCACTCTGGGTCCGATTTGGTGGGCGGGGTCACTCTGGGTCCGATTTGGTGGGCGGGGTCACTCAGGGTTCGATTTGGTGGGTGGAGCCAGTCAGGGATAGACTTGGTGGGTGGGGTCACTAAGGGTCCGATTTGGTGGGCGGGGTCACTCAGGATTTGATTTGGTGGGCGGGGTCACTCAGGGTCCGATTTGGTAGGCGGGGTCACTCAGGGTCTGATTTGGTGGGCAGGGTCACTCGGTTCGATTTGGTGGGCGGGGTCACTCAGGGTCCGATTTGGTGGGCGGGGTCACTCAGGGTCTGATTTGGTGGGCAGGGTCACTCGGTTCGATTTGGTGGGCGGGGTCACTCAGGGTCCGATTTGGTGGACGGGGTCACTCAGGTCCGATTTGGTGGACGGGGTCACTCAGGGTCCGATTTGGTGGGCGGGGTCACTCAGGGTCCGATTTGGTGGACGGGGCACCTCAGGGACCGATTTGGTGGGCAGAGCCAGTCAGGGATAGACTTGGTGGGTGGGGTCACTCAGGGTCTTATTTGGTGGGCGGGGTCACTCAGGATTTGATTTGGTGGGCGGGGTCACTCAGGGTCCGATTTGGTGGGCGGGGTCACTCAGGGTCCGATTTGGTGGGCGGGGTCACTCAGGTCCGATTTGGTGTGCGGGGTCACTCAGGTCCGATTTGGTGGACGGGGTCACTCTGGGTCCGATTTGGTGGGCGGGGTCACTCTGGGTCCGATTTGGTGGGCGGGGTCACTCTGGGTCTGATTTGGTGGGTGGGGTCACTCTGGGTCTGATTTGGTGGGCTGGGTCACTCTGGGTCCGATTTGGTGGGCTGGGTAACTCAGGGGCCGATTTAGTGGGCGGAGCCAGTCAGGGATAGATTTGGTGGCCGGGGTCACTCAGGGTCTGATTTGGTGGGCAGTCACTCAGGGACCGATTTGGTGGGCGGGGTCACTCAGGGACCGATTTGGTGGGCGGGGTCACTCAGGGACCGATTTGGTGTGTGGGGTCACTCAGGTCCGATTTGGTGGGTGGGGTCACTCTGGGTCCGATTTGGTGGGCGGGGTCACTCTGGGTCCGATTTGGTGGGCAGGGTCACTCTGGGTCCGATTTGGTGGGCGGGGTCACTCTGGGACCGATTTGGTGGGCTGGGTCACTCTGGGTCCGATTTGGTGGGCGGAGTCACTCTGTGTCCGATTTGGTGGGCGGAGTCACTCTGGGTCCGAATTGGTGGCGGGGTCACTCTGGGTCCGATTTAGTGGGCGGAGCCAGTCAGGGATAAATTTGGTGGCCAGGGTCACTCTGGGTCCGATTTAAAGGGCAGTGTCACTCTGTGTCCGATTTGATGGGCGGGGTCACTCTGGGTCCGATTTGGTGGGCGGGGTCACTGGGTCCGATTTGGTGGGCGGGGTCACTCTGGGTCCGATTTTGTGGGCGGGGCCAGTCAGGGATAGATTTGGTGGGTGGGGTCAGTCAAGGCCCGATTTAGCGGTTTAGTGGGCGGAGCCAGTCAGGGATAGATTTGGTGGGCGGGGTCACTCTGGGTCCGATTTGGTGGGCGCGGTCACTCTGGGTCCAATTTGGTGGGCGGGGTCACTCTGGGTCCGATTTGGTGGGCGGGGTCACTAAGTCTGATTTGGTGGGCAGGGTCACTCTGGGTACGATTTGGTGGGCGGCGCACCTCAGGGACCGATTTGGTGGGCGAGGCACCTCTGGATCCAATTTTGTGGGCGGGGTCACTCTGGGTCCGATTTGGTGGGCGTGGTCACTCTGGGTCCGATTTGGTGGGCGGGGTCACTCTGGGTCCAATTTGGTGGGCGGGGTCACTCTGGGTCCAATTTGGTGGGCGGGGCACCTCAGGGACCGATTTGGTGGGCGGAGCCAGTCAGGGATAGACTTGGTGGGTGGGGTCACTCAGGGTCTTATTTGATGGGCGGGGTCACTCAGGATTTGATTTGGTGGGCGGGGTCACTCAGGGTCCGATTTGGTGGGCGGGGTCACTCAGGGTCCGATTTGGTGGGCAGGGTCACTCGGTTCGATTTGGTGGGCGGGGTCACTCAGGGTCCGATTTGGTGGACGGGGTCACTCAGGTCCGATTTGGTGGACGGGGTCACTCAGGTCCGATTTGGTGGACGGGGTCACTCAGGGTCCGATTTGGTGGGCGGGGTCACTCAGGGTCCGATTTGGTGGGCGGGGCACCTCAGGGACCGATTTGATGGGCAGAGCCAGTCAGGGATAGACTTGGTGGGTGGGGTCACTCAGGGTCTTATTTGGTGGGCGGGGTCACTCAGGATTTGATTTGGTGGGCGGGGTCACTCAGGGTCCGATTTGGTGGGCGGGGTCACTGGGTCCGATTTGGTGGGCGGGGTCACTCTGGGTCCGATTTGGTGGGCGGGGTCACTCTGGGTCTGATTTGGTGGGTGGGGTCACTCTGGGTCTGATTTGGTGGGCTGGGTCACTCTGGGTCCGATTTGGTGGGCTGGGTAACTCAGGGTCCGATTTTGTGGGCGGGGCCAGTCAGGGATAGATTTGGTGGGTGGGGTCAGTCAAGGCCCGATTTAGCGGTTTAGTGGGCGGAGCCAGTCAGGGATAGATTTGGTGGGCGGGGTCACTCTGGGTCCGATTTGGTGGGCGCGGTCACTCTGGGTCCAATTTGGTGGGCGGGGTCACTCTGGGTCCGATTTGGTGGGCGGGGTCACTAAGTCTGATTTGGTGGGCAGGGTCACTCTGGGTACGATTTGGTGGGCGGCGCACCTCAGGGACCGATTTGGTGGGCGAGGCACCTCTGGATCCAATTTTGTGGGCGGGGTCACTCTGGGTCCGATTTGGTGGGCGTGGTCACTCTGGGTCCGATTTGGTGGGCGGGGTCACTCTGGGTCCAATTTGGTGGGCGGGGTCACTCTGGGTCCAATTTGGTGGGCGGGGTCACTCTGGGTCCAATTTGGTGGGCGGGGTCACTCTGGGTCCAATTTGGTGGGCGGGGCACCTCAGGGACCGATTTGGTGGGCGGAGCCAGTCAGGGATAGACTTGGTGGGTGGGGTCACTCAGGGTCTTATTTGATGGGCGGGGTCACTCAGGATTTGATTTGGTGGGCGGGGTCACTCAGGGTCCGATTTGGTGGGCGGGGTCACTCAGGGTCCGATTTGATGGGCAGGGTCACTCGGTTCGATTTGGTGGGCGGGGTCACTCAGGGTCCGATTTGGTGGACGGGGTCACTCAGGTCCGATTTGGTGGACGGGGTCACTCAGGTCCGATTTGGTGGACGGGGTCACTCAGGGTCCGATTTGGTGGGCGGGGTCACTCAGGGTCCGATTTGGTGGGCGGGGCACCTCAGGGACCGATTTGGTGGGCAGAGCCAGTCAGGGATAGACTTGGTGGGTGGGGTCACTCAGGGTCTTATTTGGTGGGCGGGGTCACTCAGGATTTGATTTGGTGGGCGGGGTCACTCAGGGTCCGATTTGGTGGGCGGGTTCACTCTGGGTCCGATTTGGTGGGCGGGGTCACTCTGGGTCCGATTTGATGGGCAGGGCCACTCGGTTCGATTTGGTGGGCGGGGTCACTCAGGGTCCGATTTGGTGGACGGGGTCACTCAGGTCCGATTTGGTGGACGGGGTCACTCAGGTCCGATTTGGTGGACGGGGTCACTCAGGGTCCGATTTGGTGGGCGGGGTCACTCTGGGTCCGATTTTGTGGGCGGGGCCAGTCAGGGATAGATTTGGTGGGTGGGGTCAGTCAAGGCCCGATTTAGCGGTTTAGTGGGCGGAGCCAGTCAGGGATAGATTTGGTGGGCGGGGTCACTCTGGGTCCGATTTGGTGGGCGCGGTCACTCTGGGTCCAATTTGGTGGGCGGGGTCACTCTGGGTCCGATTTGGTGGGCGGGGTCACTAAGTCTGATTTGGTGGGCAGGGTCACTCTGGGTACGATTTGGTGGGCGGCGCACCTCAGGGACCGATTTGGTGGGCGAGGCACCTCTGGATCCAATTTTGTGGGCGGGGTCACTCTGGGTCCGATTTGGTGGGCGTGGTCACTCTGGGTCCGATTTGGTGGGCGGGGTCACTCTGGGTCCAATTTGGTGGGCGGGGTCACTCTGGGTCCAATTTGGTGGGCGGGGCACCTCAGGGACCGATTTGGTGGGCGGAGCCAGTCAGGGATAGACTTGGTGGGTGGGGTCACTCAGGGTCTTATTTGATGGGCGGGGTCACTCAGGATTTGATTTGGTGGGCGGGGTCACTCAGGGTCCGATTTGGTGGGCGGGGTCACTCAGGGTCCGATTTGGTGGGCAGGGTCACTCGGTTCGATTTGGTGGGCGGGGTCACTCAGGGTCCGATTTGGTGGACGGGGTCACTCAGGTCCGATTTGGTGGACGGGGTCACTCAGGTCCGATTTGGTGGACGGGGTCACTCAGGGTCCGATTTGGTGGGCGGGGTCACTCAGGGTCCGATTTGGTGGGCGGGGCACCTCAGGGACCGATTTGATGGGCAGAGCCAGTCAGGGATAGACTTGGTGGGTGGGGTCACTCAGGGTCTTATTTGGTGGGCGGGGTCACTCAGGATTTGATTTGGTGGGCGGGGTCACTCAGGGTCCGATTTGGTGGGCGGGGTCACTCTGGGTCCGATTTGGTGGGCGGGGTCACTCTGGGTCCGATTTGGTGGGCGGGGTCACTCTGGGTCTGATTTGGTGGGTGGGGTCACTCTGGGTCTGATTTGGTGGGCTGGGTCACTCTGGGTCCGATTTGGTGGGCTGGGTAACTCAGGGTCCGAAGTTGTGGGCGGGGCCAGTCAGGGATAGATTTGGTGGGTGGGGTCAGTCAAGGCCCGATTTAGCGGTTTAGTGGGCGGAGCCAGTCAGGGATAGACTTGGTGGGCGGGGTCACTCTGGGTCCGATTTGGTGGGCGCGGTCACTCTGGGTCCAATTTGGTGGGCGGGGTCACTCTGGGTCCGATTTGGTGGGCGGGGTCACTAAGTCTGATTTGGTGGGCAGGGTCACTCTGGGTACGATTTGGTGGGCGGCGCACCTCAGGGACCGATTTGGTGGGCGAGGCACCTCTGGATCCAATTTTGTGGGCGGGGTCACTCTGGGTCCGATTTGGTGGGCGTGGTCACTCTGGGTCCGATTTGGTGGGCGGGGTCACTCTGGGTCCAATTTGGTGGGCGGGGTCACTCTGGGTCCAATTTGGTGGGCGGGGTCACTCTGGGTCCAATTTGGTGGGCGGGGTCACTCTGGGTCCAATTTGGTGGGCGGGGCACCTCAGGGACCGATTTGGTGGGCGGAGCCAGTCAGGGATAGACTTGGTGGGTGGGGTCACTCAGGGTCTTATTTGATGGGCGGGGTCACTCAGGATTTGATTTGGTGGGCGGGGTCACTCAGGGTCCGATTTGGTGGGCGGGGTCACTCAGGGTCCGATTTGATGGGCAGGGTCACTCGGTTCGATTTGGTGGGCGGGGTCACTCAGGGTCCGATTTGGTGGACGGGGTCACTCAGGTCCGATTTGGTGGACGGGGTCACTCAGGTCCGATTTGGTGGACGGGGTCACTCAGGGTCCGATTTGGTGGGCGGGGTCACTCAGGGTCCGATTTGGTGGGCGGGGCACCTCAGGGACCGATTTGGTGGGCAGAGCCAGTCAGGGATAGACTTGGTGGGTGGGGTCACTCAGGGTCTTATTTGGTGGGCGGGGTCACTCAGGATTTGATTTGGTGGGCGGGGTCACTCAGGGTCCGATTTGGTGGGCGGGTTCACTCTGGGTCCGATTTGGTGGGCGGGGTCACTCTGGGTCCGATTTGGTGGGCGGGGTCACTCTGGGTCTGATTTGGTGGGTGGGGTCACTCTGGGTCCGATTTGGTGGGCTGGGTAACTCAGGGGCCGATTTAGTGGGCGGAGCCAGTCAGGGATAGATTTGGTGGCCGGGGTCACTCAGGGTCTGATTTGGTGGGCAGTCACTCAGGGACCGATTTGGTGGGCGGGGTCACTCAGGGACCGATTTGGTGGGCGGGGTCACTCAGGGACCGATTTGGTGTGTGGGGTCACTCAGGTCCGATTTGGTGGGCGGGGTCACTCTGGGTCCGATTTGGTGGGCGGGGTCACTCTGGGTCTGATTTGGTGGGTGGGGTCACTCTGGGTCTGATTTGGTGGGCTGGGTCACTCTGGGTCCGATTTGGTGGGCTGGGTAACTCAGGGTCCGAAGTTGTGGGCGGGGCCAGTCAGGGATAGATTTGGTGGGTGGGGTCAGTCAAGGCCCGATTTAGCGGTTTAGTGGGCGGAGCCAGTCAGGGATAGATTTGGTGGGCGGGGTCACTCTGGGTCCGATTTGGTGGGCGCGGTCACTCTGGGTCCAATTTGGTGGGCGGGGTCACTCTGGGTCCGATTTGGTGGGCGGGGTCACTAAGTCTGATTTGGTGGGCAGGGTCACTCTGGGTACGATTTGGTGGGCGGCGCACCTCAGGGACCGATTTGGTGGGCGAGGCACCTCTGGATCCAATTTTGTGGGCGGGGTCACTCTGGGTCCGATTTGGTGGGCGTGGTCACTCTGGGTCCGATTTGGTGGGCGGGGTCACTCTGGGTCCAATTTGGTGGGCGGGGTCACTCTGGGTCCAATTTGGTGGGCGGGGTCACTCTGGGTCCAATTTGGTGGGCGGGGTCACTCTGGGTCCAATTTGGTGGGCGGGGCACCTCAGGGACCGATTTGGTGGGCGGAGCCAGTCAGGGATAGACTTGGTGGGTGGGGTCACTCAGGGTCTTATTTGATGGGCGGGGTCACTCAGGATTTGATTTGGTGGGCGGGGTCACTCAGGGTCCGATTTGGTGGGCGGGGTCACTCAGGGTCCGATTTGATGGGCAGGGTCACTCGGTTCGATTTGGTGGGCGGGGTCACTCAGGGTCCGATTTGGTGGACGGGGTCACTCAGGTCCGATTTGGTGGACGGGGTCACTCAGGTCCGATTTGGTGGACGGGGTCACTCAGGGTCCGATTTGGTGGGCGGGGTCACTCAAGGTCCGATTTGGTGGGCGGGGCACCTCAGGGACCGATTTGGTGGGCAGAGCCAGTCAGGGATAGACTTGGTGGGTGGGGTCACTCAGGGTCTTATTTGGTGGGCGGGGTCACTCAGGATTTGATTTGGTGGGCGGGGTCACTCAGGGTCCGATTTGGTGGGCGGGTTCACTCTGGGTCCGATTTGGTGGGCGGGGTCACTCTGGGTCCGATTTGGTGGGCGGGGTCACTCTGGGTCTGATTTGGTGGGTGGGGTCACTCTGGGTCCGATTTGGTGGGCTGGGTAACTCAGGGGCCGATTTAGTGGGCGGAGCCAGTCAGGGATAGATTTGGTGGCCGGGGTCACTCAGGGTCTGATTTGGTGGGCAGTCACTCAGGGACCGATTTGGTGGGCGGGGTCACTCAGGGACCGATTTGGTGGGCGGGGTCACTCAGGGACCGATTTGGTGTGTGGGGTCACTCAGGTCCGATTTGGTGGGTGGGGTCACTCTGGGTCCGATTTGGTGGGCGGGGTCACTCTGGGTCCGATTTGGTGGGCGGGGTCACTCTGGGTCCGATTTGGTGGGCGGGGTCACTCTGGGACCGATTTGGTGGGCGGGGTCACTCTGGGTCCGATTTGGTGGGCGGAGTCACTCTGCGTCCGATTTGGTGGGCGGAGTCACTCTGGGTCCGAATTGGTGGGCGGGGTCACTCTGGGTCTGATTTGGTTGGCTGGGTCACTCTGGGTCCGATTTAGTGGGCGGGGTCACTCTGGGTCCGATTTAGTGGGCGGAGCCAGTCAGGGATAAATTTGGTGGCCGGGGTCACTCTGGGTCCGATTTAAAGGGCAGTGTCACTCTGTGTCCGATTTGATGGGCGGGGTCACTCTGGGTCCGATTTGGTGGGCGGGGTCACTGGGTCCGATTTGGTGGGCGGGGTCACTCTGGGTCCGATTTGGTGGGTGGGGTCAGTCAAGGCCCGATTTAGCGGTTTATTGGGCGGAGCCAGTCAGGGATAGATTTGGTGGGCGGGGTCACTCTGGGTCCGATTTGGTGGGCGCGGTCACTCTGGGTCCAATTTGGTGGGCGGGGTCACTCTGGGTCCGATTTGGTGGGCGGGGTCACTAAGTCTGATTTGGTGGGCAGGGTCACTCTGGGTACGATTTGGTGGGCGGCGCACCTCAGGGACCGATTTGGTGGGCGAGGCACCTCTGGATCCAATTTTGTGGGCGGGGTCACTCTGGGTCCGATTTGGTGGGCGTGGTCACTCTGGGTCCGATTTGGTGGGCGGGGTCACTCTGGGTCCAATTTGGTGGGCGGGGTCTCTCTGGGTCCAATTTGGTGGGCGGGGTCACTCTGGGTCCGATTTGGTGGGCGGGGTCACTAAGTCCGATTTGGTGGGCAGGGTCACTGGGTACAATTTGGTGGGCGGGGCACCTCAGGGACATATTTGGTGGGCGAGGCACCTCTGGATCCAATTTTGTGGGCGGGGTCACTCTGGGTCTGATTTGGTGGTTGGAGCCAGTCAGGGATAGATTTGGTGGGTGGGGTCACTCAAGGTCCGATTTGGTGGGCGGGGTCACTCAGGGTCCGATTTGGTGGGCGGGGTCACTCTGGGTCCGATTTGGTGGGCGGGGCCAGTCAGGGATAGATTTGGTGGGTGGGGTCACTCAAGGTCCGATTTAGCGATATAGTGGGCGGAGCCAGTCAGGGATAGATTTGGTGGGCGGGGTCACTGGGTCCGATTTGGTGGGCGGGGTCACTCTGGGTCTGATTTGGTGGGCGGGGTCACTCTGGGTCTGATTTGTTGGCGGGGTCACTCTGGGTCCGATTTGGTGGGCGGGGTCACTGGGTCCGATTTGGTGGGCGGGGTCACTCTGGGTCCGATTTGGTGGGCGGGGCACCTCAGGGACCGATTTGGTGGGCGAGGCACCTCTGGATCCAATTTTGTGGGCGGGGTCACTCTGGGTCTGATTTGATGGGCGGAGCCAGTCGGGGATAGATTTGGTGGGCGGGGTCACTCTGGGTCCGATTTGGTGGGTGGGGTCACTCAGGGTCCGATTTGGTGGGCGGGGTCACTCAGGGTCCGATTTGGTGGGCGGGGTCACTCAGGTCCGAATTGGTGGGCGGGGTCACTCTAGGTCCGAATTGGTGGGCGGGGTCACTCTGGGTCCGAATTGGTGGGCGGGGTCACTCAGGGTTCGATTTGGTGGGCGGAGCCAGTCAGGGATAGACTTGGTGGGTGGGGTCACTAAGGGTCCGATTTGGTGGGCGGGGTCACTCAGGATTTGATTTGGTGGGCGGGGTCACTCAGGGTCCGATTTGGTAGGCGGGGTCACTCAGGGTCTGATTTGGTGGGCAGGGTCACTCGGTTCGATTTGGTGGGCGGGGTCACTCAGGGTCCGATTTGGTGGGCAGGGTCACTCTGGGTCCGATTTGGTGGGCGGGGCACCTCAGGGACCGATTTGGTGGGCGGAGCCAGTCAGGGATAGACTTGGTGGGTGGGGTCACTCAGGGTCTTATTTGGTGGGCGGGGTCACTCAGGATTTGATTTGGTGGGCGGGGTCACTCAGGGTCCGATTTGGTGGGCGGGGTCACTCAGGGTCCGATTTGGTGTGCGGGTCACTCAGGTCCGATTTGGTGGACGGGGTCACTCTGGGTCCGATTTGGTGGGCGGGGTCACTCTGGGTCCGATTTGGTGGGCGGGGTCACTCTGGGTCTGATTTGGTGGGTGGGGTCACTCTGGGTCCGATTTGGTGGGCTGGGTCACTCTGGGTCCGATTTGGTGGGCTGGGTAACTCAGGGGCCGATTTAGTGGGCGGAGCCAGTCAGGGATAGATTTGGTGGCCGGGGTCACTCAGGGTCCGATTTGGTGGGCGGGGTCACTCTGGGTCCGATTTGGTGGGCGGGGTCACTCAGGGACCGATTTGGTGGGCGGGGTTACTCAGGGACCGATTTGGTGTGTGGGGTCACTCAGGTCCGATTTGGTGGGTGGGGTCACTCTGGGTCCGATTTGGTGGGCGGGGTCACTCTGGGTCCGATTTGGTGGGCGGGGTCACTCTGGGTCCGATTTGGTGGGCGGGGTCACTCTGGGACTGATTTGGTGGGCGGGGTCACTCTGGGTCCGATTTGGTGGGCGGAGTCACTCTGCGTCCGATTTGGTGGGCGGAGTCACTCTGGGTCCGAATTGGTGGGCGGGGTCACTCTGGGTCTGATTTGGTTGGCTGGGTCACTCTGGGTCCGATTTAGTGGGCGGGGTCACTCTGGGTCTGATTTGGTTGGCTGGGTCACTCTGGGTCCGATTTAGTGGGCGGGGTCACTCTGGGTCCGATTTAGTGGGCGGAGCCAGTCAGGGATAAATTTGGTGGCCGGGGTCACTCTGGGTCCGATTTAAAGGGCGGTGTCACTCTGTGTCCGATTTGATGGGCGGGGTCACTCTGGGTCCGATTTGGTGGGCGGGGTCACTCTGGGTCCGGTTTGGTGGGCGGGGTCACTCTGGGTCCGATTTTGTGGGCGGGGCCAGTCAGGGATAGATTTGGTGGGTGGGGTCAGTCAAGGCCCGATTTAGCGGTTCAGTGGGCGGAGCCAGTCAGGGATAGATTTGGTGGGCGGGGTCACTCTGGGTCCGATTTGGCGGCCGGGGTCATTGGGTCCGATTTGGCGGCCGGGGTCATTGGGTCCGATTTGGTGTGCGGGGTCACTCAGGTCCGATTTGGTGGACGGGGTCACTCTGGGTCCGATTTGGTGGGCGGGGTCACTCTGGGTCCGATTTGGTGGGCGGGGTCACTCTGGGTCTGATTTGGTGGGTGGGGTCACTCTGGGTCCGATTTGGTGGGCTGGGTCACTCTGGGTCCGATTTGGTGGGCTGGGTAACTCAGGGGCCGATTTAGTGGGCGGAGCCAGTCAGGGATAGATTTGGTGGCCGGGGTCACTCAGGGTCCGATTTGGTGGGCGGGGTCACTCTGGGTCCGATTTGGTGGGCGGGGTCACTCAGGGACCGATTTGGTGGGCGGGGTTACTCAGGGACCGATTTGGTGTGTGGGGTCACTCAGGTCCGATTTGGTGGGTGGGGTCACTCTGGGTCCGATTTGGTGGGCGGGGTCACTCTGGGTCCGATTTGGTGGGCGGGGTCACTCTGGGTCCGATTTGGTGGGCGGGGTCACTCTGGGACTGATTTGGTGGGCGGGGTCACTGGGTCCGATTTGGTGGGCGGAGTCACTCTGCGTCCGATTTGGTGGGCGGAGTCACTCTGGGTCCGAATTGGTGGGCGGGGTCACTCTGGGTCTGATTTGGTTGGCTGGGTCACTCTGGGTCCGATTTAGTGGGCGGGGTCACTCTGGGTCTGATTTGGTTGGCTGGGTCACTCTGGGTCCGATTTAGTGGGCGGGGTCACTCTGGGTCCGATTTAGTGGGCGGAGCCAGTCAGGGATAAATTTGGTGGCCGGGGTCACTCTGGGTCCGATTTAAAGGGCGGTGTCACTCTGTGTCCGATTTGATGGGCGGGGTCACTCTGGGTCCGATTTGGTGGGCGGGGTCACTCTGGGTCCGATTTGGTGGGCGGGGTCACTCTGGGTCCGATTTTGTGGGCGGGGCCAGTCAGGGATAGATTTGGTGGGTGGGGTCAGTCAAGGCCCGATTTAGCGGTTCAGTGGGCGGAGCCAGTCAGGGATAGATTTGGTGGGCGGGGTCACTCTGGGTCCGATTTGGCGGCCGGGGTCATTGGGTCCGATTTGGCGGCCGGGGTCATTGGGTCCGATTTAGTGGGCAAGGTCACTCTGGGTCCGATTTGATGGGCGGGGTCACTCTGGGTCCGATTTGGTGGGCGCGGTCACTCTGGGTCCAATTTGGTGGGCGGTGTCACTCTGGGTCCGATTTGGTGGGCGGGGTCACTAAGTCTGATTTGGTGGGCAGGGTCACTCTGGGTACGATTTGGTGGGCGGGGCACCTCAGGGACCGATTTGGTGGGCGAGGCACCTCTGGATCCAATTTTGTGGGCGGGGTCACTCTGGGTGCGATTTGGTGGGCGTGGTCACTCTGGGTCCGATTTGGTGGGCGGGGTCACTCTGGGTCCAATTTGGTGGGCGGGGTCACTCTGGGTCCAATTTGGTGGGCGGGGTCACTCTGGGTCCGATTTGGTGGGCGGGGTCACTAAGTCCGATTTGGTGGGCAGGGTCACTGGGTACAATTTGGTGGGCGGGGCACCTCAGGGACATATTTGGTGGGCGAGGCACCTCTGGATCCGATTTTGTGGGCGGGGCCAGTCAGGGATAGATTTGGTGGGTGGCGTCACTCAAGGTCCGATTTAGCGATATAGTGGGCGGAGCCAGTCAGGGATAGATTTGGTGGGCGGGGTCACTGGGTCCGATTTGGTGGGCGGGGTCACTCTGGGTCTGATTTGGTGGGCGGGGTCACTCTGGGTCTGATTTGTTGGCGGGGTCACTCTGGGTCCGATTTGGTGGGCGGGGTCACTGGGTCCGATTTGGTGGGCGGGGTCACTCAGGTCCGAATTGGTGGGCGGGGTCACTCTAGGTCCGAATTGGTGGGCGGGGTCACTCTGGGTCCGAATTGGTGGGCGGGGTCACTCAGGGTTCGATTTGGTGGGTGGAGCCAGTCAGGGATAGACTTGGTGGGTGGGGTCACTAAGGGTCCGATTTGGTGGGCGGGGTCACTCAGGATTTGATTTGGTGGGCGGGGTCACTCGGTCCGATTTGGTAGGCGGGGTCACTCAGGGTCTGATTTGGTGGGCAGGGTCACTCGGTTCGATTTGGTGGGCGGGGTCACTCAGGGTCCGATTTGGTGGGCGGGGTCACTCAGGTCCGATTTGGTGGACGGGGTCACTCAGGGTCCGATTTGGTGGACGGGGTCACTCAGGGTCCGATTTGGTGGGCGGGGTCACTCAGGTCCGATTTGGTGGACGGGGTCACTCAGGGTCCGATTTGGTGGGCGGGGTCACTCAGGGTCCGATTTGGTGGGCGGGGTCACTCTGGGTCCGATTTGGTGGGCGGGGCACCTCAGGGACCGATTTGGTGGGCGGAGCCAGTCAGGGATAGACTTGGTGGGTGGGGTCACTCAGGGTCTTATTTGGTGGGCGGGGTCACTCAGGATTTGATTTGGTGGGCGGGGTCACTCAGGGTCCGATTTGGTGGGCGGGGTCACTCAGGGTCTGATTTGGTGGGCAGGGTCACTCGGTTCGATTTGGTGGGCGGGGTCACTCAGGGTCCGATTTGGTGGGCGGGGTCACTCAGGTCCGATTTGGTGGACGGGGTCACTCAGGGCCCGATTTGGTGGGCGGGGTCACTCAGGGTCTGATTTGGTGGGCAGGGTCACTGGGTCCGATTTGGTGGGCGGGGCACCTAAGGGACCGATTTGGTGGGCAGAGCCAGTCAGGGATAGACTTGGTGGGTGGGGTCACTCAGGGTCTTATTTGGTGGGCGGGGTCACTCAGGATTTGATTTGGTGGGCGGGGTCACTCAGGGTCCGATTTGGTGGGCGGGGTCACTCAGGGTCCGATTTGGTGGGCAGGGTCACTCAGGTCCGATTTGGTGTGCGGGGTCACTCAGGTCCGATTTGGTGGACGGGGTCACTCTGGGTCCGATTTGGTGGGAGGGGTCACTCTGGGTCCGATTTGGTGGGCGGGGTCACTCTGGGTCTGATTTGGTGGGTGGGGTCACTCTGGGTCCGATTTGGTGGGCTGGGTCACTCTGGGTCCGATTTGGTGGGCTGGGTCACTCAGGGGCCGATTTAGTGGGCGGAGCCAGTCAGGGATAGATTTGGTGGCCGGGGTCACTCAGGGTCCGATTTGGTGGGCGGGGTCACTCAGGGTCCGATTTGGTGGGCAATGTCACTCAGGGACCGATTTGGTGGGCGGGGTCACTCAGGGACCGATTTGGTGGGCGGGGTCACTCAGGGACCGATTTGGTGTGTGGGGTCACTCAGGTCCGATTTGGTGGGCGGGGTCACTCAGGGTCCGATTTGGTGGGCAATGTCACTCGGACCGATTTGGTGGGCGGGGTCACTCAGGGACCGATTTGGTGGGCGGGGTCACTCAGGGACCGATTTGGTGTGTGGGGTCACTCAGGTCCGATTTGGTGGGTGGGGTCACTCTGGGTCCGATTTTGTGGGCGGGGTCACTCTGGGTCCGATTTGGTGGGCGGGGTCACTCTGGGTCCGATTTGGTGGGCGGGGTCACTCAGGGTTCGATTTGGTGGGTGGACCCAGTCAGGGATAGACTTGGTGGGTGGGGTCACTAAGGGTCCGATTTGGTGGGCGGGGTCACTCAGGATTTGATTTGGTGGGCGGGGTCACTCAGGGTCCGATTTGGTAGGCGGGGTCACTCAGGGTCTGATTTGGTGGGCAGGGTCACTCGGTTCGATTTGGTGGGCGGGGTCACTCAGGGTCCGATTTGGTGGGCGGGGTCACTCAGGGTCTGATTTGGTGGGCAGGGTCACTCGGTTCGATTTGGTGGGCGGGGTCACTCAGGGTCCGATTTGGTGGACGGGGTCACTCAGGTCCGATTTGGTGGACGGGGTCACTCAGGGTCCGATTTGGTGGGCGGGGTCACTCAGGGTCCGATTTGGTGGGCGGGGCACCTCAGGGACCGATTTGGTGGGCAGAGCCAGTCAGGGATAGACTTGGTGGGTGGGGTCACTCAGGGTCTTATTTGGTGGGCGGGGTCACTCAGTATTTGATTTGGTGGGCGGGGTCACTCAGGGTCCGATTTGGTGGGCGGGGTCACTCAGGGTCCGATTTGGTGGGCGGGTCACTCAGGGTCCGATTTGGTGTGCGGGGTCACTCAGGTCCGATTTGGTGTGCGGGGTCACTCAGGTCCGATTTGGTGGACGGGGTCACTCTGGGTCCGATTTGGTGGGCGGGGTCACTCTGAGTCCGATTTGGTGGGCGGGGTCACTCTGGGTCTGATTTGGTGGGTGGGGTCACTCTGGGTCTGATTTGGTGGGCTGGGTCACTCTGGGTCCGATTTGGTGGGCTGGGTAACTCAGGGGCCGATTTAGTGGGCGGAGCCAGTCAGGGATAGATTTGGTGGCCGGGGTCACTCAGGGTCTGATTTGGTGTGTGGGGTCACTCAGGTCCGATTTGGTGGGTGGGGTCACTCTGGGTCCAATTTGGTGGGCGGGGTCACTCTGGGTCCGATTTGGTGGGCGGGGTCACTCTGGGTCCGATTTGGTGGGCGGAGTCACTCTGCGTCCGATTTGGTGGGCGGAGTCACTCTGGGTCCGAATTGGTAGCGGGGTCACTCTGGGTCCGATTTAGTGGGCGGAGCCAGTCAGGGATAAATTTGGTGGCCAGGGTCACTCTGGGTCCGATTTAAAGGGCAGTGTCACTCTGTGTCCGATTTGATGGGCGGGGTCACTCTGGGTCCGATTTGGTGGGCGGGGTCACTGGGTCCGATTTGGTGGGCGGGGTCACTCTGGGTCCGATTTTGTGGGCGGGGCCAGTCAGGGATAGATTTGGTGGGTGGGGTCAGTCAAGGCCCGATTTAGCGGTTTAGTGGGCGGAGCCAGTCAGGGATAGATTTGGTGGGCGGGGTCACTCTGGGTCCGATTTGGTGGGCGCGGTCACTCTGGGTCCAATTTGGTGGGCGGGGTCACTCTGGGTTCGATTTGGTGGGCGGGGTCACTAAGTCTGATTTGGTGGGCAGGGTCACTCTGGGTACGATTTGGTGGGCGGCGCACCTCAGGGACCGATTTGGTGGGCGAGGCACCTCTGGATCCAATTTTGTGGGCGGGGTCACTCTGGGTCCGATTTGGTGAGCGTGGTCACTCTGGGTCCGATTTGGTGGGCGGGGTCACTCTGGGTCCAATTTGGTGGGCGGGGTCACTCTGGGTCCAATTTGGTGGGCGGGGCACCTCAGGGACCGATTTGGTGGGCGGAGCCAGTCAGGGATAGACTTGGTGGGTGGGGTCACTCAGGGTCTTATTTGATGGGCGGGGTCACTCAGGATTTGATTTGGTGGGCGGGGTCACTCAGGGTCTGATTTGGTGGGCAGGGTCACTCGGTTCGATTTGGTGGGTGGGGTCACTCAGGGTCCGATTTGGTGGACGGGGTCACTCAGGTCCGATTTGGTGGACGGGGTCACTCAGGGTCCGATTTGGTGGGCGGGGTCACTCAGGGTCCGATTTGGTGGGCGGGGCACCTCAGGGACCGATTTGGTGGGCAGAGCCAGTCAGGGATAGACTTGGTGGGTGGGGTCACTCAGGGTCTTATTTGGTGGGCGGGGTCACTCAGGATTTGATTTGGTGGGCGGGGTCACTCAGGGTCCGATTTGGTGGGCGGGGTCACTCTGGGTCCGATTTGGTGGGCGGGGTCACTCTGGGTCCGATTTGGTGGGCGGGGTCACTCTGGGTCTGATTTGGTGGGTGGGGTCACTCTGGGTCTGATTTGGTGGGCTGGGTCACTCTGGGTCCGATTTGGTGGGCTGGGTAACTC
Organism: Ranitomeya imitator; assembly: GCF_032444005.1. Lineage (NCBI taxonomy): Eukaryota > Metazoa > Chordata > Amphibia > Anura > Dendrobatidae > Ranitomeya > Ranitomeya imitator. The sequence continues at coordinate 96,488,297 of NC_091290.1, forward strand.
AGGGGCCGATTTAGTGGGCGGAGCCAGTCAGGGATAGATTTGGTGGCCGGGGTCACTCAGGGTCTGATTTGGTGGGCAGTCACTCAGGGACCGATTTGGTGGGCGGGGTCACTCAGGGACCGATTTGGTGGGCGGGGTCACTCAGGGACCGATTTGGTGTGTGGGGTCACTCAGGTCCGATTTGGTGGGTGGGGTCACTCTGGGTCCGATTTGGTGGGCGGGGTCACTCTGGGTCCGATTTGGTGGGCGGGGTCACTCTGGGACCGATTTGGTGGGCGGGGTCACTCTGGGTCCGATTTGGTGGGCGGAGTCACTCTGCGTCTGATTTGGTGGGCGGAGTCACTCTGGGTCCGAATTGGTGGGCGGGGTCACTCTGGGTCTGATTTGGTTGGCTGGGTCACTCTGGGTCCGATTTAGTGGGCGGGGTCACTCTGGGTCCGATTTAGTGGGCGGAGCCAGTCAGGGATAAATTTGGTGGCCGGGGTCACTCTGGGTCCGATTTAAAGGGCAGTGTCACTCTGTGTCCGATTTGATGGGCGGGGTCACTCTGGGTCCGATTTGGTGGGCGGGGTCACTGGGTCCGATTTGGTGGGCGGGGTCACTCTGGGTCTGATTTGGTGGGTGGGGTCAGTCAAGGCCCGATTTAGCGGTTTATTGGGCGGAGCCAGTCAGGGATAGATTTGGTGGGCGGGGTCACTCTGGGTCCGATTTGGTGGGCGCGGTCACTCTGGGTCCAATTTGGTGGGCGGGGTCACTCTGGGTCCGATTTGGTGGGCGGGGTCACTAAGTCCGATTTGGTGGGCAGGGTCACTGGGTACAATTTGGTGGGCGGGGCACCTCAGGGACATATTTGGTGGGCGAGGCACCTCTGGATCCAATTTTGTGGGCGGGGTCACTCTGGGTCCGATTTGGTGGTTGGAGCCAGTCAGGGATAGATTTGGTGGGTGGGGTCACTCAAGGTCCGATTTGGTGGGCGGGGTCACTCAGGGTCCGATTTGGTGGGCGGGGTCACTCTGGGTCCGATTTGGTGGGCGGGGCCAGTCAGGGATAGATTTGGTGGGTGGGGTCACTCAAGGTCCGATTTAGCGATATAGTGGGCGGAGCCAGTCAGGGATAGATTTGGTGGGCGGGGTCACTGGGTCCGATTTGGTGGGCGGGGTCACTCTGGGTCTGATTTGGTGGGCGGGGTCACTCTGGGTCTGATTTGTTGGCGGGGTCACTCTGGGTCCGATTTGGTGGGCGGGGTCACTGGGTCCGATTTGGTGGGCGGGGTCACTCTGGGTCCGATTTGGTGGGCGGGGCACCTCAGGGACCGATTTGGTGGGCGAGGCACCTCTGGATCCAATTTTGTGGGCGGGGTCACTCTGGGTCTGATTTGATGGGCGGAGCCAGTCGGGGATAGATTTGGTGGGCGGGGTCACTCTGGGTCCGATTTAGTGGGTGGGGTCACTCAGGGTTAGATTTGGTGGGCGGGGTCACTCAGGGTCCGATTTGGTGGGCGGGGTCACTCAGGTCCGAATTGGTGGGCGGGGTCACTCTAGGTCCGAATTGGTGGGCGGGGTCACTCTGGGTCCGAATTGGTGGGCGGGGTCACTCTGGGTCCGATTTAGTGGGTGGGGTCACTCAGGGTTAGATTTGGTGGGCGGGGTCACTAAGGGTCCGATTTGGTGGGCGGGGTCACTCAGGATTTGATTTGGTGGGCGGGGTCACTCAGGGTCCGATTTGGTAGGCGGGGTCACTCAGGGTCTGATTTGGTGGGCAGGGTCACTCGGTTCGATTTGGTGGGCGGGGTCACTCAGGGTCCGATTTGGTGGGCAGGGTCACTCTGGGTCCGATTTGGTGGGCGGGGCACCTCAGGGACCGATTTGGTGGGCGGAGCCAGTCAGGGATAGACTTGGTGGGTGGGGTCACTCAGGGTCTTATTTGGTGGGCGGGGTCACTCAGGATTTGATTTGGTGGGCGGGGTCACTCAGGGTCCGATTTGGTGGGCGGGGTCACTCAGGGTCCGATTTGGTGGGCGGGGTCACTCAGGGTCCGATTTGGTGTGCGGGGTCACTCAGGTCCGATTTGGTGTGCGGGGTCACTCAGGTCCGATTTGGTGGGCGGGGTCACTCTGGGTCTGATTTGGTGGGTGGGGTCACTCTGGGTCCGATTTGGTGGGCTGGGTCACTCTGGGTCCGATTTGGTGGGCTGGGTAACTCAGGGGCCGATTTAGTGGGCGGAGCCAGTCAGGGATAGATTTGGTGGCCGGGGTCACTCAGGGTCCGATTTGGTGGGCGGGGTCACTCTGGGTCCGATTTGGTGGGCGGGGTCACTCAGGGACCGATTTGGTGGGCGGGGTTACTCAGGGACCGATTTGGTGTGTGGGGTCACTCAGGTCCGATTTGGTGGGTGGGGTCACTCTGGGTCCGATTTGGTGGGCGGGGTCACTCTGGGTCCGATTTGGTGGGCGGGGTCACTCTGGGTCCGATTTGGTGGGCGGGGTCACTCTGGGACTGATTTGGTGGGCGGGGTCACTCTGGGTCCGATTTGGTGGGCGGAGTCACTCTGGGTCCGATTTGGTGGGCGGGGTCACTCTGGGTCTGATTTGGTTGGCTGGGTCACTCTGGGTCCGATTTAGTGGGCGGGGTCACTCTGGGTCCGATTTAGTGGGCGGAGCCAGTCAGGGATAAATTTGGTGGCCGGGGTCACTCTGGGTCCGATTTAAAGGGCGGTGTCACTCTGTGTCCGATTTGATGGGCGGGGTCACTCTGGGTCCGATTTGGTGGGCGGGGTCACTCTGGGTCCGATTTGGTGGGCGGGGTCACTGGGTCCGATTTTGTGGGCGGGGCCAGTCAGGGATAGATTTGGTGGGTGGGGTCAGTCAAGGCCCGATTTAGCGGTTCAGTGGGCGGAGCCAGTCAGGGATAGATTTGGTGGGCGGGGTCACTCTGGGTCCGATTTGGCGGCCGGGGTCATTGGGTCCGATTTGGCGGCCGGGGTCATTGGGTCCGATTTAGTGGGCAAGGTCACTCTGGGTCCGATTTGATGGGCGGGGTCACTCTGGGTCCGATTTGGTGGGCGCGGTCACTCTGGGTCCAATTTGGTGGGCGGGGTCACTCTGGGTCCGATTTGGTGGGCGGGGTCACTAAGTCTGATTTGGTGGGCAGGGTCACTCTGGGTACGATTTGGTGGGCGGGGCACCTCAGGGACCGATTTGGTGGGCGAGGCACCTCTGGATCCAATTTTGTGGGCGGGGTCACTCTGGGTCCGATTTGGTGGGCGTGGTCACTCTGGGTCCGATTTGGTGGGCGGGGTCACTCTGGGTCCAATTTGGTGGGCGGGGTCACTCTGGGTCCAATTTGGTGGGCGGGGTCACTCTGGGTCCGATTTGGTGGGCGGGGTCACTAAGTCCGATTTGGTGGGCAGGGTCACTGGGTACAATTTGGTGGGCGGGGCACCTCAGGGACATATTTGGTGGGCGAGGCACCTCTGGATCCGATTTTGTGGGCGGGGCCAGTCAGGGATAGATTTGGTGGGTGGGGTCACTCAAGGTCCGATTTAGCGATATAGTGGGCGGAGCCAGTCAGGGATAGATTTGGTGGGCGGGGTCACTGGGTCCGATTTGGTGGGCGGGGTCACTCTGGGTCTGATTTGGTGGGCGGGGTCACTCTGGGTCTGATTTGTTGGCGGGGTCACTCTGGGTCCGATTTGGTGGGCGGGGTCACTGGGTCCGATTTGGTGGGCGGGGTCACTCAGGTCCGAATTGGTGGGCGGGGTCACTCTAGGTCCGAATTGGTGGGCGGGGTCACTCTGGGTCCGAATTGGTGGGCGGGGTCACTCAGGGTTCGATTTGGTGGGTGGAGCCAGTCAGGGATAGACTTGGTGGGTGGGGTCACTAAGGGTCCGATTTGGTGGGCGGGGTCACTCAGGATTTGATTTGGTGGGCGGGGTCACTCGGTCCAATTTGGTAGGCGGGGTCACTCAGGGTCTGATTTGGTGGGCAGGGTCACTCGGTTCGATTTGGTGGGCGGGGTCACTCAGGGTCCGATTTGGTGGGCGGGGTCACTCAGGTCCGATTTGGTGGACGGGGTCACTCAGGTCCGATTTGGTGGACGGGGTCACTCAGGGTCCGATTTGGTGGACGGGGTCACTCAGGGTCCGATTTGGTGGGCAGGGTCACTCTGGGTCCGATTTGGTGGGCGGGGCACCTCAGGGACCGATTTGGTGGGCGGAGCCAGTCAGGGATAGACTTGGTGGGTGGGGTCACTCAGGGTCTTATTTGGTGGGCGGGGTCACTCAGGATTTGATTTGGTGGGCGGGGTCACTCAGGGTCCGATTTGGTGGGCGGGGTCACTCAGGGTCTGATTTGGTGGGCAGGGTCACTCGGTTCGATTTGGTGGGCGGGGTCACTCAGGGTCCGATTTGGTGGGCGGGGTCACTCAGGTCCGATTTGGTGGACGGGGTCACTCAGGGCCCGATTTGGTGGGCGGGGTCACTCAGGGTCTGATTTGGTGGGCAGGGTCACTGGGTCCGATTTGGTGGGCGGGGCACCTAAGGGACCGATTTGGTGGGCAGAGCCAGTCAGGGATAGACTTGGTGGGTGGGGTCACTCAGGGTCTTATTTGGTGGGCGGGGTCACTCAGGATTTGATTTGGTGGGAGGGGTCACTCTGGGTCCGATTTGGTGGGCGGGGTCACTCTGGGTCTGATTTGGTGGGTGGGGTCACTCTGGGTCCGATTTGGTGGGCTGGGTCACTCTGGGTCCGATTTGGTGGGCTGGGTCACTCAGGGGCCGATTTAGTGGGCGGAGCCAGTCAGGGATAGATTTGGTGGCCGGGGTCACTCAGGGTCCGATTTGGTGGGCGGGGTCACTCAGGGTCCGATTTGGTGGGCAATGTCACTCAGGGACCGATTTGGTGGGCGGGGTCACTCAGGGACCGATTTGGTGGGCGGGGTCACTCAGGGACCGATTTGGTGTGTGGGGTCACTCAGGTCCGATTTGGTGGGCGGGGTCACTCAGGGTCCGATTTGGTGGGCAATGTCACTCAGGGACCGATTTGGTGGGCGGGGTCACTCAGGGACCGATTTGGTGGGCGGGGTCACTCAGGGACCGATTTGGTGTGTGGGGTCACTCAGGTCCGATTTGGTGGGTGGGGTCACTCTGGGTCCGATTTGGTGGGCGGGGTCACTCTGGGTCCGATTTGGTGGGCGAGGTCACTCTGGGTCCGATTTGGTGGGCGGGGTCACTCAGGGTTCGATTTGGTGGGTGGAGCCAGTCAGGGATAGACTTGGTGGGTGGGGTCACTAAGGGTCCGATTTGGTAGGCGGGGTCACTCAGGATTTGATTTGGTGGGCGGGGTCACTCAGGGTCCGATTTGGTAGGCGGGGTCACTCAGGGTCTGATTTGGTGGGCAGGGTCACTCGGTTCGATTTGGTGGGCGGGGTCAATCAGGGTCCGATTTGGTGGGCGGGGTCACTCAGGGTCTGATTTGGTAGGCAGGGTCACTCGGTTCGATTTGGTGGGCGGGGTCACTCAGGGTCCGATTTGGTGGACGGGGTCACTCAGGTCCGATTTGGTGGACGGGGTCACTCAGGGTCCGATTTGGTGGGCGGGGTCACTCAGGGTCCGATTTGGTGGGCGGGGCACCTCAGGGACCGATTTGGTGGGCAGAGCCAGTCAGGGATAGACTTGGTGGGTGGGGTCACTCAGGGTCTTATTTGGTGGGCGGGGTCACTCAGGATTTGATTTGGTGGGCGGGGTCACTCAGGGTCCGATTTGGTGGGCGGGGTCACTCAGGGTCCGATTTGGTGGGCGGGTCACTCAGGGTCCGATTTGGTGTGCGGGGTCACTCAGGTCCGATTTGGTGTGCGGGGTCACTCAGGTCCGATTTGGTGGACGGGGTCACTCTGGGTCCGATTTGGTGGGCGGGGTCACTCTGGGTCCGATTTGGTGGGCGGGGTCACTCTGGGTCTGATTTGGTGGGTGGGGTCACTCTGGGTCTGATTTGGTGGGCTGTGTCACTCTGGGTCCGATTTGGTGGGCTGGGTAACTCAGGGGCCGATTTAGTGAGCGGAGCCAGTCAGGGATAGATTTGGTGGCCGGGGTCACTCAGGGTCTGATTTGGTGGGCAGTCACTCAGGGACCGATTTGGTGGGCGGGGTCACTCAGGGACCGATTTGGTGGGCGGGGTCACTCAGGGACCGATTTGGTGTGTGGGGTCACTCAGGTCCGATTTGGTGGGTGGGGTCACTCTGGGTCCGATTTGGTAGGCGGGGTCACTCTGGGTCCGATTTGGTGGGCGGGGTCACTCTGGGTCCGATATGGTGGGCGGGGTCACTCTGGGACCGATTTGGTGGGCGGGGTCACTCTGGGTCCGATTTGGTGGGCGGAGTCACTCTGCGTCCGATTTGGTGGGCGGAGTCACTCTGGGTCCGAATTGGTGGCGGGGTCACTCTGGGTCCGATTTAGTGGGCGGAGCCAGTCAGGGATAAATTTGGTGGCCGGGGTCACTCTGGGTCCGATTTAAAGGGCAGTGTCACTCTGTGTCCGATTTGATGGGCGGGGTCACTCTGGGTCCGATTTGGTGGGCGGGGTCACTGGGTCCGATTTGGTGGGCGGGGTCACTCTGGGTCCGATTTTGTGGGCGGGGCCAGTCAGGGATAGATTTGGTGGGTGGGGTCAGTCAAGGCCCGATTTAGCGGTTTAGTGGGCGGAGCCAGTCAGGGATAGATTTGGTGGGCGGGGTCACTCTGGGTCCGATTTGGTGGGCGGGGTCACTAAGTCTGATTTGGTGGGCAGGGTCACTCTGGGTACGATTTGGTGGGCGGCGCACCTCAGGGACCGATTTGGTGGGCGAGGCACCTCTGGATCCAATTTTGTGGGCGGGGTCACTCTGGGTCCGATTTGGTGGGCGTGGTCACTCTGGGTCCGATTTGGTGGGCGGGGTCACTCTGGGTCCAATTTGGTGGGCGGGGTCACTCTGGGTCCAATTTGGTGGGCGGGGTCACTCTGGGTCCCATTTGGTGGGCGGGGTCACTCTGGGTCCAATTTGGTGGGCGGGGTCACTCTGGGTCCGATTTGGTGGGCGGGGTCACTAAGTCCGATTTGGTGGGCAGGGTCACTGGGTACAATTTGGTGGGCGGGGCACCTCAGGGACATATTTGGTGGGCGAGGCACCTCTGGATCCAATTTTGTGGGCGGGGTCACTCTGGGTCCGATTTGGTGGTTGGAGCCAGTCAGGGATAGATTTGGTGGGTGGGGTCACTCAAGGTCCGATTTGGTGGGCGGGGTCACTCAGGGTCCGATTTGGTGGGTGGGGTCACTCTGGGTCCGATTTTGTGGGCGGGGCCAGTCAGGGATAGATTTGGTGGGTGGGGTCACTCAAGGTCCGATTTAGCGATATAGTGGGCGGAGCCAGTCAGGGATAGATTTGGTGGGCGGGGTCACTGGGTCCGATTTGGTGGGCAGGGTCACTCTGGGTCTGATTTGGTGGGCGGGGTCACTCTGGGTCTGATTTGTTGGCGGGGTCACTCTGGGTCCGATTTGGTGGGCGGGGTCACTGGGTCCGATTTGGTGGGCGGGGTCACTCTGGGTCCGATTTGGTGGGCGGGGCACCTCAGGGACCAATTTGGTGGGCGAGGCACCTCTGGATCCAATTTTGTGGGCGGGGTCACTCTGGGTCTGATTTGATGGGCGGAGCCAGTCGGGGATAGATTTGGTGGGCGGGGTCACTCTGGGTCCGATTTGGTGGGTGGGGTCACTCAGGGTCCGATTTGGTGGGCGGGGTCACTCAGGGTCCGATTTGGTGGGCGGGGTCACTCAGGTCCGAATTGGTGGGCGGGGTCACTCTAGGTCCGAATTGGTGGGCGGGATCACTCTGGGTCCGAATTGGTGGGCGGGGTCACTCAGGGTTCGATTTGGTGGGCGGAGCCAGTCAGGGATAGACTTGGTGGGTGGGGTCACTAAGGGTCCGATTTGGTGGGCGGGGTCACTCAGGATTTGATTTGGTGGGCGGGGTCACTCAGGGTCCGATTTGGTAGGCGGGGTCACTCAGGGTCTGATTTGGTGGGCAGGGTCACTCGGTTCGATTTGGTGGGCGGGGTCACTCAGGGTCCGATTTGGTGGGCAGGGTCACTCTGGGTCCGATTTGGTGGGCGGGGCACCTCAGGGACCGATTTGGTGGGCGGAGCCAGTCAGGGATAGACTTGGTGGGTGGGGTCACTCAGGGTCTTATTTGGTGGGCGGGGTCACTCAGGATTTGATTTGGTGGGCGGGGTCACTCAGGGTCCGATTTGGTGGGCGGGGTCACTCAGGGTCCGATTTGGTGGGCGGGGTCACTCAGGGTCCGATTTGGTGTGCGGGGTCACTCAGGTCCGATTTGGTGTGCGGGGTCACTCAGGTCCGATTTGGTGGACGGGGTCACTCTGGGTCCGATTTGGTGGGCGGGGTCACTCTGGGTCCGATTTGGTGGGCGGGGTCACTCTGGGTCTGATTTGGTGGGTGGGGTCACTCTGGGTCCGATTTGGTGGGCTGGGTCACTCTGGGTCCGATTTAGTGGGCGGGGTCACTCTGGGTCCGATTTAGTGGGCAGAGCCAGTCAGGGATAAATTTGGTGGCCGGGGTCACTCTGGGTCCGATTTAAAGGGCGGTGTCACTCTGTGTCCGATTTGATGGGCGGGGTCACTCTGGGTCCGATTTGGTGGGCGGGGTCACTCTGGGTCCGATTTGGTGGGCGGGGCACCTCAGGGACCGATTTGGTGGGCGAGGCACCTCTGGATCCAATTTTGTGGGCGGGGTCACTCTGGGTCTGATTTGATGGGCGGAGCCAGTCAGGGATAGATTTGGTGGGTGGGGTCAGTCAAGGCCCGATTTAGCGGTTTAGTGGGCGGAGCCAGTCAGGGATAGATTTGGTGGGCGGGGTCACTCTGGGTCCGATTTGGCGGCCGGGGTCATTGGGTCCGATTTGGCGGCCGGGGTCATTGGGTCCGATTTAGTGGGCAAGGTCACTCTGGGTCCGATTTGATGGGTGGGGTCACTCTGGGTCCGATTTGGTGGGCGCGGTCACTCTGGGTCCAATTTGGTGGGCGGGGTCACTCTGGGTCCGATTTGGTGGGCGGGGTCACTAAGTCTGATTTGGTGGGCAGGGTCACTCTGGGTACGATTTGGTGGGCGGGGCACCTCAGGGACCGATTTGGTGGGCGAGGCACCTCTGGATCCAATTTTGTGGGCGGGGTCACTCTGGGTCCGATTTGGTGGGCGTGGTCACTCTGGGTCCGATTTGGTGGGCGGGGTCACTCTGGGTCCAATTTGGTGGGCGGGGTCACTCTGGGTCCAATTTGGTGGGCGGGGTCACTGGGTCCGATTTGGTGGGCGGGGTCACTAAGTCCGATTTGGTGGGCAGGGTCACTGGGTACAATTTGGTGGGCGGGGCACCTCAGGGACATATTTGGTGGGCGAGGCACCTCTGGATCCGATTTTGTGGGCGGGGCCAGTCAGGGATAGATTTGGTGGGTGGGGTCACTCAAGGTCCGATTTAGCGATATAGTGGGCGGAGCCAGTCAGGGATAGATTTGGTGGGCGGGGTCACTCTGGGTCTGATTTGGTGGGCGGGGTCACTCTGGGTCTGATTTGTTGGCGGGGTCACTCTGGGTCCGATTTGGTGGGCGGGGTCACTGGGTCCGATTTGGTGGGTGGGGTCACTCAGGTCCGAATTGGTGGGCGGGGTCACTCTAGGTCCGAATTGGTGGGCGGGGTCACTCTGGGTCCGAATTGGTGGGCGGGGTCACTCAGGGTTCGATTTGGTGGGTGGAGCCAGTCAGGGATAGACTTGGTGGGTGGGGTCACTAAGGGTCCGATTTGGTGGGCGGGGTCACTCAGGATTTGATTTGGTGGGTGGGGTCACTCAGGGTCCGATTTGGTAGGCGGGGTCACTCAGGGTCTGATTTGGTGGGCAGGGTCACTCGGTTCGATTTGGTGGGCGGGGTCACTCAGGGTCCGATTTGGTGGGCGGGGTCACTCAGGTCCGATTTGGTGGACGGGGTCACTCAGGGTCCGATTTGGTGGGCGGGGTCACTCAGGGTCCGATTTGGTGGGCAGGGTCACTCTGGGTCCGATTTGGTGGGCGGGGCACCTCAGGGACCGATTTGGTGGGCGGAGCCAATCAGGGATAGACTTGGTGGGTGGGGTCACTCAGGGTCTTATTTGGTGGGCGGGGTCACTCAGGATTTGATTTGGTGGGCGGGGTCACTCAGGGTCCGATTTGGTGGGCAGGGTCACTCAGGGTCCGATTTGGTGGGCAGGGTCACTCAGGGTTCGATTTGGTGGGCGGGGTCACTCAGGGTCCGATTTGGTGTGCGGGGTCACTCAGGTCCGATTTGGTGTGCGGGGTCACTCAGGTCCGATTTGGTGGACGGGGTCACTCTGGGTCCGATTTGGTGGGCGGGGTCACTCTGGGTCCGATTTGGTGGGCGGGGTCACTCTGGGTCTGATTTGGTGGGTGGGGTCACTCTGGGTCCGATTTGGTGGGCTGGGTCACTCTGGGTCCGATTTGGTGGGCTGGGTCACTCAGGGGCCGATTTAGTGGGCGGAGCCAGTCAGGGATAGATTTGGTGGCCGGGGTCACTCAGGGTCCGATTTGGTGGGCGGGGTCACTCAGGGTCCGATTTGGTGGGCAATGTCACTCAGGGATCGATTTGGTGGGCGGGGTCACTCAGGGACCGATTTGGTGGGCGGGGTCACTCAGGGACCGATTTGGTGTGTGGGGTCACTCAGGTCCGATTTGGTGGGTGGGGTCACTCTGGGTCCGATTTGGTGGGCGCGGTCACTCTGGGTCCGATTTGGTGGGCGGGGTCACTCTGGGTCCGATTTGGTGGGCGGGGTCACTCAGGTCCGATTTGGTGGACGGGGTCACTCAGGGCCCGATTTGGTGGACGGGGTCACTCTGGGTCCGATTTGGTGGGCGGGGTCACTCTGGGTCCGATTTGGTGGGCGGAGTCACTCTGGGTCCGAATTGGTGGGCGGGGTCACTCTGGGTCTGATTTGGTTGGCTGGGTCACTCTGGGTCCGATTTAGTGGGCGGGGTCACTCTGGGTCTGATTTAGTGGGCGGAGCCAGTCAAGGATAAATTTGGTGGCCGGGGTCACTCTGGGTCCGATTTAAAGGGCGGTGTCACTCTGTGTCCGATTTGATGGGCGGGGTCACTCTGGGTCCGATTTGGTGGGCGGGGTCACTCTGGGTCCGATTTGGTGGGCGGGGTCACTGGGTCCGATTTGGTGGGCGGGGTCACTCTGGGTCCGATTTTGTGGGCGGGGCCAGTCAGGGATAGATTTGGTGGGTGGGGTCAGTCAAGGCCCGATTTAGCGGTTTAGTGGGCGGAGCCAGTCGGGGATAGATTTGGTGGGCGGGGTCACTCTGGGTCCGATTTGGCGGCCGGGGTCATTGGGTCCGATTTAGTGGGCAAGGTCATTCTGGTTCCGATTTGGTGTGCGGTGTCACTCTGGGTCCGATTTGATGGGCGGGGTCACTCTGGGTCCGATTTGGTGGGCGCGGTCACTCTGGGTCCAATTTGGTGGGCGGGGTCACTATGGGTCCGATTTGGTGGGCGGGGTCACTAAGTCTGATTTGGTGGGCAGGGTCACTCTGGGTACGATTTGGTGGGCGGGGCACCTCAGGGACCGATTTGGTGGGCGAGGCACCTCTGGATCCAATTTTGTGGGCGGGGTCACTCTGGGTCCGATTTGGTGGTTGGAGCCAGTCAGGGATAGAGTTGGTGGCCGGGGTCACTCTGGGTCTGATTTGGTGGGCGGTGTCACTCTGGGTCCGATTTGGTGGGCGTGGTCACTCTGGGTCCGATTTGGTGGGCGGGGTCACTCTTGGTCCAATTTGGTGGGCGGGGTCACTCTGGGTCCAATTTGGTGGGCGGGGTCACTCTGGGTCCAATTTGGTGGGCGGGGTCACTCTGGGTCCAATTTGGTGGGCGGGGTCACTAAGTCCGATTTCGTGGGCAGGGTCACTCTGGGTACAATTTGGTGGGCGGGGCACCTCAGGGACATTTGGTGGGCGAGGCACCTCTGGATCCAATTTTGTGGGCGGGGTCACTCTGGGTCCGATTTGGTGGGCGGGGTCACTCAGGGTCCGATTTGGTGTGCGGGGTCACTCAGGTCCGATTTGGTGTGCGGGGTCACTCAGGTCCGATTTGGTGGACGGGGTCACTCTGGGTCCGATTTGGTGGGCGGGGTCACTCTGGGTCCGATTTTGTGGGCGGGGCCAGTCAGGGATAGATTTTGTGGGTGGGGTCACTCAAGGTCCGATTTAGCGATATAGTGGGCGGAGCCAGTCAGGGATAGATTTGGTGGGCGGGGTCACTGGGTCCGATTTGGTGGGCGGGGTCACTCTGGGTCTGATTTGGTGGGCGGGGTCACTCTGGGTCTGATTTGTTGGCGGGGTCACTCTGGGTCCGATTTGGTGGGCGGGGTCACTGGGTCCGATTTGGTGGGCGGGGTCACTCTGGGTCCGATTTGGTGGGTGGGGCACCTCAGGGACCGATTTGGTGGGCGAGGCACCTCTGGATCCAATTCTGTGGGCGGGGTCACTCTGGGTCTGATTTGATGGGCGGAGCCAGTCAGGGATAGATTTGGTGGGTGGGGTCACTCAGGGTCCAATTTGGTGGGCGGGGTCACTGGGTCCGATTTGGTGGGCAGGGTCACTCTGGGTCCGATTTTGTGGGCGGGGCCAGTCAGGGATAGATTTGGTGGGTGGGGTCACTCAAGGTCCGATTTAGCGATATAGTGGGCGGAGCCAGTCAGGGATAGATTTGGTGGGCGGGGTCACTGGGTCCTATTTGGTGGGCGGGGTCACTCTGGGTCTGATTTGGTGGGCGGGGTCACTCTGGGTCTGATTTGTTGGCGGGGTCACTCTGGGTCCGATTTGGTGGGCGGGGTCACTGGGTCCGATTTGGTGGGCGGGGTCACTCTGGGTCCGATTTGGTGGGCGGGGCACCTCAGGGACCGATTTGGTGGGCGAGGCACCTCTGGATCCAATTCTGTGGGCGGGGTCACTCTGGGTCTGATTTGATGGGCGGAGCCAGTCAGGGATAGATTTGGTGGGTGGGGTCACTCAGGGTCCAATTTGGTGGGCGGGGTCACTGGGTCCGATTTGGTGGGCGGGGTCACTCTGGGTCTGATTTGGTGGGCGGAGTCACTCTGCGTCCGATTTGGTGGGCGGAGTCACTCTGGGTCCGAATTGGTGGGCGGGGTCACTCTGGGTCTCATTTGGTTGGCTGGGTCACTCTGGGTCCGATTTGGTGGGCGGGGCCCCTCAGGGTTCGATTTGGTGGGCGGGGTCACTCAGGGTCCGATTTGGTGTGCGGGGTCACTCAGGTCCGATTTGGTGTGCGGGGTCACTCAGGTCCGATTTGGTGGACGGGGTCACTCTGGGTCCGATTTGGTGGGCGGGGTCACTCTGGGTCCGATTTGGTGGGCGGGGTCACTCTGGGTCCGATTTGGTGGGTGGGGTCACTCTGGGTCCGATTTGGTGGGCTGGGTCACTCTGGGTCCGATTTGGTGGGCTGGGTCACTCAGGGGCCGAATTAGTGGGCGGAGCCAGTCAGGGATAGATTTGGTGGCCGGGGTCACTCAGGGTCCGATTTGGTGGGCGGGGTCACTCAGGGTCCGATTTGGTGGGCAATGTCACTCAGGGACCGATTTGGTGGGTGGGGTCACTCAGGGACCGATTTGGTGGGCGGGGTCACTCAGGGACCGATTTGGTGTGTGGGGTCACTCAGGGACCGATTTGGTGGGTGGGGTCACTCTGGGTCCGATTTGGTGGGCGGGGTCACTCTGGGTCCGATTTGGTGGGCGGGGTCACTCTGGGTCCGATATGGTGGGCGGGGTCACTCTGGGACCGATTTGGTGGGCGGGGTCACTCTGGGTCCGATTTGGTGGGCGGAGTCACTCTGCGTCCGATTTGGTGGGCGGAGTCACTCTGGGTCCGAATTGGTGGGCGGGGTCACTCTGGGTCCGATTTGGTTGGCTGGGTCACTCTGGGTCCGATTTAGTGGGCGGGGTCACTCTGGGTCCGATTTAGTGGGCGGAGCCAGTCAGGGATAAATTTGGTGGCCGGGGTCACTCTGGGTCCGATTTAAAGGGCGGTGTCACTCTGTGTCCGATTTGATGGGCGGGGTCACTCTTGGTCCGATTTGGTGGGCGGGGTCACTCTGGGTCCGATTTGGTGGGCGGGGTCACTCTGGGTCCGATTTTGTGGGCGGGGCCAGTCAGGGATAGATTTGGTGGGTGGGGTCAGTCAAGGCCCGATTTAGCGGTTTAGTGGGCGGAGCCAGTCAGGGATAGATTTGGTGGGCGGGGTCACTCTGGGTCTGATTTGGTTGGCTGGGTCACTCTGGGTCCGATTTAGTGGGCGGGGTCACTCAGGGGCCGAATTAGTGGGCGGAGCCAGTCAGGGATAGATTTGGTGGCCGGGGTCACTCAGGGTCCGATTTGGTGGGCGGGGTCACTCAGGGTCCGATTTGGTGGGCAATGTCACTCAGGGACCGATTTGGTGGGCGGGGTCACTCAGGGACCGATTTGGTGGGCGGGGTCACTCAGGGACCGATTTGGTGTGTGGGGTCACTCAGGGACCGATTTGGTGGGTGGGGTCACTCTGGGTCCGATTTGGTGGGCGGGGTCACTCTGGGTCCGATTTGGTGGGCGGGGTCACTCTGGGTCCGATTTGGTGGGCGGGGTCACTCTGGGACCGATTTGGTGGGCGGGGTCACTCTGGGTCCGATTTGGTGGGCGGAGTCACTCTGCGTCCGATTTGGTGGGCGGAGTCACTCTGGGTCCGAATTGGTGGGCGGGGTCACTCGGTCTGATTTGGTTGGCTGGGTCACTCTGGGTCCGATTTAGTGGGCGGAGCCAGTCAGGGATAAATTTGGTGGCCGGGGTCACTCTGGGTCCGATTTAAAGGGCGGTGTCACTCTGTGTCCGATTTGATGGGCGGGGTCACTCTGGGTCCGATTTGGTGGGCGGGGTCACTCTGGGTCCGATTTGGTGGGCAGGGTCACTCAGGGTTCGATTTGGTGGGCGGGGTCACTCAGGGTCCGATTTGGTGTGCGGGGTCACTCAGGTCCGATTTGGTGTGCGGGGTCACTCAGGTCCGATTTGGTGGACGGGGTCACTCAGGATTTGATTTGGTGGGCGGGGTCACTCAGGGTCCGATTTGGTGGGCAGGGTCACTCAGGGTCCGATTTGGTGGGCAGGGTCACTCAGGGTTCGATTTGGTGGGCGGGGTCACTCAGGGTCCGATTTGGTGTGCGGGGTCACTCAGGTCCGATTTGGTGTGCGGGGTCACTCAGGTCCGATTTGGTGGACGGGGTCACTCTGGGTCCGATTTGGTGGGCGGGGTCACTCTGGGTCCGATTTGGTGGGCGGGGTCACTCTGGGTCTGATTTGGTGGGTGGGGTCACTCTGGGTCCGATTTGGTGGGCTGGGTCACTCTGGGTCCGATTTGGTGGGCTGGGTCACTCAGGGGCCGATTTAGTGGGCGGAGCCAGTCAGGGATAGATTTGGTGGCCGGGGTCACTCAGGGTCCGATTTGGTGGGCGGGGTCACTCAGGGTCCGATTTGGTGGGCAATGTCACTCAGGGATCGATTTGGTGGGCGGGGTCACTCAGGGACCGATTTGGTGGGCGGGGTCACTCAGGGACCGATTTGGTGTGTGGGGTCACTCAGGTCCGATTTGGTGGGTGGGGTCACTCTGGGTCCGATTTGGTGGGCGCGGTCACTCTGGGTCCGATTTGGTGGGCGGGGTCACTCTGGGTCCGATTTGGTGGGCGGGGTCACTCAGGTCCGATTTGGTGGACGGGGTCACTCAGGGCCCGATTTGGTGGACGGGGTCACTCTGGGTCCGATTTGGTGGGCGGGGTCACTCTGGGTCCGATTTGGTGGGCGGAGTCACTCTGGGTCCGAATTGGTGGGCGGGGTCACTCTGGGTCTGATTTGGTTGGCTGGGTCACTCTGGGTCCGATTTAGTGGGCGGGGTCACTCTGGGTCTGATTTAGTGGGCGGAGCCAGTCAAGGATAAATTTGGTGGCCGGGGTCACTCTGGGTCCGATTTAAAGGGCGGTGTCACTCTGTGTCCGATTTGATGGGCGGGGTCACTCTGGGTCCGATTTGGTGGGCGGGGTCACTCTGGGTCCGATTTGGTGGGCGGGGTCACTGGGTCCGATTTGGTGGGCGGGGTCACTCTGGGTCCGATTTTGTGGGCGGGGCCAGTCAGGGATAGATTTGGTGGGTGGGGTCAGTCAAGGCCCGATTTAGCGGTTTAGTGGGCGGAGCCAGTCGGGGATAGATTTGGTGGGCGGGGTCACTCTGGGTCCGATTTGGCGGCCGGGGTCATTGGGTCCGATTTAGTGGGCAAGGTCATTCTGGTTCCGATTTGGTGTGCGGTGTCACTCTGGGTCCGATTTGATGGGCGGGGTCACTCTGGGTCCGATTTGGTGGGCGCGGTCACTCTGGGTCCAATTTGGTGGGCGGGGTCACTATGGGTCCGATTTGGTGGGCGGGGTCACTAAGTCTGATTTGGTGGGCAGGGTCACTCTGGGTACGATTTGGTGGGCGGGGCACCTCAGGGACCGATTTGGTGGGCGAGGCACCTCTGGATCCAATTTTGTGGGCGGGGTCACTCTGGGTCCGATTTGGTGGTTGGAGCCAGTCAGGGATAGAGTTGGTGGCCGGGGTCACTCTGGGTCTGATTTGGTGGGCGGTGTCACTCTGGGTCCGATTTGGTGGGCGTGGTCACTCTGGGTCCGATTTGGTGGGCGGGGTCACTCTTGGTCCAATTTGGTGGGCGGGGTCACTCTGGGTCCAATTTGGTGGGCGGGGTCACTCTGGGTCCAATTTGGTGGGCGGGGTCACTCTGGGTCCAATTTGGTGGGCGGGGTCACTAAGTCCGATTTCGTGGGCAGGGTCACTCTGGGTACAATTTGGTGGGCGGGGCACCTCAGGGACATTTGGTGGGCGAGGCACCTCTGGATCCAATTTTGTGGGCGGGGTCACTCTGGGTCCGATTTGGTGGGCGGGGTCACTCAGGGTCCGATTTGGTGTGCGGGGTCACTCAGGTCCGATTTGGTGTGCGGGGTCACTCAGGTCCGATTTGGTGGACGGGGTCACTCTGGGTCCGATTTGGTGGGCGGGGTCACTCTGGGTCCGATTTTGTGGGCGGGGCCAGTCAGGGATAGATTTTGTGGGTGGGGTCACTCAAGGTCCGATTTAGCGATATAGTGGGCGGAGCCAGTCAGGGATAGATTTGGTGGGCGGGGTCACTGGGTCCGATTTGGTGGGCGGGGTCACTCTGGGTCTGATTTGGTGGGCGGGGTCACTCTGGGTCTGATTTGTTGGCGGGGTCACTCTGGGTCCGATTTGGTGGGCGGGGTCACTGGGTCCGATTTGGTGGGCGGGGTCACTCTGGGTCCGATTTGGTGGGTGGGGCACCTCAGGGACCGATTTGGTGGGCGAGGCACCTCTGGATCCAATTCTGTGGGCGGGGTCACTCTGGGTCTGATTTGATGGGCGGAGCCAGTCAGGGATAGATTTGGTGGGTGGGGTCACTCAGGGTCCAATTTGGTGGGCGGGGTCACTGGGTCCGATTTGGTGGGCAGGGTCACTCTGGGTCCGATTTTGTGGGCGGGGCCAGTCAGGGATAGATTTGGTGGGTGGGGTCACTCAAGGTCCGATTTAGCGATATAGTGGGCGGAGCCAGTCAGGGATAGATTTGGTGGGCGGGGTCACTGGGTCCTATTTGGTGGGCGGGGTCACTCTGGGTCTGATTTGGTGGGCGGGGTCACTCTGGGTCTGATTTGTTGGCGGGGTCACTCTGGGTCCGATTTGGTGGGCGGGGTCACTGGGTCCGATTTGGTGGGCGGGGTCACTCTGGGTCCGATTTGGTGGGCGGGGCACCTCAGGGACCGATTTGGTGGGCGAGGCACCTCTGGATCCAATTCTGTGGGCGGGGTCACTCTGGGTCTGATTTGATGGGCGGAGCCAGTCAGGGATAGATTTGGTGGGTGGGGTCACTCAGGGTCCAATTTGGTGGGCGGGGTCACTGGGTCCGATTTGGTGGGCGGGGTCACTCTGGGTCTGATTTGGTGGGCGGAGTCACTCTGCGTCCGATTTGGTGGGCGGAGTCACTCTGGGTCCGAATTGGTGGGCGGGGTCACTCTGGGTCTCATTTGGTTGGCTGGGTCACTCTGGGTCCGATTTGGTGGGCGGGGCCCCTCAGGGTTCGATTTGGTGGGCGGGGTCACTCAGGGTCCGATTTGGTGTGCGGGGTCACTCAGGTCCGATTTGGTGTGCGGGGTCACTCAGGTCCGATTTGGTGGACGGGGTCACTCTGGGTCCGATTTGGTGGGCGGGGTCACTCTGGGTCCGATTTGGTGGGCGGGGTCACTCTGGGTCCGATTTGGTGGGTGGGGTCACTCTGGGTCCGATTTGGTGGGCTGGGTCACTCTGGGTCCGATTTGGTGGGCTGGGTCACTCAGGGGCCGAATTAGTGGGCGGAGCCAGTCAGGGATAGATTTGGTGGCCGGGGTCACTCAGGGTCCGATTTGGTGGGCGGGGTCACTCAGGGTCCGATTTGGTGGGCAATGTCACTCAGGGACCGATTTGGTGGGTGGGGTCACTCAGGGACCGATTTGGTGGGCGGGGTCACTCAGGGACCGATTTGGTGTGTGGGGTCACTCAGGGACCGATTTGGTGGGTGGGGTCACTCTGGGTCCGATTTGGTGGGCGGGGTCACTCTGGGTCCGATTTGGTGGGCGGGGTCACTCTGGGTCCGATATGGTGGGCGGGGTCACTCTGGGACCGATTTGGTGGGCGGGGTCACTCTGGGTCCGATTTGGTGGGCGGAGTCACTCTGCGTCCGATTTGGTGGGCGGAGTCACTCTGGGTCCGAATTGGTGGGCGGGGTCACTCTGGGTCCGATTTGGTTGGCTGGGTCACTCTGGGTCCGATTTAGTGGGCGGGGTCACTCTGGGTCCGATTTAGTGGGCGGAGCCAGTCAGGGATAAATTTGGTGGCCGGGGTCACTCTGGGTCCGATTTAAAGGGCGGTGTCACTCTGTGTCCGATTTGATGGGCGGGGTCACTCTTGGTCCGATTTGGTGGGCGGGGTCACTCTGGGTCCGATTTGGTGGGCGGGGTCACTCTGGGTCCGATTTTGTGGGCGGGGCCAGTCAGGGATAGATTTGGTGGGTGGGGTCAGTCAAGGCCCGATTTAGCGGTTTAGTGGGCGGAGCCAGTCAGGGATAGATTTGGTGGGCGGGGTCACTCTGGGTCTGATTTGGTTGGCTGGGTCACTCTGGGTCCGATTTAGTGGGCGGGGTCACTCAGGGGCCGAATTAGTGGGCGGAGCCAGTCAGGGATAGATTTGGTGGCCGGGGTCACTCAGGGTCCGATTTGGTGGGCGGGGTCACTCAGGGTCCGATTTGGTGGGCAATGTCACTCAGGGACCGATTTGGTGGGCGGGGTCACTCAGGGACCGATTTGGTGGGCGGGGTCACTCAGGGACCGATTTGGTGTGTGGGGTCACTCAGGGACCGATTTGGTGGGTGGGGTCACTCTGGGTCCGATTTGGTGGGCGGGGTCACTCTGGGTCCGATTTGGTGGGCGGGGTCACTCTGGGTCCGATTTGGTGGGCGGGGTCACTCTGGGACCGATTTGGTGGGCGGGGTCACTCTGGGTCCGATTTGGTGGGCGGAGTCACTCTGCGTCCGATTTGGTGGGCGGAGTCACTCTGGGTCCGAATTGGTGGGCGGGGTCACTCGGTCTGATTTGGTTGGCTGGGTCACTCTGGGTCCGATTTAGTGGGCGGAGCCAGTCAGGGATAAATTTGGTGGCCGGGGTCACTCTGGGTCCGATTTAAAGGGCGGTGTCACTCTGTGTCCGATTTGATGGGCGGGGTCACTCTGGGTCCGATTTGGTGGGCGGGGTCACTCTGGGTCCGATTTGGTGGGCGGGGTCACTCTGGGTCCGATTTTGTGGGCGGGGCCAGTCAGGGATAGATTTGGTGGGTGGGGTCAGTCAAGGCCCGATTTAGCGGGCGGAGCCAGTCAGGGATAGATTTGGTGGGCGGGGTCACTCTGGGTCCGATTTGGCGGCCGGGGTCATTGGGTCCGATTTAGTGGGCAAGGTCACTCTGGGTGCGATTTGGTGGGCGGTGTCACTCTGGGTCCGATTTGATGGGCGGGGTCACTCTGGGTCTGATTTGGTGGGCGCGGTCACTCTGGGTCCAATTTGGTGGGCGGGGTCACTCTGGGTCCGATTTGGTGGGCGGGGTCACTAAGTCTGATTTGGTGGGCAGGGTCACTCTGGGTACGATTTGGTGGGCGGGGCACCTCAGGGACCGATTTGGTGGGCGAGGCACCTCTGGATCCAATTTTGTGGGCGGGGTCACTCTGGGTCCGATTTGGTGGTTGGAGCCAGTCAGGGATAGATTTGGTGGGTGGGGTCACTCAAGGTCCGTCCGATTTAGCGATTTAGTGGGCGGAGCCAGTCAGGGATAGAGTTGGTGGCCGGGGGTCACTCTGGGTCTGATTTGGTGGGCGGTGTCACTCTGGGTCCGATTTGGTGGGCGTGGTCAATCTGGGTCCGATTTGGTGGGCGGGGTCACTCTGGGTCCAATTTGGTGGGCGGGATCACTCTGGGTCCGAATTGGTGGGCGGGGTCACTCTGGGTTCGAATTGGTGGGCGGGGTCACTCAGGGTTCGATTTGGTGGGCGGAGCCAGTTAGGGATAGACTTGGTGGGTGGGGTCACTAAGGGTCCGAATTGGTGGGCGGGGTCACTCGGTCTGATTTGGTGGGCAGGGTCACTCGGTTCGATTTGGTGGGCGGGGTCACTCAGGGTCCGATTTGGTGGGCAGGGACACTCTGGGTCCGATTTGGTGGGCGTGGCACCTCAGGGACCGATTTGGTGGGCGGAGTCAGTCAGGGATAGACTTGGTGGGTGGGGTCACTCAGGGTCTTATTTGATGGGCGGGGTCACTCAGGATTTGATTTGGTGGGCGGGGTCACTCAGGGTCCGATTTGGTGGGCGGGGTCACTCAGGGTCTGATTTGGTGGGCAGGGTCACTCGGTTCGATTTGGTGGGCGGGGTCACTCAGGGTCCGATTTGGTGGGCGGGGTCACTCAGGTCCGATTTGGTGGACGGGGTCACTCAGGGTCCAATTTGGTGGGCGGGGTCACTCAGGGTCCGCTTTGGTGGGCGGGGCACCTCAGGGACCGATTTGGTGGGCAGAGCCAGTCAGGGATAGACTTGGTGGGTGGGGTCACTCAGGGTCTTATTTGGTGGGCGGGGTCACTCAGGATTTGATTTGGTGGCCGGGGTCACTCAGGGTCCGATTTGGTGGGCAATGTCACTCAGGGACCGATTTGGTGGGCGGGGTCACTCAGGGACCGATTTGGTGGGCGGGGTCACTCAGGGACCGATTTGGTGTGTGGGGTCACTCAGGTCCGATTTGGTGGGTGGGGTCACTCTGGGTCCAATTTGGTGGGCGGGGTCACTCTGGGTCCGATTTGGTGGGCGGGGTCACTCTGGGTCCGATTTGGTGGGCGGGGTCACTCTGGGACCGATTTGGTGGGCGGGGTCACTCTGGGTCAGATTTGGTGGGCGGAGTCACTCTGCGTCCGATTTGGTGGGCGGAGTCACTCTGGGTCCAAATTGGTGGGCGGGGTCACTCTGGGTCTGATTTGGTTGGCTGGGTCACTCTGGGTCCGATTTAGTGGGCGGGGTCACTTTGGGTCCGATTTAGTGGGCGGAGCCAGTCAGGGATAAATTTGGTGGCCGGGGTCACTCTGGGTCCGATTTAAAGGGCGGTGTCACTCTGTGTCCGATTTGATGGGCGGGGTCACTCTGGGTCCGATTTGGTGGGCGGGGTCACTGGGTCCGATTTGGTGGGCGGGGTCACTCTGGGTCCGATTTTGTGGGCGGGGCCAGTCAGGGATAGATTTGGTGGGTGGGGTCAGTCAAGGCCCGATTTAGCGGTTTAGTGGGCGGAGCCAGTCAGGGATAGATTTGGTGGGCGGGGTCACTCTGGGTCCGATTTGGCGGCCGGGGTCATTGGGTCCGATTTGGCGGCCGGGGTCATTGGGTCCGATTTAGTGGGCAAGGTCACTCTGGGTCCGATTTGATGGGCGGGGTCACTCTGGGTCCGATTTGGTGGGCGCGGTCACTCTGGGTCCAATTGGGTGGGCGGGGTCACTCTGGGTCCGATTTGGTGGGCGGGGTCACTAAGTCTGATTTGGTGGGCAGGGTCACTCTGGGTACGATTTGGTGGGCGGGGCACCTCAGGGACCGATTTGGTGGGCGAGGCACCTCTGGATCCAATTTTGTGGGCGGGGTCACTCTGGGTCCGATTTGGTGGGCGTGGTCACTCTGGGTCCGATTCGGTGGGCGGGGTCACTCTGGGTCCAATTTGGTGGGCGGGGTCACTCTGGGTCCAATTTGGTGGGCGGGGTCACTCTGGGTCCGATTTGGTGGGCGGGGTCACTAAGTCCGATTTGGTGGGCAGGGTCACTGGGTACAATTTGGTGGGCGAGGCACCTCTGGATCCAATTTTGTGGGCGGGGTCACTCTGGGTCCGATTTGGTGGTTGGAGCCAGTCAGGGATAGATTTGGTGGGTGGGGTCACTCAAGGTCCGATTTGGTGGGCGGGGTCACTCAGGGTCCGATTTGGTGGGCGGGGTCACTCTGGGTCCGATTTTGTGGGCGGGGCCAGTCAGGGATAGATTTGGTGGGTGGGGTCACTCAAGGTCCGATTTAGCGATATATTGGGCGGAGCCAGTCAGGGATAGATTTGGTGGGCGGGGTCACTGGGTCCGATTTGGTGGGCGGGGTCACTCTGGGTCTGATTTGGTGGGCGGGGTCACTCTGGGTCTGATTTGTTGGCGGGTTCACTCGGTCCGATTTGGTGGGCGGGGTCACTGGGTCCGATTTGGTGGGCGGGGTCACTCTGGATCCGATTTGGTGGGCGGGGCACCTCAGGGACCGATTTGGTGGGCGAGGCACCTCTGGATCCAATTTTGTGGGCGGGGTCACTCTGGGTCTGATTTGATGGGCGGAGCCAGTCGGGGATAGATTTGGTGGGTGGGGTCACTCAGGGTCCGATTTGGTGGGCGGGGTCACTGGGTCCGATTTGGTGGGCAGGGTCACTCTGGGTCCGATTTTGTGGGCGGGGCCAGTCAGGGATAGATTTGGTGGGTGGGGTCACTCAAGGTCCGATTTAGCGATTTAGTGGGAGGAGCCAGTCAGGGATAGAGTTGGTGGCCGGGGTCACTCTGGGTCTGATTTGGTGGGCGGTGTCACTCTGGGTCCGATTTGGTGGGCGTGGTCACTCTGGGTTCGATTTGGTGGGCGTGGTCACTCTGGGTCTGATTTGGTGGGCGGTGTCACTCTGGGTCCGATTTGGTGGGCGTGGTCACTCTGGGTTCGATTTGGTGGGCGGGGTCACTCTGGGTCCAATTTGGTGGGCGGGGTCACTCTGGGTCCAATTTGGTGGGCCGGGTCACTAAGTCCGATTTGGTGGGCAGGGTCACTCTGGGTACGATTTGGTGGGCGGGGCACCTCAGGGACATTTGGTGGGCGAGGCACCTCTGGATCCAATTTTGTGGGCGGGGTCACTCTGGGTCCGATTTGGTGGGCGGGGTCACCTAGGGTCCGATTTGGTGTGCGGGGTCACTCAGGTCCGATTTGGTGTGCGGGGTCACTCAGGTCCGATTTGGTGGACGGGGTCACTCAGGTCCGATTTGGTGGACGGGGTCACTCTGGGTCCGATTTGGTGGGCGGGGTCACTCTGGGTCCGATTTTGTGGGTGGGGCCAGTCAGGGATAGATTTTGTGGGTGGGGTCACTCAAGGTCCGATTTAGCGATATAGTGGGCGGAGCCAGTCAGGGATAGATTTGGTGGGCGGGGTCACTGGGTCCGATTTGGTGGGCGGGGTCACTCTGGGTCTGATTTGGTGGGCGGGGTCACTCTGGGTCTGATTTGTTGGCGGGGTCACTCTGGGTCCGATTTGGTGGGCGGGGTCACTGGGTCCGATTTGGTGGGCGGGGTCACTCTGGGTCCGATTTGGTGGGCGGGGCACCTCAGGGACCGATTTGGTGGGCGAGGCACCTCTGGATCCAATTTTGTGGGCGGGGTCACTCTGGGTCTGATTTGATGGGCGGAGCCAGTCAGGGATAGATTTGGTGGGTGGGGTCACTCAGGGTCCAATTTGGTGGGCGGGGTCACTGGGTCCGATTTGGTGGGCAGGGTCACTCTGGGTCCGATTTTGTGGGCGGGGCCAGTCAGGGATAGATTTGGTGGGTGGGGTCACTCAAGGTCCGATTTAGCGATTTAGTGGGCGGAGCCAGTCAGGGATAGATTTGGTGGCCGGGGACACTCTGGGTCCGATTTGGTGGGCGGTGTCACTCTGGGTCCGATTTGATGGGCGGGGTCACTATGGGTCCGATTTGGTGGGCGGGGTCACTCTGGGACCGATTTGGTGGGCGGGGTCACTCTGGGTCCGATTTGGTGGGCGGAGTCACTCTGCGTCCGATTTGGTGGGCGGAGTCACTCTGGGTCCGAATTGGTGGGCGGGGTCACTCTGGGTCTGATTTGGTTGGCTGGGTCACTCTGGGTCCGATTTGGTGGGCGGGGCCCCTCAGGGTTCGATTTGGTGGGCGGGGTCACTCAGGGTCCGATTTGGTGGGCGGGGCCAGTCAGGGATAGATTTGGTGGGTGGGGTCACTCAAGGTCCGATTTAGCGATATAGTGGGCGGAGCCAGTCAGGGATAGATTTGGTGGGCGGGGTCACTCTGGGTCTGATTTGGTGGGCGGGGTCACTCTGGGTCTGATTTGTTGGCGGGGTCACTCTGGGTCCGATTTGGTGGGCGGGGTCACTGGGTCCGATTTGGTGGGCGGGGTCACTCTGGGTCCGATTTGGTGGGCGGGGCACCTCAGGGACCGATTTGGTGGGCGAGGCACCTCTGGATCCAATTTTGTGGGCGGGGTCACTCTGGGTCTGATTTGATGGGCGGAGCCAGTCGGGGATAGATTTGGTGGGTGGGGTCACTCAGGGTCCGATTTGGTGGGCGGGGTCACTGGGTCCGATTTGGTGGGCAGGGTCACTCTGGGTCCGATTTTGTGGGCGGGGCCAGTCAGGGATAGATTTGGTGGGTGGGGTCACTCAAGGTCCGATTTAGCGATTTAGTGGGCGGAGCCAGTCAGGGATAGAGTTGGTGGCCGGGGTCACTCTGGGTCTGATTTGTTGGGCGGTGTCACTCTGGGTCCGATTTGGTGGGCGTGGTCACTGGGTTCGATTTGGTGGGCAGGGTCACTCTGGGTACAATTTGGTGGGCGGGGCACCTCAGGGACATTTGGTGGGCGAGGCACCTCTGGATCCAATTTTGTGGGCGGGGTCACTCTGGGTCCGATTTGGTGGGCGGGGTCACCTAGGGTCCGATTTGGTGTGCGGGGTCACTCAGGTCCGATTTGGTGTGCGGGGTCACTCAGGTCCGATTTGGTGTGCAGGGTCACTCTGGGTCCGATTTGGTGGGCGGGGTCACTCTGGGTCCGATTTGGTGGGCGGGGCCAGTCAGGGATAGATTTTGTGGGTGGGGTCACTCAAGGTCCCATTTAGCGATATAGTGGGCGGATCCAGTCAGGGATAGATTTGGTGGGCGAGGTCACTGGGTCCGATTTGGTGGGCGGGGTCACTCTGGGTCTGATTTGGTGGGCGGGGTCACTCTGGGTCTGATTTGTTGGCGGGGTCACTCTGGGTCCGATTTGGTGGGCGGGGTCACTGGGTCCGATTTGGTGGGCGGGGTCACTCTGGGTCCGATTTGGTGGGCGGGGCACCTCAGGGACCGATTTGGTGGGCGAGGCACCTCTGGATCCAATTTTGTGGGCGGGGTCACTCTGGGTCTGATTTGATGGGCGGAGCCAGTCAGGGATAGATTTGGTGGGTGGGGTCACTCAGGGTCCAATTTGGTGGGCGGGGTCACTGGGTCCAATTTGGTGGGCAGGGTCACTCTGGGTCCGATTTTGTGGGCGGGGCCAGTCAGGGATAGATTTGGTGGGTGGGGTCACTCAAGGTCCGATTTAGCGATTTAGTGGGCGGAGCCAGTCAGGGATAGATTTGGTGGCCGGGGACACTCTGGGTCCGATTTGGTGGGCGGTGTCACTCTGGGTCCGATTTGATGGGCGGGATCACTATGGGTCCGATTTGGTGGGCGGGGTCACTCTGGGTCCGATTTGGTGGGCGGG
This sequence comes from Ranitomeya imitator, assembly GCF_032444005.1. NCBI lineage: Eukaryota > Metazoa > Chordata > Amphibia > Anura > Dendrobatidae > Ranitomeya > Ranitomeya imitator. Next base: position 96,514,571 of record NC_091290.1, read on the forward strand.
GTCACTCTGGGTCAGATTTGGTGGTCGGGGCCGCTCGGGGGCCAATTTCATGGTCGGGGCCGCTCCGGGGCTGATTTGGTGGTTGGAGCCGGTCAGGGGCCGATTTGGTGGTCGGGCTGCTTGGGGGCCGTTTTGGTGGTCGGGGCCCTTCAGGGTCCGATTTGGTGGGCGGGGCCTCAGGGGCCGATTTGGTGGGCGGGGCCCCTCAGGGTCCGATTTGGTGGGCGGGGCCCCTCAGGGTCCGATTTGGTGGGCGGGGCCCCTCAGGGTCCGATTTTGTGGGTGGGGTTACTCTGGGTCCGATTTGGTGGGCGGGGTCACTCTGGGTCCGATTTGGTGGGTGGGGTCACTCTGGGTCCGAATTGGTGGGTGGGTCACTCTGGGTCCGATTTGGTGTGCGGGGCCACTCAGGGTCAGATTTGGTGGGCGGGGGACCTCAGAGACCGATTTGGTGGGCGGGGTTACTCTTGGTCCGATTTGGTGGGCGGGTTCACTGTGGGACCTATTTGGTGGGCGGGGTCACTCTTGGTCCGATTTGGTGGGCGGGGTCACCCTGGGTCTGATTTGGTGGGCGGGGTCACTCTGGGTCCGATTTGGTGGGCAGGGCCCCTCAGGGTTCGATTTGGTGGGCGGGGTCACTCAGGGTCCGATTTGGTGTGCGGGGTCACTCAGGTCCGATTTGGTGTGCGGGGTCACTCAGGTCCGATTTGGTGGACGGGGTCACTCTGGGTCCGATTTGGTGGGCGGGGTCACTCTGGGTCTGATTTGGTGGGCTGGGTCACTCTGGGTCCGATTTGGTGGGCTGGGTCACTCAGGGGCCGAATTAGTGGGCGGAGCCAGTCAGGGATAGATTTGGTGGCCGGGGTCACTCAGGGTCCGATTTGGTGGGCGGGGTCACTCAGGGTCCGATTTGGTGGGCAATGTCACTCAGGGACCGATTTGGTGGGCGGGGTCACTCAGGGACCGATTTGGTGGGCGGGGTCACTCAGGGACCGATTTGGTGTGTGGGGTCACTCAGGGACCGATTTGGTGGGTGGGGTCACTCTGGGACCGATTTGGTGGGTGGGGTCACTCTGGGTCCGATTTGGTGGGCGGGGTCACTCTGGGTCCAATTTGGTGGGCGGGGTCACTCTGGGTCCGATTTGGTGGGCGGGGTCACTAAGTCCGATTTGGTGGGCAGGGTCACTGGGTACAATTTGGTGGGCGAGGCACCTCTGGATCCAATTTTGTGGGCGGGGTCACTCTGGGTCCGATTTGGTGGTTGGAGCCAGTCAGGGATAGATTTGGTGGGTGGGGTCACTCAAGGTCCGATTTGGTGGGCGGGGTCACTCAGGGTCCGATTTGGTGGGCGGGGTCACTCTGGGTCCGATTTTGTGGGCGGGGCCAGTCAGGGATAGATTTGGTGAGTGGGGTCACTCAAGGTCCGATTTAGCGATATAGTGGGCGGAGCCAGTCAGGGATAGATTTGGTGGGCGGGGTCACTGGGTCCGATTTGGTGGGCGGGGTCACTCTGGGTCTGATTTGGTGGGCGGGGTCACTCTGGGTCTGATTTGTTGGCGGGGTCACTCTGGGTCCGATTTGGTGGGCGGGGTCACTGGGTCCGATTTGGTGGGCGGGGTCACTCTGGGTCCGATTTGGTGGGCGGGGCACCTCAGGGACCGATTTGGTGGGCGAGGCACCTCTGGATCCAATTTTGTGGGCGGGGTCACTCTGGGTCTGATTTGATGGGCGGGGCCAGTCAGGGATAGATTTGGTGGGTGGGGTCACTCAAGGTCCGATTTAGCGATATAGTGGGCGGAGCCAGTCAGGGATAGATTTGGTGGGCGGGGTCACTGGGTCCGATTTGGTGGGCGGGGTCACTCTGGGTCTGATTTGGTGGGCGGGGTCACTCTGGGTCTGATTTGTTGGCGGGGTCACTCTGGGTCCGATTTGGTGGGCGGGGTCACTGGGTCCGATTTGGTGGGCAGGGTCACTCTGGGTCCGATTTTGTGGGCGGGGCCAGTCAGGGATAGATTTGGTGGGTGGGGTCACTCAAGGTCCGATTTAGCGATTTAGTGGGAGGAGCCAGTCAGGGATAGAGTTGGTGGCCGGGGTCACTCTGGGTCTGATTTGGTGGTCGGTGTCACTCTGGGTCCGATTTGGTGGGCGTGGTCACTCTGGGTTCGATTTGGTGGGCGTGGTCACTCTGGGTCTGATTTGGTGGGCGGTGTCACTCTGGGTCCGATTTGGTGGGCGTGGTCACTCTGGGTTCGATTTGGTGGGCGGGGTCACTCTGGGTCCAATTTGGTGGGCGGGGTCACTCTGGGTCCAATTTGGTGGGCGGGGTCACTAAGTCCGATTTGGTGGGCAGGGTCACTCTGGGTACAATTTGGTGGGCGGGGCACCTCAGGGACATTTGGTGGGCGAGGCACCTCTGGATCCAATTTTGTGGGCGGGGTCACTCTGGGTCCGATTTGGTGGGCGGGGTCACCTAGGGTCCGATTTGGTGTGCGGGGTCACTCAGGTCCGATTTGGTGTGCGGGGTCACTCAGGTCCGATTTGGTGGACGGGGTCACTCAGGTCCGATTTGGTGGACGGGGTCACTCAGGGGCCGAATTAGTGGGCGGAGCCAGTCAGGGATAGATTTGGTGGCCGGGGTCACTCAGGGTCCGATTTGGTGGGCGGGGTCACTCTGGGTCCGATTTGGTGGGCGGGGCCAGTCAGGGATAGATTTTGTGGGTGGGGTCACTCAAGGTCCGATTTAGCGATATAGTGGGCGGAGCCAGTCAGGGATAGATTTGGTGGGCGGGGTCACTGGGTCCGATTTGGTGGGCGGGGTCACTCTGGGTCTGATTTGGTGGGCGGGGTCACTCTGGGTCTGATTTGTTGGCGGGGTCACTCTGGGTCCGATTTGGTGGGCGGGGTCACTGGGTCCGATTTGGTGGGCGGGGTCATTCTGGGTCCGATTTGGTGGGCGGGGCACCTCAGGGACCGATTTGGTGGGCGAGGCACCTCTGGATCCAATTTTGTGGGCGGGGTCACTCTGGGTCTGATTTGATGGGTGGAGCCAGTCAGGGATAGATTTGGTGGGTGGGGTCACTCAGGGTCCAATTTGGTGGGCGGGGTCACTGGGTCCGATTTGGTGGGCAGGGTCACTCTGGGTCCGATTTTGTGGGCGGGGCCAGTCAGGGATAGATTTGGTGGGTGGGGTCACTCAAGGTCCGATTTAGCGATTTAGTGGGCGGAGCCAGTCAGGGATAGATTTGGTGGCCGGGGACACTCTGGGTCCGATTTGGTGGGCGGTGTCACTCTGGGTCCGATTTGGTGGGCGTGGTCACTCTGGGCCTGATTTGGTGGGCGGGGTCACTCTGGGTCCAATTTGGTGGGCGGGATCACTCTGGGTCCAATTTGGTGGGCGGGGTCACTCTGGGTCCGATTTGGTGGGCGGGGTCACTAAGTCCGATTTGGTGGGCAGGGTCACTCTGGGTACAATTTGGTGGGCGGGGCACCTCAGGGACATTTGGTGGGCGAGGCACCTCTGGATCCAATTTTGTGGGCGGGGTCACTCTGGGTCCGATTTGGTGGGCGGGGTCACCTAGGATCCGATTTGGTGTGCGGGGTCACTCAGGTCCGATTTGGTGTGCGGGGTCACTCAGGTCCGATTTGGTGTGCAGGGTCACTCTGGGTCCGATTTTGTGGGCGGGGCCAGTCAGGGATAGATTTGGTGGGTGGGGTCACTCAAGGTCCGATTTAGCGATTTAGTGGGCGGAGCCAGTCAGGGATAGATTTGGTGGCCGGGGACACTCTGGGTCCGATTTGGTGGGCGGTGTCACTCTGGGTCCGATTTGATGGGCGGGATCACTATGGGTCCGATTTGGTGGGCGGGGTCACTCTGGGTCCGATTTGGTGGGCGGGGTCACTCTGGGTCAGATTTGGTGGTCGGGGCCGCTCGGGGGCCAATTTCATGGTCGGGGCCGCTCCGGGGCTGATTTGGTGGTTGGAGCCGGTCAGGGGCCGATTTGGTGGTCGGGCTGCTTGGGGGCCGTTTTGGTGGTCGGGGCCCTTCAGGGTCCGATTTGGTGGGCGGGGCCTCAGGGGCCGATTTGGTGGGCGGGGCCCCTCAGGGTCCGATTTGGTGGGCGGGGCCCCTCAGGGTCCGATTTGGTGGGCGGGGCCCCTCAGGGTCCGATTTTGTGGGTGGGGTTACTCTGGGTCCGATTTGGTGGGCGGGGTCACTCTGGGTCCGATTTGGTGGGTGGGGTCACTCTGGGTCCGAATTGGTGGGTGGGTCACTCTGGGTCCGATTTGGTGTGCGGGGCCACTCAGGGTCAGATTTGGTGGGCGGGGGACCTCAGAGACCGATTTGGTGGGCGGGGTTACTCTTGGTCCGATTTGGTGGGCGGGTTCACTGTGGGACCTATTTGGTGGGCGGGGTCACTCTTGGTCCGATTTGGTGGGCGGGGTCACCCTGGGTCTGATTTGGTGGGCGGGGTCACTCTGGGTCCGATTTGGTGGGCAGGGCCCCTCAGGGTTCGATTTGGTGGGCGGGGTCACTCAGGGTCCGATTTGGTGTGCGGGGTCACTCAGGTCCGATTTGGTGTGCGGGGTCACTCAGGTCCGATTTGGTGGACGGGGTCACTCTGGGTCCGATTTGGTGGGCGGGGTCACTCTGGGTCTGATTTGGTGGGCTGGGTCACTCTGGGTCCGATTTGGTGGGCTGGGTCACTCAGGGGCCGAATTAGTGGGCGGAGCCAGTCAGGGATAGATTTGGTGGCCGGGGTCACTCAGGGTCCGATTTGGTGGGCGGGGTCACTCAGGGTCCGATTTGGTGGGCAATGTCACTCAGGGACCGATTTGGTGGGCGGGGTCACTCAGGGACCGATTTGGTGGGCGGGGTCACTCAGGGACCGATTTGGTGTGTGGGGTCACTCAGGGACCGATTTGGTGGGTGGGGTCACTCTGGGACCGATTTGGTGGGTGGGGTCACTCTGGGTCCGATTTGGTGGGCGGGGTCACTCTGGGTCCAATTTGGTGGGCGGGGTCACTCTGGGTCCGATTTGGTGGGCGGGGTCACTAAGTCCGATTTGGTGGGCAGGGTCACTGGGTACAATTTGGTGGGCGAGGCACCTCTGGATCCAATTTTGTGGGCGGGGTCACTCTGGGTCCGATTTGGTGGTTGGAGCCAGTCAGGGATAGATTTGGTGGGTGGGGTCACTCAAGGTCCGATTTGGTGGGCGGGGTCACTCAGGGTCCGATTTGGTGGGCGGGGTCACTCTGGGTCCGATTTTGTGGGCGGGGCCAGTCAGGGATAGATTTGGTGAGTGGGGTCACTCAAGGTCCGATTTAGCGATATAGTGGGCGGAGCCAGTCAGGGATAGATTTGGTGGGCGGGGTCACTGGGTCCGATTTGGTGGGCGGGGTCACTCTGGGTCTGATTTGGTGGGCGGGGTCACTCTGGGTCTGATTTGTTGGCGGGGTCACTCTGGGTCCGATTTGGTGGGCGGGGTCACTGGGTCCGATTTGGTGGGCGGGGTCACTCTGGGTCCGATTTGGTGGGCGGGGCACCTCAGGGACCGATTTGGTGGGCGAGGCACCTCTGGATCCAATTTTGTGGGCGGGGTCACTCTGGGTCTGATTTGATGGGCGGGGCCAGTCAGGGATAGATTTGGTGGGTGGGGTCACTCAAGGTCCGATTTAGCGATATAGTGGGCGGAGCCAGTCAGGGATAGATTTGGTGGGCGGGGTCACTGGGTCCGATTTGGTGGGCGGGGTCACTCTGGGTCTGATTTGGTGGGCGGGGTCACTCTGGGTCTGATTTGTTGGCGGGGTCACTCTGGGTCCGATTTGGTGGGCGGGGTCACTGGGTCCGATTTGGTGGGCAGGGTCACTCTGGGTCCGATTTTGTGGGCGGGGCCAGTCAGGGATAGATTTGGTGGGTGGGGTCACTCAAGGTCCGATTTAGCGATTTAGTGGGAGGAGCCAGTCAGGGATAGAGTTGGTGGCCGGGGTCACTCTGGGTCTGATTTGGTGGTCGGTGTCACTCTGGGTCCGATTTGGTGGGCGTGGTCACTCTGGGTTCGATTTGGTGGGCGTGGTCACTCTGGGTCTGATTTGGTGGGCGGTGTCACTCTGGGTCCGATTTGGTGGGCGTGGTCACTCTGGGTTCGATTTGGTGGGCGGGGTCACTCTGGGTCCAATTTGGTGGGCGGGGTCACTCTGGGTCCAATTTGGTGGGCGGGGTCACTAAGTCCGATTTGGTGGGCAGGGTCACTCTGGGTACAATTTGGTGGGCGGGGCACCTCAGGGACATTTGGTGGGCGAGGCACCTCTGGATCCAATTTTGTGGGCGGGGTCACTCTGGGTCCGATTTGGTGGGCGGGGTCACCTAGGGTCCGATTTGGTGTGCGGGGTCACTCAGGTCCGATTTGGTGTGCGGGGTCACTCAGGTCCGATTTGGTGGACGGGGTCACTCAGGTCCGATTTGGTGGACGGGGTCACTCAGGGGCCGAATTAGTGGGCGGAGCCAGTCAGGGATAGATTTGGTGGCCGGGGTCACTCAGGGTCCGATTTGGTGGGCGGGGTCACTCTGGGTCCGATTTGGTGGGCGGGGCCAGTCAGGGATAGATTTTGTGGGTGGGGTCACTCAAGGTCCGATTTAGCGATATAGTGGGCGGAGCCAGTCAGGGATAGATTTGGTGGGCGGGGTCACTGGGTCCGATTTGGTGGGCGGGGTCACTCTGGGTCTGATTTGGTGGGCGGGGTCACTCTGGGTCTGATTTGTTGGCGGGGTCACTCTGGGTCCGATTTGGTGGGCGGGGTCACTGGGTCCGATTTGGTGGGCGGGGTCATTCTGGGTCCGATTTGGTGGGCGGGGCACCTCAGGGACCGATTTGGTGGGCGAGGCACCTCTGGATCCAATTTTGTGGGCGGGGTCACTCTGGGTCTGATTTGATGGGTGGAGCCAGTCAGGGATAGATTTGGTGGGTGGGGTCACTCAGGGTCCAATTTGGTGGGCGGGGTCACTGGGTCCGATTTGGTGGGCAGGGTCACTCTGGGTCCGATTTTGTGGGCGGGGCCAGTCAGGGATAGATTTGGTGGGTGGGGTCACTCAAGGTCCGATTTAGCGATTTAGTGGGCGGAGCCAGTCAGGGATAGATTTGGTGGCCGGGGACACTCTGGGTCCGATTTGGTGGGCGGTGTCACTCTGGGTCCGATTTGGTGGGCGTGGTCACTCTGGGCCTGATTTGGTGGGCGGGGTCACTCTGGGTCCAATTTGGTGGGCGGGATCACTCTGGGTCCAATTTGGTGGGCGGGGTCACTCTGGGTCCGATTTGGTGGGCGGGGTCACTAAGTCCGATTTGGTGGGCAGGGTCACTCTGGGTACAATTTGGTGGGCGGGGCACCTCAGGGACATTTGGTGGGCGAGGCACCTCTGGATCCAATTTTGTGGGCGGGGTCACTCTGGGTCCGATTTGGTGGGCGGGGTCACCTAGGGTCCGATTTGGTGTGCGGGGTCACTCAGGTCCGATTTGGTGTGCGGGGTCACTCAGGTCCGATTTGGTGGACGGGTCACTCAGGTCCGATTTGGTGGACGGGGTCACTCTGGGTCCGATTTTGTGGGCGGGGCCAGTCAGGGATAGATTTGGTGGGTGGGGTCACTCAAGGTCCGATTTAGCGATATAGTGGGCGGAGCCAGTCAGGGATAGATTTGGTGGGCGGGGTCACTCTGGGTCTGATTTGGTGGGCGGGGTCACTCTGGGTCTGATTTGGTGGGCGGGGTCACTCTGGGTCTGATTTGTTGGCGGGGTCACTCTGGGTCCGATTTGGTGGGCGGGGTCACTGGGTCCGATTTGGTGGGCGGGGTCACTCTGGGTCCGATTTGGTGGGCGGGGCACCTCAGGGACCGATTTGGTGGGCGAGGCACCTCTGGATCCAATTTTGTGGGCGGGGTCACTCTGGGTCTGATTTGATGGGCGGAGCCAGTCGGGGATAGATTTGGTGGGTGGGGTCACTCAGGGTCCGATTTGGTGGGCGGGGTCACTGGGTCCGATTTGGTGGGCAGGGTCACTCTGGGTCCGATTTAGTGGGCGGAGCCAGTCAGGGATAGATTTGGTGGCCGGGGACACTCTGGGTCCGATTTGGTGGGCGGGGTCACTCTGGGTCCGATTTGGTGGGCGGGGTCACTCTGGGTCCGATTTGGTGGGCGGGGTCACTCTGGGTCCGATTTGGTGGGCGGGGTCACTCTGGGTCCGATTTGGTGGGCGGGGTCACTGGGTCCGATTTGGTGGGCGCGGTCACTCTGGGTCCAATTTGGTGGGCGCGGTCACTCTGGGTCCAATTTGGTGGGCGGGGTCACTCTGGGTCCGATTTGGTGGGCGGGGTCACTCGGTCCGATTTGGTGGGCGGGGTCACTCTGGGTCCGATTTGGTGGGCGGGGCATCTCAGGGACCGATTTGGTGGGCGAGGCACCTCTGGATCCAATTTGGTGGGCGGAGCCAGTCAGGGATAGATTTGGTGGGTGGGGTCACTCAAGGTCCGATTTGGTGGGCGGGGTCACTCAGGGTCTGATTTGGTGGGAGGGGTCACTCAGGGTCCGATTTGGTGGGCGGGTCACTCGGTCCGATTTGGTGGGCAAGGTCACTCAGGGTCCGATTTGGTGGGCGGGGTCACTCAGGGTCCGATTTGGTGGGTGGGGTCACTCAGGGACCGATTTGGAGGGCGGGGTCACTCAGGGACCGATTTGGTGGGCGGGGTCACTCAGGTCCGATTTGGTGGGTAGGGTCACTCTGGGTCCGATTTGGTGGGTGGGGTCACTCTGGGTCCGATTTGGTGGGCGGGGTCACTCTGGGTCCGATTTGGTGGGCAGGGTCACTCTGGGTCCGATTTGGTGGGAAAGGTCACTTAGGGACCGATTTGGTGGGCGGGGTCACTCAGGGACCGATTTGGTGGGCGGGGCCACTCGGGGTCCGATTTGGTAGGCGGGGCCACTCGGGGTCCGATTTGGTGGGCGGGTCACTTTAAGAGCTGATATTATCTGCCAAAACCTGTGTCCTAGTGAGTCATGTAGAGTTCGTAGGCGTTGGCATAGTAACTGGGTCTGACTGCGCATATCAATGAGCTATTCAGCCAGGTGGCATTTGGCAGTTTTTTTAATAATTGCTTCAGAAATCAGCCATTATAACGTATAGGAAAATTTCCCTATTGAAATGCATTGAGGCAATGCTTTCCAATGAGGGAAAAAAAAATTTCAAACGCAAATGGGGCCAAATTACAAATCCGATCGACACGAAAAATACTTAGCACACCTCTCGTGGACGCTGGCTTCGAAATGACGCCTCACTGGAGTCTGTGCGTGCAGCGGTTCGGGTCGCATTAATTGCAGAAAAAAGCCTAATAATAAGAAGAACTAGATGGGTATTTCCTGAAGGAACTACAGATAGTGCTTTGGAATGGTGCCCGGGCAGCCCCTGCAAGAGTTTCACACTTGGGTGCCCATCAGGCGCTGATTTGGTGGTCAGGGCCACTCTGGTTCCGATTTGGTGGTCAGGGCCACTCTGGGTCCGATTTGGTGGGCGGGGTCACTCTGGGTCCGATTTGGTGGGCGGGGTCACTCGGGGTCCGATTTGGTGGGCGGGGTCACTGGGACCGATTTGGTGGGCGGGGTCACTCTGGGTCTGATTTGGTGGACGGGGTCACTCCGGGTCCGTTTTGGTGGGCGGGGCACCTCAGGGACCGATTTGGTGGGCGAGGCACCTCTGGGTCTGATTTGGTGGACGGGGTCACTCTGGGTCCAATTTGGTGGGTGGGGTCACTCAGGTCCGATTTGGTGGGTAGGGTCACTATGGGTCCGATTTGGAGGGCGGGGTCACTAGGGGTCCGATTTGGTGGGCGGGGTCACTCTGGGTCAGATTTGGTGGGCGGGGTTACTCTGGGTCCAATTTGGTGGGCGGGGTCACTCTGGGTCCAATTTGGTGGGCGGGGTCACTCTGGGTCCGATTTGGTGAGCGGGGTCACTGGATCCGATTTGGTGGGCAGGGTCACTAGGTCCGATTTGGTGGGCGGGGTTACTCTGGGTCTGATTTGGTGGACGGGGTCACTCCGGGTCCGTTTTGGTGGGCGGGGCACCTCAGGGACCGATTTGGTGGGCGAGGCTGAGTCTGATTTTGTGGGCGGGGCCAGTCAGGGATAGATTTGGTGGCCGGGATCACTCTGGGTCGGGATTTGGTGGGCGGTGTCACTCTGGGTCCGATTTGATGGGCGGGGTCACTCTGGGTCCGATTTGGTGGGCGGGGTCACTCTGGGTCCGATTTGGTGGGCGGGGTCACTCTGGGTCCGATTTGGTGGGCAGGGTCACTCTGGGTCTGATTTGGCGGCCGTGGTTACTGGGTCCGATTTGGTGGGCAGGGTCACTCTGGGTCCGATTTGGTGGGCGGGGTCACACTGGGTCCGATTTGGTGGGCGGGGTCACTCTGGGTCCGATTTGGTGGGCGGGGTCACTCTGGGTCCGATTTGGTGGGCGGGGTCACTCTGGGTCCGATTTGGTGGGCGGGGTCACTCTGGGTCCGATTTGGTGGGCGGGGTCACTCTGGGTCCGATTTGGTGGGCGGGGTCACTCTGGGTCCGATTTGGTGGGCGGAGCCAGTCAGGGATAGATTTGGTGGCCGGGGTCCCTCTGGGTCTGATTTGGTGGGCGAGGTCACTCTGGGTCCGATTTGATGGGCGGGGTCACTGGGTCCGATTTGGTGGGCGGGGTCACTGGGTCCGATTTGGTGGGCGGGGTCACTCTGGGTCCGATTTGGTGGGCGGGGTCACTCTGGGTCATATTTGGTGGGCGGGGTCACTCTGGGTCATATTTGGTGGGCGGGGTCACTCTGGGTTACATTTGGTGGGCGGGGTCACTCTGGGTCACATTTGGTGGGCGGGGTCACTCTGGGTCCGATTTGGCGGGCGGGGTCACTCTGGGTCCGATTTGGCAGGCGGGGTCACTCTGGGTCCGATTTGGCGGGCGGGTCACTCTGGGTCCGATTTGGCGGGCGGGGTCACTCTGGGTCCGATTTGATGGGCGGGGTCACTCTGGGTCCAATTTGGCGGGCGGGGTCACTGGGTCCGATTTGGCGGGCGGGGTCACTCTGGGTCCGATTTAGTGGGCGGAACCGATCAGGGATAGATTTGGTGGGCGGGGTCACTGGGTCCGATTTGGTGGGCGGGGTCACTCTGGGTCACACTAGGTGGGCGGGGTCACTCTTGGTCACATTTGGTGGGCGAGGTCACTCAGGGTCACATTTGGTGGGCGGGGTCACTCTGGGTCACATTTGGTGGACGGGGTCACTCTGGGTCACATTTGGTGGGCGAGGTCACTCTGGGTCACATTTGGTGGGCGGGGTCACTCTGGGTCACATTTGGTGGGCGGGGTCACTGGGTCACATTTGGTGGGCGGGGTCACTCTGGGTCACATTTGGTGGGCGGGGTCACTCTGGGTTTGATTTTGTGGGCGGGGCCAGTCAGGGATAGATTTGGTGGGTGGGGTCACTAAAGGTCCGATTTAGCAATTTAGTGGGCGGAGCCAGTCAGGGATAGATTTGGTGGCAGGGGTCACTCTGGGTCTGATTTGATGGGTGGAGCCAGTCAGGGATAGATTTGGTGGGTGGGGTCACTCAGGGTCCAATTTGGTGGGCGGGGTCACTGGGTCCGATTTGGTGGGCAGGGTCACTCTGGGTCCGATTTTGTGGGCGGGGCCAGTCAGGGATAGATTTGGTGGGTGGGGTCACTCAAGGTCCGATTTAGCGATTTAGTGGGCGGAGCCAGTCAGGGATAGATTTGGTGGCCGGGGACACTCTGGGTCCGATTTGGTGGGCGGTGTCACTCTGGGTCCGATTTGGTGGGCGTGGTCACTCTGGGTCCGATTTGGTGGGCGGGGTCACTCTGGGTCCAATTTGGTGGGCGGGATCACTCTGGGTCCAATTTGGTGGGCGGGGTCACTCTGGGTCCGATTTGGTGGGCGGGGTCACTAAGTCCGATTTGGTGGGCAGGGTCACTCTGGGTACAATTTGGTGGGCGGGGCACCTCAGGGACATTTGGTGGGCGAGGCACCTCTGGATCCAATTTTGTGGGCGGGGTCACTCTGGGTCCGATTTGGTGGGCGGGGTCACCTAGGGTCCGATTTGGTGTGCGGGGTCACTCAGGTCCGATTTGGTGTGCGGGGTCACTCAGGTCCGATTTGGTGGACGGGGTCACTCTGGGTCCGATTTTGTGGGCGGGGCCAGTCAGGGATAGATTTGGTGGGTGGGGTCACTCAAGGTCCGATTTAGCGATATAGTGGGCGGAGCCAGTCAGGGATAGATTTGGTGGCCGGGATCACTGGGTCCGGATTTGGTGGGCGGTGTCACTCTGGGTCCGATTTGATGGGCGGGGTCACTCTGGGTCCGATTTGGTGGGCGGGGTCACTCTGGGTCCGATTTGGTGGGCGGGGTCACTCTGGGTCCGATTTGGTGGGCGGGGTCACTCTGGGTCTGATTTGGCGGCCGTGGTTACTGGGTCCGATTTGGTGGGCAGGGTCACTCTGGGTCCGATTTGGTGGGCGGGGTCACACTGGGTCCGATTTGGTGGGCGGGGTCACTCTGGGTCCGATTTGGTGGGCGGGATCACTCTGGGTCCGATTTGGTGGGCGGGGTCACTCTGGGTCCGATTTGGTGGGCGGGGTCACTCTGGGTCCGATTTGGTGGGCGGGGTCACTCTGGGTCCGATTTGGTGGGCGGAGCCAGTCAGGGATAGATTTGGTGGCCGGGGTCCCTCTGGGTCTGATTTGGTGGGCGAGGTCACTCTGGGTCCGATTTGATGGGCGGGGTCACTGGGTCCGATTTGGTGGGCGGGGTCACTGGGTCCGATTTGGTGGGCGGGGTCACTCTGGGTCCGATTTGGTGGGCGGGGTCACTCTGGGTCATATTTGGTGGGCGGGGTCACTGGGTCATATTTGGTGGGCGGGGTCACTCTGGGTTACATTTGGTGGGCGGGGTCACTCTGGGTCACATTTGGTGGGCGGGGTCACTCTGGGTCCGATTTGGCGGGCGGGGTCACTCTGGGTCCGATTTGGCAGGCGGGGTCACTCTGGGTCCGATTTGGCGGGCGGGGTCACTCTGGGTCCGATTTGGCGGGCGGGTCACTCTGGGTCCGATTTGGCGGGCGGGGTCACTCTGGGTCCGATTTGGTGGGCGGGGTCACTCTGGGTCCAATTTGGCGGGCGGGTCACTGGGTCCGATTTGGCGGGCGGGGTCACTCTGGGTCCGATTTAGTGGGCGGAACCGATCAGGGATAGATTTGGTGGGCGGGGTCACTGGGTCCGATTTGGTGGGCGGGGTCACTCTGGGTCACACTAGGTGGGCGGGGTCACTCTGTCACATTTGGTGGGCGAGGTCACTCAGGGTCACATTTGGTGGGCGGGGTCACTCTGGGTCACATTTGGTGGGCGAGGTCACTCTGGGTCACATTTGGTGGGCGGGGTCACTCTGGGTCACATTTGGTGGGCGGGGTCACTGGGTCACATTTGGTGGGCGGGGTCACTCTGGGTCACATTTGGTGGGCGGGGTCACTCTGGGTTTGATTTTGTGGGCGGGGCCAGTCAGGGATAGATTTGGTGGGTGGGGTCACTAAAGGTCCGATTTAGCAATTTAGTGGGCGGAGCCAGTCAGGGATAGATTTGGTGGCAGGGGTCACTCTGGGTCCGATTTGGTGGGCGGGGTCACTCTGGGTCCGATTTGGTGGGAGGGGTCACTCTGGGTCCGATTTGGTGGGCGGGGTCACTGGGTCCGATTTGGTGGGCGGGGTCGCTCAGGGTCCGATTTGGTGGGCTGGGTCACTCTGGGTCCGATTTGGTGGGCGGGGTCACTCTGGGTCCGATTTGGTGGGCGGGGTCGCTCAGGGTCCGATTTGGTGGGCTGGGTCACTCTGGGTCCGATTTGGTGGGCGGGGTCACTCTGGGTCCGATATGGTGGGCGGGGTCACTCTGGGTCCGATATGGTGGGCGGGGTCACTCTGGGTCCGATTTGGTGGGCGGGGTCACGCTGGGTCCGATTTGGTGGGCGGGGCACCTCAGGTGCCAATTTGGTGGGTGGGTCACTTTAAGAGCTGATATTATCTGGCAAAACTGTGTCTTGCTGGGGTCATGTAGAGTTCGTAGGCGTTGTCATAGTAACTGGATCTGACTGCACATAGCAATGAGCTAATCAGCCAGGTGGCAGTTGGCAGTTATTTTGAAATTGCCTCAGAAATCAGCCATTATACCCTATGGCACAATTTCCCCATTGAAATGCATTGAGACAAAATTTTCAAACGCCAATTGCGCCAAAACTACAAATCCGATCGACACGAAAAATACTTAGCACACCTCTCAGGAACGCTGGCTTCGAAATGACACCTCACTGGAGTCTGTGCGTGCAGCGGTTCGGGCCGCATTAATTGCGGACTGAATAATAATAAGAAGAAGAATAAGAAGAAGTTTACTACGGTGGAATAACAATATAGTGCTTTGTGCCTAAGCACTATAATAAGAAGTTTACTACGGTGGAATACCAATATAGTGCTTTTCTAAAGCACTATAATAAGAAGTTAACTACGGTGGAATAATAATATAGTGCTTTGTGCCAAAGCACTATAACTACGATGGAATAACAATATAGTGCTTCGTGCTATAGCACTATAATAAGAAGTTAACTACGGTGGAATAACAATATAGTGCTTTGTGCCAAAGCACTATAATAATAAGAAGTTAACTACGGTGGAATAACAATATAGTGCTTTGTGCCAAAGCACTATAAAGAATAAGAAGCTAACTACGATCGGATTACAATATAGTGCTTTGTGCCAAAGCACTATAATAAGAAGTTAACTACGATCGGATAACAAGATAGTGCTTTGTGCCAAAGCACTATAAGAAGTTAACTACGTTTGGATTACAATATAGTACTTTGTTCCAAAGCACTATAATAAGAAGTTAACTACGTTCGGATTACAATATAGTGCTTTGTTTCAAAGCACTATAATAAGAAGTTAACTACGTTCGGATTACAATATAGTGCTTTCTTCCAAAGCACTATAAATATAAGAAATCGGATTACAATATGTTGCTTGAACCTAGAGGGTTCAAGCACCATAATAAAATATAAGAAATCAGATTACAATATGTTGCTTGAACCTAGAGGGTTCAAGCACCATAATTATGTTTATTATAAATTTTATGCATTCTTTTACTGAAATACAAAAAATAAGCCTTTTCTATTGACCAAAAAATGAAAGTGTTACTGGTCTCCAAAAATGGCAAGTTTGATATCACCATAACTGATGAGAATTAATTTTACCGCACATTGTAAGCTGTACGAATGACTCCCCAAATACAGTATCAGAATAGGGTTTTATTTTTGCAATTTCACTGAACATGGATTATTTTTCCAATTTTCCAGAACGCTGTACAAATAATTCCCCAAAACAGTGCTGCTGGATGTGGCTTTTTTAACTTAATAGGACCTGGGGGGTAGGCCCTCGGGGGGGGGGGGGGGGGGGGGTGACAGGTTCCCTTTAAGAGATTGACAGTGTCAAGTGTTGGATTTACCATTTAAAACATTTTTTTGTCTTTTAAAGATTATATTTACTTGAGGTAGGATTTGTAAATCTACCAAGAAACACGCAAAAAGGTTTAGGAGAGGAATTCAGACCTAAAGCTTTATTGAGAAGGCTCTTTTACCATAATAGGCTTTTATTTTTGCAATTTCACTGCACATGGATTATTTTTCCCATTTTCAAGTGCGCTGTACAAATAATTCCCCAAAACAGTATCAGAAGTGTTTTATTTTTGCAATTTCACTGCACATGGATTTTATTTTTCCATTTTCCAGTACACTAAATGTGGAACTATGATGGGTAGTATTCAAAATTAAAACTTGTCCTACAAAAAACAAGCCCTTAGCATTAAGATGGAGTTGCTTCAGAGCATGAGAAGTGTGTCATCAGTTACTAAACAACATGTCCAAAACTACAACATTCAGTATAATGAGGTGAGCTTTGTTATATTGGTTGCTGTGTGATAGAAATATTTATATCATGTAGATCTCACTTGCATGTATACTCCTCTATAATCATATATACTCATATAAACGCAAATATAACTATATACATTATAATCAATGGCTTAAAATGGCTGACATAAACTGATATAAGCCAGACAAACTGTATGGGGTTTTCCAAGAAAAAACGGGAAGTTAGGCCAGATGTTCTGAACTAATGTCTAGAATATCGCTGAATCTTGCTGAAATGGCAGATCAACAGTGCCAAATGTATTAAGTGCTGATCAGATGTCTCAACTTTGTCCAAGATGCAGAGAACTTCAATTTAGTTGCTTAATCAGCAGTCATATGTGCATTAATCACAATATTCCATATATATTTAGATAACCAATAACAGAGGAGCTAGACCATATGTTAATTAACTAACCACCCCTTTCTATATGCGATTATAAAACTATGTACAATAAATGATCAGTATTGATGGAATGCTTTTCTGTCACAATAGTGTACAGTCCATTCTTGATGAGCGCTCAAAATACTCAGTCTTATTGGGAACGGCCGCAGCACACAACATAGGGATAGATTTATCCAACCCAAATTTCCATATCAAATGGCGCCCAATCGCGAGGCATGGACGAAACACAGCGACCCCGCTGACTGGAGAGACAGGGGTGTTGACCACGGCCTTGGTTCACGGGACGGAGACTGCGCAGCTCCATAAGTAAGGTAAGAAAATGTTATCATCTTACTTGAAAGTCCCCTGTGCCCAGTCTGGGTCTATACCTCTTGCCGGTCAGGTGTGGTCACCACCGCATTCCCAGGTAGTGTTAAAAGTCCAAAGCCTGTATCCAAACCCTGGGATATAAGTCAAGGTGTCTGCTGTGTGCCGTGTATGTGTTCCATGTTTGTGTGAGATGCGGGAGAGAAGGAACGGTGACTGTTCTGCTTGTAGTTGCTGGGTAACAGACCGCAGGAGGTCAAATCGCTCGATAAGTTATTGCAGGATTCCCGTGCATAGGAGGAACAGGTAGTTCCGGGGCAGGTGGCTCCAAATCCAGGCACGGGTAGTGATAACTTAGAGGGCTACTGCAGATTCCCGTGTTGCCGGCAAGCCAGTCAGGATGACCGGACCGGGGTGGTAGATTTCCCGCTTGTTGTGTTTCTCACTCAGGCGGCCCGGGCACAGGTGTGCCCAGTGCGATTGGCAGTAGTCTGTTCCCAGCGCAACCTGCACGTGTCACAGAATAATTAAAAGGGCATCTCCCAGACGTCTGTATCTGTTTCTGTCATGTATTACTGCTTTAAATTGCATACAATTGTATAGAGAAGTTTTTTTTCTCTCTCTTCCTCTTTTTCCTTCTCCACGCTGCTAGTAGAGATATATCCATTGTAAATCACACTGTCACATCTGTTTTTTTAAGTTTCCTGTTTCTGCAGTGCTGGCTATGGTGTAGCCATTTTGGAAGAGGTGAAACTATAAATGGTATCTATCATTTTTGCTGTGACATACTTGTTTTCAGATACGTGATTTTAGTGGCATTGGATATAGCAGCATAAGAAAAGGGGAAGTGTGTGTGTCTAACTGTGTTTGAGCACAGAATGGAAAAAAAAGAGGAAGCCGTTTTAAATTTTTACTCTTAAAATTTTCCTTCTGTCTTTTTTTTGTTTTATTTTAAAGTTTTTTTTAGTTTTTTTTAGTTTCTAAAAGTTTTCCTTTCTATCTCTGGGTTTTTTGTTTTTTTTGAAAAAAGGAAAAAAATATATATATTAAAAAGTTTTTTCTTTCTGTATCAGGATTTTAAGGTTTTTTGGTCGTGCATCAAGGTTTTTTGATTGTCTTCTTTTGGTTTCAACTTCTTGCACCAATTTTTGGAAGTGTTCCTTTCTTTTTTTATTTTTTGTGTTTTTATATACCCTTTTGTTTGAAGTTTTTTGTTGTGTTTTTTCTTTTATTTTTCTTTCTGCAATGGGAAATAAGGTGGCCAAGCAACAGGAGGGTCTTTTACTTCCTGATGAGAAAACGGCCCCCCAGATAGTGGTAGAACACGAAGGTGTTAAGTATGTGAAGAATTTTAGAAGGTATAAAGTATGTGAAATTCATAAGAATGGCAGATTTTTTAAGCTGCGGAGTGGCATGACGTAGAAAGGAAAATAAGGGAAGTTAGCTGATGTTAAATTGCTGAATGCTAATACATGGTATAAAGTAGCAGCAGAGCTTACATCGTTTAGGTGGTACAGAAAGATATGTGAGCAAACCAGGAAGTGATTTTTATGTGTATAAAATGGGGAAAGGTATTAAGCCATCAGCGCCTTCCCATGCTCTCAGCAGATTTCATGCTATAGGGAGTTTTTGCACAGTATGTGGTGCGCCCCGCCCAACCTTTGTATAGGGAGATGGCTCTGACCATGCCGTCTCAAGCTGCATCAAAGAATAAGAAACTTTCTTCATGTCTTTCTCCTCTCTATCCTTTTTCTCTGTCACTCCTCCTTCACCTCTTTCCTCCTTCACTCACCCTCCTTCTCTCGTCCTTCTGCACTCCCCCACCACACCTATCTCCTCCTGCCCTTCCTTCTCCACACCCATCTCCACGCCTCTCTTCTCCTCCTCTTCTCTCTCCTCCACACCTCACAATTTCTCCTCCCTCTGTTCTCCTCCTTCTACATCACACTCCACATCTCCTCCTTCTCTTTCGCCACACCCTTTGCCTCCTTCTCGCTCTCCCCCTTCTCTAAACCACCCGTCTTTTGCTCTATCAGCTCCCCTCCCTCACTCTTCACCTCTCTAAACCACCCGTCTTTTGCTCTATCAGCTCCCCTCCCTCACTCTTCACCTCCGCACGTCCCACCTTCTGCGCACCTTACATCCAGTACCTCCTTTTCCTCTGCACCATGTATCTACTCCTGTTTCACACTCTCCTTCTCCTGCTTTGTTGCCTGTTGGGCAGATGCCAGATTCAAGCAGTGTGGTGTCTCTGTATCCGGTGCTCACAGCACAAGGCACATTCTATGTTCCCAATACAGCCCAGCCTCTGACAGTCATGGTATTGGGGGAGGAAGGTGGAGATCCCCCAGTAGAAGGCACCCCCAAGCTGCAGTAGGCAACCCCCAGACACATCGGGCAGTAGACAGCTCAGCCCTGGGTGCAGAGGGGGGAGGACTGACATCATCATCTGCTGATAATGTGCAACTTCAGCACCGGTCACAGCTGCCTACATTCACACCAACATAGAACTATAAGCCTATGCTTCGGCAAGGGGGGTGACATACTCACATATAAAGGCAACTTCTAAGTCCAAAATCAGCCAGTGTATGACCCCAGCACACGCTATCACAACTATTCCTCTGATGAAGATGAAACATCATACATGCTGCCCAGCACTAGGAAAAGAAGCCCACAGGCACCAAGAATGCAGGGGTAGATAGAGGCACCACCATTACACTATGTGCACTTCAAGTCAGGTGACAATCTTTCAGACCCAGGGACGCATCCCATGCCATTTTACTGAAGAATGTAGCAGAACCAGCGAACATATATAGCCACCTGGAATGATCTCTAGGCCATAAATGGAAATAAAAGCAGGTCATGCACTCTGGCCAATCATGAAGGAACAATTCAAACTTCCAGCAGAATTAGATGTACACGCTTGGGAGTCAGGGCCACAGCTAATTGAACAGCTCAGAGAGTGGGCCAAAGGCAGATTGGCAGGACACGCCTTCAGCTTACATGACATGAGCCAAGACAAGACAGAGTCTGCGGAGAAGTTTCATGGCAGAATAATGCAAGTATTCCAAGCTTGAACTTCACCATTCATGACCAGATACACAAGCAAATGTTGGCACAGGCCTTTGTGCATGGACTGAGACAGCCAATCAGGAAACCACTGGTAGTGGCTAGGCCCGACAACAGGTCAATAGCCATGGACTGACCCAGCAAAACGGGTTATGTGCGCCTGGGAGACTGTTTATTGCCAATTGTTGCCAAAACTACTGCCATTATAGCGCCACAAAGAGCGCGAAGAAGGAAACGGGTGTCGTGTTGCTGAGAACGCTGGAAGGGGAGCCAGAGGTGAAGACGCTGCTAAGTGTCGAGCGACATACCGGAAGAACCGCTGCAGACTCCGGAGAGGAGACACAGACCTCAATAAGGTTAGCAAAGGGGAGAAGCTATGTCAAAGCAGGGGGAAGAAGTGATGGCAGATGCAGCCGCAGCCCTTGTAATGCCCCAAGACCTCGGGTTGGATGCAGCCACCGGTCTCATGGCACCCCCGGGCCTCGCCACGTACGCACCTGCAGGCCCCATCTTACCACCGCAGCTTCAATCAGCAGGCCGGACCCCGCTGCCGCTACAGTGTCCATCATGCCGTTGTCCACAGTAGCCAAAGGGATTGAGTCCCAACCAGGAGTGCAGAAGACACCCCCTCTCATGGTGACCACTGACCTGGAAGCGCAACCACCCTACAAAGACAGAAGAAGTGTCAAGTGTTACATCTATGGCAAGTTTGGCCATTTCTGGAACCAGTGCAGAGCACCCATGCAACCCAAGAGTTGGTCCAGAGAAACAGGTCAAGGAAGAAGTACAGAAGGCAGTGAAGTACCCCGTCCATGGGACAGGGGTAAGCAAGCCAGGTCTGCAGGACCAATACCTCAAATTACTCTGAAAGTGGATGGCGTTGTCAGATGTCAGATCTTTTCTTCTGCACACCGGTGCAGCCAGAAGTGTGATGAGACCTGTGGAACTCCCGATCCCACCTGCCTATCAGAATCCTCTGTGTCTCGCATGGGCATTGATGGTCAAGTCAGACATTCTCAGCTTACAAAGCCTCTGAGCATGTGCACTCAGCCAGGACACTCTATCCTGTCCAAGTTTGTGGGGCCAAGAACCTGCCACTCAACCTGCTGGGAGCGGACCTACTGCAGAAGCTGAAGGCAACCACAGTGTTCCAGGAAGATGGGACCGTGACACTTTCTTCACCCCTGACCCAAGAAGAATCAAGCTGGCGGCCCTACAAGAACCTCAAACAACCGATGAGGCCTACCCAAGGAGGTACTGGACGTAGTACTAGAGAGTCTATCGTCTAAGGGACCCCAGGACATGGGAAAACCTTAAGTTGCCCCAGTACGGGTGTCACTCAAGCCAGGTACCCTGTACCCTCGTAAGGTTCAGGCCAGGCCTAGAGTCAAGCTGCCTCTGACCAACAGAAGGTCTACCTGGAAATAGGAATCATTGTTCCTTGCACATCGCCTTGCAATACCCCGCTTTTCCTGGTCAAGAAAAAGACTGTAAAATGAGAGCCAGCCAGGTTCAGAATGGTACATGACCTGAGAGATGTGAATGACGCCACGGTGTATGAAACTACAATTGTGCCGAATCCGCACACTCTGCTCTCAAATGTGCCTTCCACAGAAAAAGTGTTCACAGTGACCGACCTGGCTAATGCTTTCTCCAGTGTTCACTTCATCCAGAAGACCAGTACCTGTTTGCCTTAACGCACCAGGGGGGACAGCACACATGGACAGTTATGCCACAGCGGGCCCAGAACAGCCCTTCACAGTTCAGCAAAGCAATGTCCACAGTCATCACCAACTGGGCCACATAACATGCAGAAGTAACCCTGCTACAATACGTGGACAATCTACGCCTTTGTGCATGTGTAAAGCCCACTCCTTGTCTCTCCTACTCTACCTGGCGGAGCAGCACTGCAAGGTCTCAAAGAACCAAGTCCAGTGGTGTCTGAAGCGAGTTACGTTCCAGAGACACTGTATTGCTCACCAGACGAAACATCTGACAGATAACCGGAAGACCACAGTGGAGAAGATGGTTCCTCCAACAACTCCAAAGGCGCTACAGGCCTTCCTTGGTCTAGTTTTGTATTGCAGAGCCTGGATCCCTGATGCCTCAGTCATATTTCAGCCTCTGTGTGATTACGTCAGTGTAACCCCGTTCCTCCTGACAGATGCAGCCTTCAGCTCGTTCAAGAAGTTAAAAGGCTCTGTAGTCTCAGCACCAGCACTAGGCCTACCTGACTACAAGAAGCCATTCCGTCTCTGCCTGATGGAAAAAGAAGGCCTTGCTACTGGAGTCCTGACGTAGCTTCAGGGGGGAAAGCAGAGACCTTTGGAGAGCAGCATTTGCAGCATCGGCCCTCCTGGACAAGACTGCTGACATCATTCTTGGATTGCAGATTAGAAATCCTGGCTCCGCATGAGGTCTCAGAAATCCTCAACCAAACCCAGCCAAAACATCTCTCCACCGCCAGGCATCTTCGCCTCTAGTGCTCTCTACTCAACCCATCCACTCTACTCCCAAGGGGGGATACAGATATGGACCCTCAGATCAAAATTCTGATCAAAATCTGCATGATACCTTCTGTAGGGATCTAGATTTGCTCCGGACAGGTGACCATGATTGCTTCAGCATCATGCAACAGGAAACAGCAGGACTACCCAAGGTGGCAGAAGAGCCGCTGACCAACCCAGAGTTGATCCTCTACGTAGATGGCTCCAGATTTGCAGATGATGAAGATTCCACACGGGATGTGCAGTGACCAGCAATCAAGAGATCCTGTGGTCCAGAAGTCTGCCAGCTCAGGAAGCAGAACTGATAGCGCTGACGAAGGCCTGCCAGATTGCAGAAGGCAAAACTGCAAACATATACACCGATTCAAGGTACTCACATGGCATAGCACACGACTCTGGACCCGTCTGGACTGCAAGAGACTTAATCACAGCAAGCGGAGCAACCGTGAAGCATCATGGAGCCATCAAGGACCTGCTGGATGCACTCCAACTTCCAAAAATGGTGGCCGTACTAAAAGTCAAAGCATATGGAAAATTGAACACAGCAGAGGCACGGGGTAATAACATGGCGGATATGGCCGCCAAAGAAGCCTCCAAAGGAAGTCAATATGGAGAAGTGGGAGAGGTCGTAGAGCCGGACGGCTACTACGTGGCAACTGAGGACAAGAATCCAGACAAAATGACGTCTTGGGATCTGTTTAAGAAGTTGCAGGAGCACCCCCAAAAGGACAAGGAATGCTGGATGCGGAAGGGAGCAACACATGAAGAAGGAAGGGTATACGCAATGGACTACAAACCCTGTTTACCACGCCCTGTTTACCCCGAAGCATGTACCCTATGGTGGTCCAGTGGGCACATGGGCCCACACACAGATCAAAGACACAGATGAATGATCTGATTGGTGCTTACTGGTTCGCTCCAGGGATCTCCTCCCTAACAGCCAACTTCACTAGCAGCTGTCTGACCTGCGGCAAATGCAACCCTGGAAGAATGGAGAAAGTTCATCTTGCCAGACCGCTGTACCCCTTCCAGAGGATCCAGATAGACCACATCCAGATGCCACCAAGTGGAGGGTTCAAATATGCCCTTGTAGTTGTGGACTTGTTCTCAGGATGGCCAGAAGCTTTCCTAGTGAGGAACCATTCAGCAAAGACTCCTGCAAAGAAGCTACTCTCAGAGATGAGATATGCAGATATGGGGACCCGCATTCACAGCAAATCTCACACGAGAGATCTGGTCAGCAGTAGGGTCAGACTAAGGGTACCGTCACACAGTGCCATTTCGATCGCTACGACGGTACGATTCGTGACGTTCCAGGGATATCGTTACGATATCGCTGTGTCTGACACGCAGCAGCGATCAGGGATCCTGCTGAGAATCGTATGTCGTAGCAGATCGTTTGGAACTTACTTTCGTCGTTGGATCTCCCGCTGTCATCGCTAGATCGGTGTGTGTGACACCGATCTAGCGATCTAGTGATGCGATCTAGCGATGCGTTCGCTTGTAACCAGGGTAAACATCGGGTTACTAAGCGCAGGGCCGCGCTTAGTAACCCGATGTTTACCCTGGTTACAAGCGTAAATGTAAAAAAAAAAAAACAGCACATACTTACATTCCGGTGTCCGTCAGGTCCCTTGCCGTCTGCTTCCCGCACTCACTGACTGCCGGCCGTAAAGTGAAAGCAGAGCACAGCGGTGACGTCACCGCTGTGCTTTCACTTTACGGCCGGCAGTCAGTGAGTGCGAGAAGCAGACGGCAAGGGACAGACACCGGAATGTTAGTATGTGCTGTTTTTTTTTTTTTACATTTACGCTTGTAACCAGGGTAAACATCGGGTTACTAAGCGCGGTCCTGCGCTTAGTAACCCGATGTTTACCCTGGTTACCCGGGGACCTCGGCATCGTTGGTCGCTGGAGAGCTGTCTGTGTGACAGCTCCCCAGCGACCACACTACGATTTACCTACGATCACGGCCAGGTCGTATCGCTGGTCGTGATCGTAGGTAAATCGTATAGTGTGGCGGTACCCTTAGGCCTACACACTCCCTACAATCCCCAGAGTAGCGAGAAAGTGGAAAGACTGAATGGGTCACTTAAGAACAGGATGTTGAAAATTGCCCAAGAGACAAACAAACCATGGCAGGAGACAATCCCAATCACACTACTCAGTGTAACGCACACTTCCAGAGGCCTAGAAAAGCTGTCACCATATGACATTTTGTTTGGGTCTAGTCCCAGGTTAGGGGTATTCTTTCCCTCAGCAGCTGATTATGCAATATGATACTTTGTCTGCTTATGTAATTGAACTCACCAAGAAACTTGTTAATATCCATTCTCGAGTTTTTTTCTTCATTGCCAGATCCAGATTCAGTGTCCGGTACGCAATCCTTGAAGCCAGGAGACTGGGTGTTGGTGAAAAAAGTTTGGTAGGAGAACACCACTCGATCCCAGATCTGATGGTCCTGTCCAAGTGCCGCTGATGACACCAACCTCTGTGAAGCTGGAGGGAAGACCCACTTGGATCCACGCATCGCATTGCAAGAACGCTCCCTTACCAGAAGTTGACACCCAAGCCAGAACGATGTTGTGGATTCCCTGCCTGACCGAATAGATGACCTACCTGATAAAGAATACATTACACATGCTATTGCCTAAGAGACTGATTGCAACAAACCCCCGTTAGGGACAGATCTCCTGACCGCCCATTTGCGAAAAGTCTGTACAGTGTAGGGCGTAGGCGCTAGGCTTGCGTCAGTTCACTGGCAGCACAAAAGAGTTGCAGCGCTTTGGGACAGGAGGCTAGGATTAGGGCAAGTGATATCTAAGGGGGCCTGTGATAGAAATATGTATATCATGTAGATCTCACTTGCATGTATACTCCTCTATAATCATATATACTCATATAAACACAAATATATCTATATACATTATAATCAATGGCTTAAAATGGCTGACATAAACTGATATAAGCCGGACAAACTGTATGGGGTTTTCCAAGAAAAAACGGGAAGTTAGGCCAGATGTTCTGAACTAATGTCTAGAATATCGCTGAATCTTGCTGAAATGGCAGATCAATAGTGCCAAATGTATTAAGTGCTGATCAGATGTCTCAACTTTGTCCAAGATGCAGAGAACTTCAATTTAGTTGCTTAATCAGCAGTCATATGTGCATTAATCACAATATTCCATATATATTTAGATAACCAATAACAGAGGAGCTAGACCATATGTTAATTAACTAACCACCCCTTTCTATATGCAATTATAAAACTATGTATGTACAATAAATGATCAGTATTGATGGAATGCTTTTCTGTCACAATGGTGTACAGTCCATTCTTGATGAGCGCTCAAAATACTCAGTCTTATTGGGAACGGCCGCAGCACACACATAGAGATAGATTTATCCAACCCAAATTTCCATATCACTGCTCACGTAGAGAGCATTAGTTGATGGCAAGCTCACCTTGACTGCTTTTCTTTGCATAAACAGTGAAGGAAATGACTTAAGAATAGCATGTAATGAATGAAAACAGTTTCGAATTAAGAAGTGCAGAATTCAACAATGTTTTCATTCTTTACTAAAAGCAGCTTTTATATTTTTACACTTTTCTAACCCAACAAACCCTAAGTAGGGTTAGGCCTTGGCGTAGGGCAAGAATTAGAATATGGACTATTAAATGGGTTAAATTTAGGGTTAAGTTAGGCTTCAGGGTTTGCTTAAGGAAATAAAAAATTGCTACATAAAAAATTTTAATAAAGCAAAAAAAAAGTATAACATCTTTAAACTTTTAAAAAACTCTTCTTGTCTTCCTGCCGCGGCTCCGGCGCAAGCGTACTTTGTCTGCCCTGTTGAGGGCAGAGCAAAGTACTGCAGTGCACAGGCGCCGGGAAATGCTCTGCCATCAATAGGGCAAAGTACACCTGCGCCGGAGCAGGAAGACAAGAAGAGGACGTCATCGCATGAAGCTAGGAGGCGCCAGACCCGGACCGCGACGCCCATCGGACCCAGACCGCCCCTGGGTGAGTATAATCTAACCTGTTTTTCTTACCTTTCAGGTTACATCAGGGGCTTATCTACAGCATTACTGAATGCTGTAGATAAGCCCCTGATGCCGGTGGGCATATACGATTTTTGGGGTGACAAGATTCCCTTTAAATAAACGGTTTCTCAATAAAGCTTTAGGTCTGAAGTCCTCTCCTAAACCTTTTTATTTGCGTGTTTCTTGGTAGCTTTACAAATCTTGCCTCAAGTAAATATAATCTTAAAAAGACAAAAAAAATGTTTTAAATGGTAAAGCCAATACTTTACACTGTCAAGCTCTTAAAGGGAACCTGTCACCCCCCAGGGCCTATTAAGGTGAAAGAGCCACCTTCAGCAGCACTAAGGCTGCATTCTGTGAAGGTGGCTCTCATGTTTAGTATCCCTAGGAATGCTGAAATAATCACTTTTATAAATTTTGCGCCATACCTCTATTGAGTCAGGGAGGTAGCATTTCTCCCTGACTCAAGCGCCTTGCAGCCGTCCATCATCCCACCATGCGCCGCCTCCTCTCTGTCTTGTGCTTTCACCAGCACCTGCGCTCTGCAATTATTTCTCGGGCATGCGCCGTGTGCGCTGCCCTTGAACTTACAATAGGAGATGTAAGATCGCGCCTGTGCACAGCGCCAGATTACTAGAACCTGTAGTGTGAATACATCATAACACACTGCAGGGCAGGATCTCAGTACATCCCTTACTTTAAGTTCCAGGGCATGCCAGAGAAATAATTGCAGACCGCAGACGGGGGTGACGGCACAAGAAAGAGAGGAGGCAGCGCCCGGTGGGGTGATGAACGGCTGCGAGGCGCTTGAGTCAGGGAGAAATCATACCTCCTTGACTCAATAGAGGTATGGCGTGAAATTTATAAAAGTGATTTTTCAGCATTCCTAGGGATACTAAGCATAAGAGCCATCTTCACAGAATGAAGCCTTAGTGCTGCTAAAGGTGGTTCTTTTACCTTAACAGGCTCGGGGGGGGGGGGGGAGGGGGGCCGGTTCCTTTTAACATAGAATATTTGAGTTATATGAAGATTCAATTTTACTCATCATTTTAACTCCATATGATGAACTATATTGAAAAATGTTCAGGGGCGAAAATGAAAATTTGTTAGATTTACAGTATATTTCACATGATCTTACAACACGTAAGGTATCTAAATAAGCTGTATTGCAATTTTACAATAAAGGAAAAAAATAAACAAAATTTTAAAATTGAGCCAAGAAATATCTATTCAACAATTAAGCCTGAAAATTATTTGTAGCCTTTCATTTGTTACAATAACAAGGAAATTCCCTCCACTCTATGACGTGCAATGTACAATCAAGTACAGTTTATTAAAAAATAACATTGTTTACAATCAATTCAGTTGTTGAAAGGATGTACATTGGAAAAAGTCTAACTAATAGAAGTGACTAGCCCCTGAAGCATAATCATCAGTCGCCTTGCAGACTTATGTAAAGCGGCATAAGACTCCACTTGCAAGAACTGAAACAGTTTCTGACGCACTTGATTGATGATACTTCCCATATGATCTCTTGTCACAGAGTCACTATGATCAAGATGCATTACTGCTTCTTCCAAGTAACTACAAAATAAAAACAATATAAAAAATTCATACAATTTGTAAACAAAGCATTGCATTACAAAACATTAAGGATATCTTAAAATGTGTTTTTGCAGCTTTTTTTAAGGCAAATTTTAAGCTGCGTTTTGCGACTGCTTTTTTGTCAGGATACATTTGTCTTTTGTGCATGCTGATAAAGTTTAGTGGATAAAAAAAAATCTTATTCAACTGCATCAGGTTTTGGCACCAAAAACACTGCAAAAACTGATACCTGCAATTTTTGCAGCTTTTTTTTTTTGCACCATCCATTGCTTTCAATGGGTGAAAAACGCTGCAAAAACACTGAAAAAGTGACGTGCTGCATTTTTCAAAAAATCAGCTCTTTGACAAAACAGTGAAGAAGAAAAACCCAAGGAGTGTACATGAGATTTTTGAAATCTAATAGACTTTGTCTGGTATTGTGAAATGCAGTTGAAAATTTGCATTAAAAAAAGCGTCCAAAATGCAATGCGTGTTAACAGAGCTGTAAATCTTGAGAACCTAACCAGCCTTTCATGGCAGCGTGGCATGCTTAGGCTACTTCACACATCAGTTTTTTTCTTTCAGGCACAATCCGGCTAATTTAAAAAAAAAAATGGATCCTTCGCAAATAGTGAAAAACTGACGCGACGGATCCGTTTTTATGCTGGACCCATTCTTTTATTTTTAACCCGGGGACACAGTGACTTCCTGTTCCGGGGTGGAGGAAAGGGAGAGAGAGAGTGTGTGTGTGTGTGTGTGTGTGGGGGGGGGGGGGGTGGGGGTTGAGAGAGGGAGGGGGGTAAGAGATGTTTCAGAATGGTAAAATGAATTATTTCGGTAAAACTGGATCTGTTCGCCGGTTTCGGTCGTTTCAGCTTATGTTTCATACATTTTTTACCGGATCAGTCGCTGTGCGGTTATCCGCCGAACAGAAAAAACCGTTCCTGTGGTTTTCTCCGTCCGCCAGAAAACTAATTGACGGATCTGTAAAAAAACAGATGAAAAGTTAGGACATCAAGCGCAATCCGGCGCTCATACAACTCTATGAGAAAAAAAAAACGGATCCAGCGGAAAAAATACGGATCCGTTTTTTTAAAAACTCGCCGGATTGGCCTGATGCAAAAAACCTGATGTGTGAAAGTAGGCCTTAGTCTTCCTGCAGCAGATTTGCAATGAAACTCATGACTAAAACTATACATGCCACAAGCAGATTTTGCCTGATGCACTGCAAAACGACAAAAACACAAAAAATATGTGGTAACTGACATAATGCAGAGTAGAATACACAGAATTTCCTTAACCCCATGTTGATTTTTCCTCTGTGTATGAGATTTTTTAACCCCTTAGTGACAGAGCTAATTTGGTACTTAATGACCGAGCCAATTTTTACAATTCTGACCAGTTTCACTTTATGAGGTTATAACTCTGGAACGCTTCAACGGATCCCACTGATTCTGATTGTTTTTTCGTGACATATTGTACTTCATGTTAGTGGTAACATTTCTTCAATATTACTTGCGATTATTTATGAAAAAAACGGAAATATGGCAAAAAATTTTAAAATTTTGCAATTTTCAAACTTTGTATTTTTATGCCCTTAAATCAGAGATATGTCACGAAAAAGTTAATAAATAACATTTCCCACATGTCTACTTTACATCAGCACAATTTTGGCAACAAATTTTTTTTTGTTAGGGAGTTATAAGGGTTAAAAGTTGACCAGCAATTTCTCATTTTTACAACACCATTTATTTTTAGGGACCACATCACATTTGAAGTCATTTTGAGGGGTCTATATGATAGAAAATAACGAAGTGTGACACCATTCTAAAAACTACACCCCTCAAGGTTCTCAAAACCACATTCAAGAAGTTTATTAACCCTTTACGTGCTTCACATGAACTGAAACAATGTGGAAAGAAAAAATGAACATTTTAACTTTTTTTTGCAAACATTTTAATTCAGAACCATTTTTTTTATTTTCACTAGTGTAAAAACATAAATGTAACCATAAATTGTGTTATGCAATTTCTCCTGAATACGCCAATACCCCATATGTGGGGGTAAACCACTTTTTGGGCGCACCGCAGAACTTGGAAGTGAAGGAGCGCCGTTTGACTTTTTCAGTGCAGAATTGGCTGGAATTGAGATCGGAAGCCATGTCACGTTTAGAGAGCCCCTGATGTGCCTAAACAGTGGTAACCCCCCACAAGTGACACCATTTTGGAAACTAGACCCCTTAATGTACTTATCTAGATGTGTGGTGAGCACTTTGAACCCCCAAGAGCTTCACAGAAGTTTATAACGTAGAGCCGTGAAAAAAAAAAAATCGAATTTGTTTACACAAAAATGATTTTTTCGCCCACAAATTCTTATTTTCACAAGGGTAACAGGAGAAATTAGACCACAAAAGTTGTTGTGCGATTTCTCCTGAATACGTCGATGCCCCATATGTGAGGGTAAACCACTGTTCGGGCGCACCGCAGAGCTTGGAAGAGGAGTGCCGTTTTACTTTTTCAATGCAGAATTGGCTGGAATTGAGATCGGACGCCATGTCGCGTTTGGAGAGCCCCTGATGTGCCTAAACAGTAGAAACCCCCACAAGTGACCCCATTTTGGAAACTAGACCCCCCATGGAACTTATCTAGATGTGTGGTGAGAACTTTGAATGCCCAACTGCTTCACAGAAGTTTATAATGCAGTCGTGAAAATAAAAAATATTTTTTTTCCACAAAAAAGATTTTTTAGCTCCCAAGTTTTTATTTTCACAAGGGTAACAAGAGAAATCGGACCCCAAATTTGTTGTACAATTTATCCCGAGTACGCTGATGCCCCATATGTGGGGGTAACCCACTGTTTGGGCGCACGGCAGAGCTCAGAAGGGAGAGAGCACCATTTGACTTTTTGAGCGCAAAATTGGCTGTTGTGTTTGGAGACCCCCTGATGTACCTAAACAGTGGAAACCCCCCAATTCTAGCTCCAACCCTAACCCCAACACACCCCTTACCCTAATCCCAACCCGATCCATAATCCTAATCACTAACCCTAACGATAATCACAACCCTTACCCCAAAACAACCCTAATGTCAACCCTAACCATAACCCTATTCAAACCCCTAAATCCAACACACCCAATCCTAATCTCAACCCTAACCTCAAACCTAACCCTAATCCCAATACACCCCTAATCACAACCCTAACCTTAACCCTAATCCCAAACCTAACCCTAATCCCAACCCTAACCCTAATACCAACCCTAATCCAAACCCTAACCCTAATCCCAACTCTAACCCTAAATTTAGCCCCAACCCTAAGGCTACTTTCACACTTGCGTTTGGCATCCGTCGCAATCCGTCGTTTTGGACAAAAAACGGATCCTGCAAATGTGCCCGCAGGATGCGTTTTTTGCCCATAGACTTGTATTGTCGACGGATTGCGACGGATGGCCACACGTCGCGTCCATCGTGCACTGGATCAGTTGTGTTTTGGCGAACCGTCGGCACAAAAAAACGTTCAATGTAACTTTTTTTTGTACGTCGCGTCTGCCATTTCTGACCGCGCATGCGTGGCGGTAACTCCGCCCCCTCCTCCCCAGGACATAGATTGGGCAGCGGATGCTTTCAAAAACTACATCCGCTGCTCACGTTGTGCACAATTTTCACAACGTGCGTCGGTATGTCGGGCCGACGCATTGCGACGGCCCCGTACCGACATAAGTGTGCAAGAACCCTAACCCTAAATTTAGCCCCAACCCTAACCCTAAATTTAGCCCCAACCCTAACCCTAATTTTAGCCCCAACTGCTCTTCTCCTGCCGGCCGGCAGATGGCGACAGATGGCGGGCGCACAGCGCATGCGCCCGCCATTTTCTTTTGCCATGAAGATGCCGGCGGCCAGGAGGAGCAACAGGAGGACCCAGGGACACAGGTAAGTATGGCAGGGTCCCCGAATCCCTCTATTTCTCTGTCCTCTGATGTGCGATCACATCAGAGGACAGAGAATTACACTTTCCTTTTTTTTTTTTGCGGTCGCCGGTAAACAGTTAATTACCGGCGATCGCAAAACAGGGGTTGGTAAAACCGACCCCGATCATGTTCTTTGGGGTCTCTGCTACCCCCGGCAGCCGAGACCCCAAAGATCCTCCTGGTGCCGGCCGGCGGGCGCCATTTTTTTGCCGGAAAAAGATGGCGGCGCCCATCGGGAGCCACGAGGAGCACCGGGGGAGCCACGAGGAGACCCCATTTCTCTGTCCTCTGATGTGCGATCACATCGGAGGACAGAGAAATTAAAAGGGAAATCGCGGGTTGTTTTTTTTTTGCGATCGCTGGTAAATGGTTAATTACCGGCGATCGCAAATGCGGGGTTGGTAAAAAAAACCCCGAATCATGTTCTCTGGGGTCTCGGCTACCCCCGGCAGACAAGACCCTGGAGAAAATCCGACTCTGGGGGTGCTATTTACTTTTTCCACAGCGCCGTTAATTAACGGCGCTGTGGTTTAAGTACCCTTAGCGGCCGCCGTTAAAAGGCGTATCGGCGGTCGTTAAAGGTTTAAACCCCCTTATCACATGAATTGTACTGTAAATCACCACAAATTTTTTGTGGAGAATCCACACTAAATTTCTGCCATGTGCAAGTTCTAATCCCATCCATGGTGAATGAACATCTTGAACAAAGCTGGAGTGCTTTAAAAAATATTTCTTGAATTTAGGTGGGTCCTTTTGAAATACATTATTGCTTGCATCAGTTTTGTGTAGATTTAATTGAAAGTTGCGCTGCATTTGAGTTCTAGACAAAATATTTTGATGTGCAATGACTAAGGGTGGTTTCACACTTGCGTTTTTGTCTGCAGCGTTTTTTTTCCCTATATTTAACATTGAAAATGCATGCGTTTTTGTTTGTACGCATTTGGTCGCGTTTTGCAACGCATGCGTTTTTTTACTGCATGCGTTCATTTTCAGAAATGCAACTTGTAGTATTTTTGAGAGGCGTTTTTTGGACCAAAAAAAAACGCATGCGTTTTCATGCGTTTTTTTGTGCATGCTTTTTTTGCGTTAAAAACGCATGCGTTTTTATATTAAAAAACCAGAAAACACACTGATATGCCACCCCCCAACATAAAGGTGATAAAGGGATCCTAACCCTAAAGGATCCTAACCCTAACCCTAAGGGATCCTAACCCTAACCCTAACCCTAATCCCTTTAGGGTTAGGGTTAGGATCACTTAGGGTTAGGGGTAGGGTTATGATCCCTACCCCTAACCCTAACTATTTCTGTTTATAGTGGGTTTTTTACTTTATTTTGATGATTGGCAGCTGTCATTCTCAGCATGCATTTAAAAAACGCAAACGCATGAAAAAACGCATGTAAACGCGTCAAAACGCCGCGTTTTTTTCACATGCAAAAATGCATGCGTCAAAAAAATGCAGCGTTTGCACGCGTTTACATGCGTTTTTCACCATGCTTTTTTTGCGTTTTTTACAGCAAAAACGCACCCAAAAAAACGCAAATGTGAAACCAGCCTAAAGGATATACAGTAGTTTTCAAAATAATAGCAATGTGTTCAAAACAACGAGTTAACCACAAAATCTTTATACTAGTTTTTATTTCCATTTATTGGGAACATTGCACACTGTTTTCTAATTCAAAACATTGAGAGTAATTTTTAACTACTGTACTTTACAGAAAAGAAAAAATGCACATTTGGTTGTTCAAAAAAATAGTGTCTGCATTTGTCTTTACAAACCCACAATATGTACTTTTTTATGATGATTTAGCATTCTTGTGAATCAGTAACCTAATATTTAGTTGTATACCTGCAGTTTTTTTTTTTTAACTGCTTCACATCTAGGTAAACCAACTTCTGGCACCTGTCATCTCATATTCCAACCCAGGATGCTTTGACTACATCCCACAATTTTGGGGTATTTGTTGCCTTTGCCTCAGAAACAGCATTTTTTATGTCACCCCACAAGTGTTCTATCAGATTAAAGTCTGGGGATTTGGCAGGCCACACCATAACCTCAATTTTGTTGATTTTGCTTGTTTACTGGTGTGTTTAGGGTCCTTGTCTTGTTGAAACATCCACTTCAAGGGCGGGCATATCCTCTTTAGAGTAAGGCCGTCGTCACACACAGCGTAAGACAATACGGAACGTATTATACGTCCGTAATATGCTGAAAAGTCCCCAAAATAGTGGTTCGTAGCTCCTCCTTAGGCAGGGTGTGTCAGCGTTTTTTGCGCATGGCATCCTCCGTATGTAATCCGTATGGCATCCGTACTGCGTGTTTTTCTCGCAGGTTTGCAAAACCGACATACGGCTATACAAGGGATCCATGTGTAAAACAAAAAAAAACCATATATACTATATATATATATATATATATATATATATATAT
This sequence comes from Ranitomeya imitator, assembly GCF_032444005.1. Taxonomy (NCBI): domain Eukaryota; kingdom Metazoa; phylum Chordata; class Amphibia; order Anura; family Dendrobatidae; genus Ranitomeya; species Ranitomeya imitator. The sequence continues at coordinate 96,548,918 of NC_091290.1, forward strand.
GTCAGTAGACACATATATGTATATATATTATTACTTCATACAGCGCTAGATAGCTTTAAAGCCGGTAATTCAATTGCCGGCTTTTGCTATCTCCTTCCTAAACCCGACATGATATGAGACATGGTTTACATACAGTAAACCATCTCATATCCCCATTTTTTTTGCATATTCCACACTACTAATGTTAGTAGTGTGTATGTGCAAAATTTGGCCATTCTAGATATTAAAATAAAGGGTTAAATGGCGGAAAAAATTGGCGTGGGCTCCCGCACAATTTTCTCCGCCAGAGTAGTAAAGCCAGTGACTGAGGGCAGATATTAATAGCCTGGAGAGGGTCCATGGTTATTGACCCCCCCCTGGCTAAAAACATCTGCCCCCAGCCACCCCAGAAAAAGCACATCTGGAAGATGCGCCTATTCTGGCACTTGGCCACTGTCTTCCCATTCCCGTGTAGCGGTGGGATATGGGGTAATGAAGGGTTAATGCCACCTTGCTATTGTAAGGTGACATTAAGCCAAATTAATAATGCAGAGGCGTCAATTATGACACCTATCCATTATTAATCCAATTGTAGTAAAGGGTTAAAAAAAAACCACACACATTATTAAAAATTATTTTAATGAAAAAAACACAAAGGTTGTTGTAATAATTTATTCTACGCTCAATCCACTCACTGAAGACCCTCGATCTGTAACAAAGTCAAAATAATAAACCAACAATATACATACCTTCCGAAGATCTGTAACGTCCAACGATGTAAATCCATCTGAAGGGGTTAAAATATTTTGCAGCCAGGAGTTCTGCTAATGCAGCTGCTCCTGGCTGCAAAACCCCGGGGAATGAAGGTAAAGTAGGTCAATGACATATATTTACCTGCATTTGCGGTGAGGCGCCCTCTGCTGGTTGTCCCTAGATCGTGGGAACTTTCCTGGAAAGCTCCCAGGCTCGAGTTCATAAGAGGTCGCCCTCTGCTGGTTGTCCTCATATGAACTCGAGCCTGGGAGCTTTCTAGGAAAGTTCCCACGATCTAGGGACAACCAGCAGAGGGCGCCTCACCGCAAATGAAGGTAAATATAGGTCATTGACCTACTTTACCTTCATTCTCCGGGGTTTTGCAGCAAGGAGTAGCGCTGCATTAGCAGAACTCCTGGCTGCAAAATATTTTAACCCCTTCAGATGGATTTACATCGTTGGACGTTACAGATCTTCGGAAGGTATGTATATTGTTGGTTTATTATTTTGACTTTGTTACAGATCGAGGGTCTTCAGTGAGTGGATTGAGCGAAGAATAAATTATTACAACAACCTTTGTGATTTTTTCATTAAAATAATTTTTAATAATGTGTGTTTTTTTAACCCTTTACTACAATTGGATTAATAATGGATAGGTGTCATAATTGACGCCTCTCCATTATTAATTTGGCTTAATGTCACCTTACAATAGCAAGGTGGCATTAACCCTTCATTACCCCATATCCCACCGCTACACGGGAATGGGAAGAGAGTGGCCAAGTGCCAGAATAGGCGCATCTTCCAGATGTGCCTTTTCTGGGGTGGCTGGGGGCAGATGTTTTTAGCCAGGGGGGGGCCAATAACCATGGACCCTCTCTCCAGGCTATTAATATCTGCCCTCAGTCACTGGCTTTACTATTCTGGCAAAGAAAATTGCGCGGGAGCCCACGCCAATTTTTTCCGCCATTTTACCCTTTATTTTAATAGCTAGAATGGCCAAATTTTGCACATACACACTACTAACATTAGTAGTGTGGAATGTGCAAAACAAAACCATGTCTCATATCATGTCGGGTTTGTGAAGGAGATAGCAAAAGCCGGTAATTGAATTACCGGCTTTCTGCTATATCGCGCTGGATGAAATATTAATATATATATAATGTGGATCATCAGCTCCTCCTCACTATGCTCCGCTCCATCGGCCTCAAGGACACCGTTCTCTCCTGGTTCTCCTCCTATCTCTCTGACCGATCCTTCACTGTATGTTTTGCTGGTTCCTCCTCCTCTCACTTTCCCCTTACTGTTGGGGTTCCTCAAGGATCAGTCCTAGGCCCCCTCCTCTTTTCGTTGTATACTGCCCCTATTGGACAAACAATCAGTAGATTTGGTTTCCAGTACCATCTCTATGCTGATGACACCCAATTATACACTTCTCCTGAGATCACGCCTGCCTTATTAGAAAACACCAGTGATTGTCTTACCGCTGTCTCTAACATTATGTCCTCCCTCTATCTGAAACTAAACCTGTCAAAAACTGAACTCCTCGTGTTCTCTCCCTCTACTAACCTACCTTTGCCTGACATTGCCATCTCCGTGTGCGGTTCCACCATTACTCCAAAGCAACATGCCCGCTGCCTTGGGGTCATCCTTGATTCTGACCTTTCATTCACCCCCCACATCCGATCACTGGCTCGCTCTTCTTACCTGCATCTCAAAAACATTTCTAGAATTCGCCCTTTTCTTACTTTCGACTCTGCAAAAACTCTTACTGTTTCACTTATTCATTCTCGTCTGGACTATTGTAACTCTCTACTAATCGGCCTCCCTCTTACCAAACTTTCCCCGCTCCAATCTGTCCTGAATGCTGCTGCCAGGATCATATTCCTCACCAACCGTTACACCGATGCCTCTACCTTGTGCCAGTCATTACACTGGCTACCTATCCACTCCAGAATCCAGTACAAAACTACTACCCTCATCCACAAAGCACTCCATGGCTCAGCACCACCCTACATCTCCTCTCTGGTCTCAGTCTACCACCCTACCCGTGCCCTCCGCTCCGCTAATGACCTCAGGTTAGCATCCTCAATAATCAGAATCTCCCACTCCCGTCTCCAAGACTTTACACGTGCTGCGCCGATTCTTTGGAATGCACTACCTAGGTTAATACGATTAATCCCTAATCCCCACAGTTTTAAGCGTGCCCTAAAAACTCATTTGATCAGACTGGCCTACCGCCTCAATGCATTAACCTAACGATCCCTGTGTGGCCTATTTAAAAAAAAAAAACAAAAAAAAAACCAGGTTCCTCGCATTATGTTCTCATTCACTTTATGCAGTTAATAGCCCTCTGTGTCTGTACTGCTACATACTTATGCAGTTAACTGGTTCATGCAGCTTTACATGAACACCCGAGCCTTACACTATGGCTGGTCTGAATAACTATAGCAATTGTTACCATCCACCTCTCGTGTCTCCCCTTTTCCTCATAGTTTGTAAGCTTGCGAGCAGGGCCCTCATTCCTCCTGGTATCTGTTTTGAACTGTATTTCTGTTATGCTGTAATGTCTATTGTCTGTACAAGTCCCCTCTATAATTTGTAAGGCGCTGCGGAATATGTTGGCGCTATATAAATAAAAATTATTATATATATATATATATATATATATATATATATATATATATATATGTCTGACATTATATATACAGGTCCTTCTCAAAAAATTAGCATATAGTGTTAAATTTCATTATTTACCATAATGTAATGATTACAATTAAACTTTCATATATTATAGATTCATTATCCACCAACTGAAATTTGTCAGGTCTTTTATTGTTTTAATACTGATGATTTTGGCATACAACTCCTGATAACCCAAAAAACCTGTCTCAATAAATTAGCATATCAAGAAAAGGTTCTCTAAACGACCTATTACCCTAATCTTCTGAATCAACTAATTAACTCTAAACACATGCAAAAGATACCTGAGGCTTTTATAAACTCCCTGCCTGGTTCATTACTCAAAACCCCCATCATGGGTAAGACTAGCGACCTGACAGATGTCAAGAAGGCCATCATTGACACCCTCAAGCAAGAGGGTAAGACCCAGAAAGAAATTTCTCAACAAATAGGCTGTTCCCAGAGTGCTGTATCAAGGCACCTCAATGGTAAGTCTGTTGGAAGGAAACAATGTGGCAGAAAACGCTGTACAACGAGAAGAGGAGACCGGACCCTGAGGAAGATTGTGGAGAAGGACCGATTCCAGACCTTGGGGAACCTGAGGAAGCAGTGGACTGAGTCTGGTGTGGAAACATCCAGAGCCACCGTGCACAGGCGTGTGCAGGAAATGGGCTACAGATGCCGCATTCCCCAGGTAAAGCCACTTTTGAACCATAAACAGTGGCAGAGGCGCCTGACCTGGGCTACAGAGAAGCAGCACTGGACTGTTGCTAAGTGGTCCCAAGTACTTTTTTCTGATGAAAGCAAATTTTGCATGTCATTCGGAAATCAAGGTGCCAGAGTCTGGAGGAAGACTGGGGAGAAGGAAATGCCAAAATGCCTGAAGTCCAGTGTCAAGTACCCACAGTCAGTGATGGTGTGGGGTGCCATGTCAGCTGCTGGTGTTGGTCCACTGTGTTTCATCAAGGGCAGGGTCAATGCAGCTAGCTATCAGGAGATTTTGGAGCACTTCATGCTTCCATCGGCTGAAATGCTTTATGGAGATGAAGATTTCATTTTTCAGCACGACCTGGCACCTGCTCACAGTGCCAAAACCACTGGTAAATGGTTTACTGACCATGGTATTACTGTGCTCAATTGGCCTGCCAACTCTCCTGACCTGAACCCCATAGAGAATCTGTGGGATATTGTGAAGAGAAAGTTGAGAGACGCAAGACCCAACACTCTGGATGAGCTTAAGGCCGCTATTGAAGCATCCTGGGCCTCCATAACATCTCAGCAGTGTCACAGGCTGATTGCCTCCATGCCACGCCGCATTGAAGCAGTCATTTCTGCCAAAGGATTCCCGACCAAGTATTGAGTGCATAACTGAACATTATTATTTGATGGTTTTTTTGTTTGTTATTAAAAAACACTTTTATTTGATTGGATGGGTGAAATATGCTAATTTATTGAGACAGGTTTTTTGGGTTATCAGGAGTTGTATGCCAAAATCATCAGTATTAAAACAATAAAAGACCTGACAAATTTCAGTTGGTGGATAATGAATCTATAATATATGAAAGTTTAATTGTAATCATTACATTATGGTAAATAATGAAATTTAACACTATATGCTAATTTTTTGAGAAGGACCTGTATATATATATATATATATATATATATATATATATATATATATATACCTATTCTATGTGTACACATTTATTCTACCTATTCTACTGTAAGCTGTCAGTGTGATTTTACTGTACACCGCACTGAATTGCCGGCTTTTCTCTCTAACAGCGCTGCGTATTTCTCGCAAGTCACACTGCTGGTCCGTGTGTAATCCGTATTTTTCACGCTTCCATAGGCTTTCATTGGCGTTTTATTTGCGCAATACGGTGACAAACGCAGCATGCTGCGATTTTCTACGGCCGTAGAAAGCCGTATAATACTGATCAGTAAAATACGGCAGATAGGAGCAGGGGCATAGAGAATAATTGGGACGTTTGTTTTGCGAGTTTTACGGACGTATTTTCTGCGCTCATACGTCCGCAAAACTCGCAAGTGTGCCGGCGGCCTAAGGCAACAAGTATTTTAACCCCTTCTTAGTGACTGAGCCAAATTTTTGAAATCTGACCAGTGTCACTTTATGTTCAATAAATCCCAGTGATTTTGAGACTGTTTCTTTCATGACACATTATACTTTATGATAATGGTACATTTAGGTTGGTATGTGTTGTGCATAATTATAAAAAATCTGAAATTTGCGTAAAATGTTAAAAAATTAGCAATTTTCAAACTTTGAATGATAATCTTTAATGCAGATAGTCATACCACACAAAACATTAATAAATAACATTTCCCTTGTATCTTCTTTACATCACATACATTTGTAAAATGTTCTTTTATTTTGTTAGCATTTTAAAAGGTTTAAAAATGTAGCAGTAATTTTTCATTTTTTCAAGGAAATTTACACAATTTATTTTCTTAGGGACCTATCCATGTTTGAAGTGCCTTTGGGGGTCCCATACATTGGGAAACCCCCAAAAGTCATGCCATTTTAAAAACAGCACCCACTGACATATTGAAAACTGCAGTCAGGTAGTTTATTAATCCTTCAGGTGATTTTCAGGAATTAATGCAAAGTGGCATGATAGGAATGAAAAGTGTATTTTTACCACTTAAATGCCTCTAACTTCTGAACAGGTTACAACACACGTCAGACTCTAAGGCCGCTATTTGGTTGTGAATTGCTATGGCAAACATCAGGACCAAACAATAATGATCTGACGGCACCAATTGGGATAAAGACGAAGCCCTAACACTGTTAACCATTTGTATGATGTAGCCACTATTGACAGCAGCAACTAAGTGGTTAAACAGATTTGAACGGTGCAAACACTGATCGTGGCTGATGCAGCAAGTTGTCAGCTATAGTTGACAGCCAACAGATGCTGGATTGTCACCTGTATGGGGAGGCTATTCTCTTATATCTCAGGTCAGTTAAAAGACGTATTGGCGGCCATTAAGGGGTTAATATATGCAAACTGGTCCATGATCCCTGGTATGCATTAAATAGATCCAGCACCATAGTAAGAGAAACATGCCCATATCATGATGCTTGCACCACCATACTTCACTCTCTTCAGAGTGTACAGTGGTTTGAATGCAGAATTTGGGAGTCATCTAATGAACTGTTTGTGGCACTTATGAGCGCCGGCCAACGGGCAAGCAGAGCACAGCAGTGACGTCACCGCTGTGCTTTCCGGCCGGCGCTCAGTCAGTGCAGAGAAGCACAGCGACGGGGAACAGACACCGGAATGTAAGTATGTAGTGTTTTTTTTACGTTTACGCTGGCAACCAGGGTAAACATCGGGTTACTAAGCGCGGCCCTGCGCTTAGTAACCCGATGTTTACCCTGGTTACCAGGGGACCGGCATCGTTGGTCGCTGGAGAGCTGTCTGTGTGACAGCTCTCCAGCGACCAAACAGCGACGCTGCAGCGATCGGGATCGTTGTCTGGATCGCTGCAGCGTCGCTAAATGTGAAGGTACCTTTACTAGTCCTCTAGTGATTTCCTTCTGATAACAGTGAATTTATCAAAACTACACCGAGCAACACAGTAAGTGACCCATCACGGGAATCAGTCTGGCCTACATCTTGCTTTTTTATATTAAACTTGGTGACAGATTCCCTTTAACAGTAACTTAAGAGTATATCACAGGATCCAAGTGGATAATTTTAAGAGCATAACGAAGTACAGTAGTGTTCAAAATAATTGCAGTCCAATATGAAAAACCAGATTAATAACTGTTATTGGTATAAATTATATTACCACGTCAAACAATTTACCAGTTGGTGCAGTAGATTCTTAGAAAACCAACATACTTAGTGTTACGTGTTACAGAACCACTGAGCACCCAGAATATGTTGTGCAGTTAAATGTATGTATAATAGGTTCCATGTGAGATGCATGTCTCTAATGCTTCAGCCCACAGGCTGCGCCCCTGGGCAGAGGGGACACGATATTCCCCTTTTGTCCGCCCCCCCCACCTTTGTAATTCCCACAGTAAATATCGGCAGGCTCCGGCCACCTGCGGCTACTGTAATGTATGTCTGGCCTGCTGCTTTTCTATTGGCCTGCCCTCTGTATCTGTGTTATATATTCAGTGTCCTGTGAGTAAAGTGTTGTCAGACTGGAAATACGTGGAGAAGCAGTGATCTTTTATATGTGCCCATGTAACCAAGGAATTCCAGCCAGCATCCTTCATTCAGACTCCAGCCAAAGCAGAGAGGACCTTCGGAAACACAGGGTGGTACTGAAAGAGGTATCCCAGATTGGTAGACCCCATTACACTGGTGGCAGACAGCGGGATATGATACCCCTTCTACAGGAGAAAAGGAATGAATGGAAAACAACTACCAGAAGTTAAAGAGGACTGCATTAAAAGATCTGGTGGAAGCCCGAGGGTTGATCGCCAGCAACAAAACAAAAGCGGATTTGATAGCAGCCATCATGGAACACGACAGTGCAGTGCCACCTAATGTGAACGTGGAGGAGACTGAATTCCAGAGGGAGGTAAAGAACAGACTGGCGTTCTATGGCCCAAACCCTGCAGTAGAGATCATACGAGAGGTGATGGCTGATGTGCGTACTGATCTGAAGGAAAAGATGGCCGAGCGGACCAGGATAAAGCTAGCCAAGATGGAGATGGCAGAGCGGACCAAAGTGTAGCTGGCCAAGATGGAGATGGCAGAGCGGAGAGAGGAGAGTCAGCGAGCAGGGGGAGCTCTGGCCTTCGACCAGGTACCTTCAACAGTAAGCCACAAAAAGATCCAGCATAATGCCTTCCGACAGTTGGGGGAGGCAGAGGAAGACATTGATGGCTTTCTGCAGGACTTTGAGCGGCAGTGTGCCCTTCATCAAGTGAAGCCGGAGGAACGGGTTCAGATTCTGGCCAGCAAGCTGACAGGCCGGGCAGCGGACGCCCATCGCGCGGTACCTGATGAGGACTGTATGGACTATGAGCGGATCAAAGAAGTGATCTTGGCCCAGTATGCGCTGACACGAGGCATACCGCCAAAAGTTCCGCGGACATATAAAACGCGTAACCAATACCCACGCTGAATGGGCCTGTAAATTACGGTGGTCACTGCTACAGTGGGTACAAGGGAGCCAAGCAACCACTAAGGAAGACGTCCTCCAGCTCTTCTTGTTAGAATGATTCTTTAATGGACTAACCACCGAGACACAGGAATGGCTTTGGGACAGGCGGCCAACGACTCTTGAGGAAGCCGCTTGTCTGGCCGATGAACATCATGATGCCAGGAGGCCGCAGTTATCCGGATCAAAGATGGTCACTAGGGGCCCGCCCATGGACCTGGAGGGCCCCAAACCACCGTAGGGGGACCAGCTAAAAACCCGGCCTACCACAGTCCCCCTGGGGCGCGATGCCACACCTGCCGTCAGCTGGGCCACCTGCAAAGACAATGTCCCAACCGGACTCAGCATACCCAGTGGCCAAAGGCGGGAACAGCTACCTTCAGCCGGGCTGCTGTACACTGCTACCAAGGCGAAGCTGACCTGGCATGGGGGGCTATGACTAACCAAGGGGTGGAAGAGATGGAGGAAGTGCTGCATGAAGTAGACCCAGTGCAGGCAGCCCAGGCAAATAATCGACAACAGCATCGACAGGGGATGGGTTAATGGGGAACGTATGCAGGGATTAAGAGATTCCAGGGCAACTTTGACCCTTGTGAAGCCTCATCTCGTTCGGGACCAAGAGAAGACGGACCGGACAGTGGCAGTCCGTGTAGCAGGGGGAGCTATACATCGACTTCCCACTGCCAGGATTCACCTGAACTGGTGAGTCTGGGAAGGCCTTGTTGAGGTCGGCTTGATGGAGGATTTGCCTGCAGACGTTTTGCTGGGAAATGACTTGGGGCCCATGTTGTCTGCATTCTCTGTGGCCCCTCTGACTGAGACATATCCTGTGACCACCCGGAGACAAGCTCGAGCTGCGGATGCGGAATCACACTCAGAGGAGGCCCAGGTAAGACATCCCAGCCCTACACGTATTCCCATAGCCAGACACATTTCTTGGGCCACCCCAGATGAATTTAAGAGAGAGTTACCTGAGGATACTTCATTGGAGCGATATCGTGGGAAGGCACAGGAGGGGAGAGGGGTACTGGAAGGGGAACAGTTTGTATGGAAGCAGGGACCCCTCTACTGGATCACAGAGCAGCACCACACAGGGACGAGCCCCACTAAAAAATGACAGCTGGTAGTTCCCAAGAAGTTTAGGCAGGAGTTACTGCGAATCTCTCATGACATACCCTTGGCCGGGCACTTCGGCGTCAGTCGCACCAGGCATCGTCTGACACAAAACTTCTTTTGGCCGGGGGTAACCTATGATGTTCGTCAGAACTGCCAGACCTGTGACAGTTGCCAACGCATTGGCAAGAGGGGGGGATCAATGCAAGGCCAAATTACGCCCCCCTCCCCATTGTGGAGGAACCATTTAGCCGAGTAGCGGTCGATGTGATAGGGATGTTAGCCAAACCCAGTCCGTCAGGGAAAAGGTATATATTGACAGTGGTAGATTATGCCACACGGTATCCAGAGGCGGTTGCGTTACCTAACATTTTGGCAGAGACGGTGGCGGCCGCCCTGCTCCAGGTTTTCTCACGGGTTGGATTTCCCCGGGAGATTATCTCAGACCAGGGTACCCAGTTTACAGCAGAGGTGACCAATCAACTGTGGAAGCTGTGCAGCATGAAGTCCATTAGAAGCGCCCAGTAACACCCGTAAGCCAATGGGTTGTGTGAACGCTTTAACGGGACATTAAACAGCTCATTGGGACTTTTAGCAGAACCTACAGGGAGAAATTCTTGTCACACCTCCTGTTTGCCTATTGGGAGGTGCCCCAAGAATCCACGGGGTTCTCCCCGTTCGAGCTGGTATACGGGAGACGGGTAAGGGGACCCCTAGACTTAGTGCTAGAACACTGGGAATGGGAGGGCCTCATAGAAGGGGTACCTATTGTACCCTATGTGCTGGAATTCCGGGACCGCCTACAGGAGCTCACCCAGGCTGTACTTGAAAACATGCAGGCGACCCAGCGGCGCCAGCGCGTATGGTACGATCAGAGGGCCAGAGAGCGCACCTTGGAAATAGGACAGAAGGTCCTGGTGTTAGAGCCCACTAAGCAGAACAAGTTCCAAGCTGCATGGCAGGGGCCCTACTAGGTAGTGGGGAAAAAAGCCGACACAACCTATAATGTCGCCGATTGTGACGACCCCAGGGTTATCCGCATGTTCCTCGTGAATATGCTGAAGCCCTACCGGGAGCGCCCTGAAGAGGTAGTGGCCATCTGTGCACCTGAAGCAGAGGATTTAGCCGGACTTCCCTTGCCAGATGTCTTAGGGGAAAGGTCTGTCTAAAACGTGGGACCAGGTACACTTGGGAGAAGACCTAGGCCCCCGGGAGAGACAGAAGGCGGAGGAGTTGTTGAGGCAGCGACAGAGGATGTTTTCGGGGAGACCAGGGTACACTCGCCTGGCACAACATAAGGTTGAGACCCAGGATCAGACCCCCCTGCTACAAAACCCCTTCTGCATCCAAGTCTGTACGAGAGGGGATGCGACAAAAGATACAAGAGATGTTGCGTTTAGGGGTCATTGAAGAGTCAGACAGTCCCTGGGCATCCCTCGTAGTGTTAGTGCCCAAGAAGGATGGGACTACACGGTTTTGTGTAGACTATCGTAAGCTCAATGAGAAAACAGTGACGGATGCATATACCATGCCGCGTGTGGATGAGTTGTTAGACCGGCTGGCGGGGGCAAAGTATTTGACCACCATCGATCTATGCAAAGGCTACTGGCAGATTCCCCTTAGTCCTGACGCTATTCCCAAGTCGGCATTTGTCACCCCGTTCGGCTTATTTCAGTTTCGGGTTATGCCATTCGGGATGAAGAATGCCCCGGCGACCTTCCAAAGGCTGGCTGACCGGCTTCTGGATTGTCTCCAGGACTATGCTTGTGCCTACCTGGACGACATCGCCATCTACAGTGCGACATGGGAAGAGCATCTAAACCACCTAGAGACAGTATTGAACAGGATCCACAAGGCCGGAATCACCCTGAACCCAAACAAGTGTCACGTGGGCAAAGCAGAGGTTCAGTATTTAGGGCATTGGGTCGGAAGTGAGAAACAGCGACCAGAACCAGCCAAGATTGAGGCCAAAGCCAAATGGCCCACCCCACGCACTAAAACCCAGGTCATGGTGTTTCTAGGGACAGCGGGGTATTACAGGAAATTCCTTCCCAATTACAGCAGCACCTTGTTCACACAGACGCTTCTATGTTTGGATTGGGGGCAGTACTGAGCCAAGTCGGGCCAGAAGGCCAAGAACACCCGGTAGCTCACCTGAGTCGGAAACTACTGCCCCGTGAAGTAAGCTATGCGCCCATCGAGAAGGAGTGCCTGGCGGTAGTATGTGCACTCAAAAAGTTGCAACCATATTTGTATGGACAACAGTTTTCCCTCCTAACGGTCCATAATCCCCATGTCTGGCTTAATCAGGTCTCCGGAGACAATGCCAGATTGCTGCGGTGGAGTTTAGCCCTACAACCTCTGGACTTCACCATCCACTACAGACCCGGCAAACAAAACGGTAACACCGATGGACTAAGTCGACAAACGGAACTTGTACCAACCCTATAAACTTTAGTCAATCCCCAAACCAATCCGTCAAGGATCAGACTGTGAATGCCGATCGCGTCGCTGAAAAGGGGAGCCGTGTTACGGAACCACTCAGCACCCAGAATATGTTGTGCAGTTGTGCATTCATGATCTGCATGTTTTTGCGTCTGTGTATTAGAATACTGTATATATTCGAGTATAAGCTGACCTCAGTATAGTCCGAGGCACTTACTTTTGCCAGGGAAAACTGGGTAAGCTTATTGACTCGTGTATAAGCCGGGTATGCATTGTCCCCTCATCCCTGTCCTGCTGCCACACACGCGCCGAGACTGGTTGGCGCGGTCGTGCGGGGGAGTGGCCCCACTGGACCGCAGACCAAACTACACTGGAAGGGGTGTAACTAAGTAGCTTCCTAGGTGTTCGCTGGAGCCTCTGATGGTGAGGTCAGACTTGTGCAATAAGAAGCTACCAGGTACCACTCCAGGGTGGTGTCTGGCTGTGGCTGCTGATCCCACTGGGGAACGGAAGATAGACAGGCAAGCGAGCACGGCTTGCACTCTGGCAGACAGGCGGGCCCGGCTGGGACACAGGCAGACAGACGAATACAACAGAGACACTGGCAGGCAGGCAGGCACGGTTGGCTCTCTGGTAGGCAGGCAGGTATGGCTGGCTCTCTGGCAGGACAGGCGGACAAGACTGGTACACTGGAAGAACCGGTAGGGACCGGTCCGCAGGCAGGTATGTAAAACAGGTAAGAACCTGTTCAGACAGGAGGACCTAAGAATAGGTAGAGAAAAACCACAAGAGCGGATGCAGAGTGAAAGCACAGGAGCTAGAGCCAAGAACAGGAACACAGGAGGCGGAACCAAGAGCAGGAGGTGGAGCCAAGCACAGAAATGCAGGAGGCGGAGCCAAGAGCAGAAATGCAGGAGGCGGAGCTACAAGCTAGAGGCGGAGCCACGTGCAGAAACCCATTAGGTGGAGCCAAGAGCTGGAGGCGGAGCCAAGTGCAGAAACAGGAGGCGGAGCCAAGAGCGGGGGAAGTAGAACCGCAAGGAGCTAAGCAAAGTAGAGCTACAAGAAGCGGAGCCGCAGAGCAAGAGCTGAGCGGAGCCGCAGAGCAGGACCACAGAGTGCAGAGCAAAGTCAGAGTACAGAGCAAAGTGCAGAGCAAAGCTACAGAGAGCAGAGCTGAGAAAAAAGCCAGAGTGCAGAGCTGAGAGCAGAGCAAAGTCAGAGTGCAGAGCAAAGTCAGAGTGCAGAGCAAAGTCAGAGTGCAGAGCAAAGTCAGAGTGCAGAGCAAGACATAGAGTGCAGAGCTGAGTGCAGAGCAAGGTCACAGAATGCAAAGCAAGGTCGCAGAGAGCGGAGCCGAAAGCAGAGCAAAGCAAGACACAGAGGGCAGAGCAGAGCAAAGCTAGATACAGAGTGCAAAGCAGAGCAAAGTAAGACACAGAGTATGCACAGCAGAAAAAGCAAACCAAGACAGGGATAAAAACGGACACAGGAACTGGCCTAGACTAAGACAGTCAGGAACGAGACAAGGCACAGAGACATGGGCACAAGCCAGGGTACGACGCCCCTCTGGGTGGCGGAAATAGACCAGGGTACGAAGCCCTGCTGGGTGGCTACACCGGAACAGACTAGGGTACAATGCCCTCCTGGGTGGCGGAACACAAGAGTGACAGAGACAAGGCCTGGCACCTCAGCAGATAAGAACTGACTGATGGAGTAAGTTGCACAGGCCCCCACCAATGGGTGGGGATGTCTTAAATACAGGAAGCCTCATGGCAATTGGCCAGGGACACCTTAGCAAGGTGCACACAGTCTCTATAAGAAAAATGAGTTGCCGGCGGGAGACCATGCAGTGATGCCAGCAGAGTTGTTACACCTGATATGAGTGGCTCCCCCCGTTGCTGTCCTGGCATGAATGCCTCCCCATCCCTGTCTGCATGCCTTGGTATGAATGCCTCCCCTGTCCCTGTATGCATGCCTCCTCCTTCCCTGTCCTGGTCTGAATGCCTCCCCCGTTCCGTCCCTGTATGCATGCCTCACTCCGTATGTATGCCTCCCCCGTTACGTCCCTGTATGCATGCCTCCTTTTCCCCTATCCCTGTGTGCATGTTTCCTATTGAAAAAAACAAACAAAACATCATACTCACCTATCTGCGCAGCCTGGGTGCGGGTACTGCACCTCGTTCCGGCCGCCGGCGCCTGCCTGCAGCTCTTTCTGTGCTCAGTGGTCACAGGGACGGGCGCCAAGGAAGAAGTGTTATAGTAAGCACTGTTCCCCGGCTCCGGGTGCTGAACACAGCTCTCCTCATTCTTCCCTGCTCTGCCATCGATCGGCGCAAGCAGGGGAGAATGATGAGAGTTACATTTAAGTAATAAAAGAGAAACAGGAAGTGGCTGATGGGACTATTACTTCCATTAGCCTACCTCTGCTGCTGCTAATAACAGTGACAGCAGGATCGGCAGATAGGAGTATGCCAGCTAATTTTTCCACGCTGAAGAGTTCATCTGAGTTCAGGCCGGCATGGAGCACAGCTTCGGTGACGTCACCGCTAGTCACTGAAGCTCGGCTCCCAGCATTTCATTCATTTCCCAGTAGTTTACAACAGGGATGGTCGCATTAGCACGGCTGCCGGTTGTAAACTGTATCTATCCCAGATATGGATTACGGCGTGGGACTGACTGTACGCCGTACAGTGTTTAGTGTTTTATTTTATTAAAAGACTTTATTCTGCACGTGTGTGTGTTTATTTAACCCTTTCCAAACTATAGGATTAGTAATGGATAGGTTTCTTATTGATAGGTGTCCATTACTAAGCCGACTTAATGTCACCTTATAATACAAAGGTGACCTTAACCCCTCATTACCACATGTGCCACAGCTACAGGGCAGTGGAAAGAGAGGGGCTAAGTTCAGGAATTGGCACATCTTACAGATGCGCCTTTTTTGGGGTGGCTTGTTGCACTTGTTTTTAGCTGTGGGAGTCAATAACCATGGTCCCTCTCTAGGCCATTAATATCTGCCCTCACTCACTGGCTTTCCCACTCTGGCGCAGAAAATTGTGCAGGAGCCCACGCCATTTTTTTCCGTGAAAAAATAATTTTATTAAATACATAAAGGTCCCAAATTTTACACACACATACTTCTAATAGTATTGGACACAGACATATATAAATTTAACTGTTCTGCCATGGTTTACTGTATGTAAACCATGTCTCCTATCCTGTCGGCTTCTGCAATGATTTTGCAGAAGCTAACAAAAAAATTATCGGCTATTCTGCTATCTCTCTATGAAATATAAATATATGTCACTAACATATATGTATACATATATATATGTGTATTATATGTGTAAATATCTATTCTTAACATGTTAGTGTGATTTCACTGTACTCTGGACATGAATTGTCAGCTTTTAAAAGGACACTGGTTTGTAAAAATCGGACAGCACTCGCATGGTGTGAGTGCTGTGATTTTTTTTCTCTCACCCATTGACTTACATTTTCAAGTCTCGTCCAAGAATCGCAGCATGCTGCGATTTTTTTCTCAGTCCGTTTTCGGCTGAGAAAAATCTCGCACTTGAGATTTCTTATCAGATTACACTGGTCTGTTTTTCTCGCAAGTGAGTAATGAGTACAATGGTGCGAATCTGACAGTGTCTGAAGTTTACTTAGCAAAATCCTGCTGACAGTTTCACTTTAAACTAAACATCACAAAAGATTAAGTATTGCTTGACACTGTTGTCTCTTTGTAGTCAGTATTATCAATAAACTTTGATTCTTTAACTTAAGAATTTTGAATGTGTAGTCTCTCATGCCACTAAGGACTCCTTTTCACATACGTGTTCAATGGTTTTCATGGAAAGCACATGAAACCACTATAAATTTATTGAGATGTTCACATCTATATTTTTGCATCACAAATCACAATCATACATATAAGTCTATGCGTCGGTGAAAATCATGGACAGCATTTAAATGGCATCAGTGTGCGGTCTGTGATTAACATTGCAATGCAAACCTTAATAATATATATATATATATATATATATATATATATACATACAGGGGTTGGACCAAATAATGATAACACCTGGAAACATCAACAAAAGTTAGTTTGATAAGGTGTAGGTCAACCTTTTGCGGCGACTACAGCCTCAATTCTCCGAGGTATGGATTCATACAAGGTGTGAATTGTTTCCAAAGGAATTTTAGCCCATTCTGCAGTTATAACACCCTCCAGTTCTTTGAGCGATGATGGTGGCGGAAATCAACGTTTAACTTGAATTTCTAAAATCGACCATAAATGCTCAATAATGTTGAGGTCTGGGGATTGTGGGGGCCAGATGAGATGCTCAACTTCACTAGAATGTTCCTCGTGCCATGCTTTAACGATTCTAGCTGTATGAATTGGTGCATTATCATCCTGAAAGATCGCGTTCCCCTCCGGGAACAGTGCTTGAACCATTGGATGCACTTGGTCGCCCAAAATGCCTAAATAATCTCGGCTGTTAATTCTTCCATGAAGAAATATCATTGGCCCGGCGGATCTCCACGAAATAGCACCCCAGATTATCACAGAACCTCCGTCATGTTTTACGGTTGGGAGAAGGCAGTCTGGATGGAATGCTTCTTTCGGTTGTCTCCAAACGTACACTTGGCCGGAGGTCGGAAATAGGGTAAACGATGATTCGTCTGAGAATATCACATGTTTCCACTGCTCGAGGGACCAATTCTGGAGGTTTCTACACCACTCTAAACGCTTGGAAAAATTGGTCATTGAGAGCAGTGGTTTTCTAATTGCAGCTCTTCAGTGGAATCCAGATTTGTAAAGCTCCCGACGAACAGTTTTCATGGAAACTGGGTTCTGTAGGTGTTCATTGAGCTCAGCGGTGATTTTTGGAGCCGTGGTTTTGCGATCCTCTCTCACAATTCGCTTTAGAGTCTGACGGTCTCTCTCAGTCAACTTTGACTTTCGGGTGGACCTGTGCTTTGCTGCTGACGTTTTTCCTTCTCTTTCAAACGCAGTCATTACTTTGGAGACAGTACCTCTTGACATTCCAAGCATTCGGGCATTTTCTGTTACACTACCACCTGCCATACGAGCACAAACAATTTGGCCTCTTTGAAAATGTGAGAGTTCTGCCATTGGTATGGTATCATCAATGTTCTTACAAGAAAGCATTTGCACTACTAAAGCAGGATGGCACCATTGAAGCTCTAAAAAACTATAGGGAGAAAAATACTTTATCTAAAAAACTAATTAAAGCTGCCAAAAAGGAAACAGAGAAGCACATTGCTAAGGAGAGTAAAACTAATCCCAAACTGTTCTTCAACTATATCAATAGTAAAAGAATAAAAACTGAAAATGTAGGCCCCTTAAAAAATAGTGAGGAAAGAATGGTTGTAGATGACGAGGAAAAAGCTAACATATTAAACACCTTCTTCTCCACGGTATTCACGGTGGAAAATGAAATGCTAGGTGAAATCCCAAGAAACAATGAAAACACTATATTAAGGGTCACCCATCTAACCCAAGAAGAGGTGCGAAACCAGCTAAATAAGATTAAAATAGATAAATCTCCGGGTCCGGATGGCATACACCCACGAGTACTAAGAGAACTAAGTAATGTAATAGATAAACCATTATTTCTTATTTTTAGGGACTCTATAGCGACGGGGTCTGTTCCGCAGGACTGGCGCATAGCAAATGTGGTGCCAATATTCAAAAAGGGCTCTAAAAGTGAACCTGGAAATTATAGGCCAGTAAGTCTAACCTCTATTGTTGGTAAAATATTTGAAGGGTTTCTGAGGGATGTTATTCTGGATTATCTCAATGAGAATAACTGTTTAACTCCATATCAGCATGGGTTTATGAGAAATCGCTCCTGTCAAACCAATCTAATCAGTTTTTATGAAGAGGTAAGCTATAGGCTGGACCACGGTGAGTCATTGGACGTGGTATATCTCGATTTTTCCAAAGCGTTTCATACCGTGCCGCACAAGAGGTTAGTACACAAAATGAGAATGCTTGGTCTGGGGGAAAATGTGTGTAAATGGGTTAGTAACTGGCTTAGTGATAGAAAGCAGAGGGTGGTTATAAATGGTATAGTCTCTAACTGGGTCGCTGTGACCAGTGGGGTACCGCAGGGGTCGGTATTGGGACCTATTCTCTTCAACATATTCATTAATGATCTGGTAGAAGGTTTACACAGTAAATATCGATATTTGCAGATGATACAAAACTATGTAAAGCAGTTAATACAAGAGAAGATAGTATTCTGCTACAGATGGATCTGGATAAGTTGGAAACTTGGGCTGAAAGGTGGCAGATGAGGTGTAACAATGATAAATGTAAGGTTATACACATGGGAAGAAGGAATCAATATCACCATTACACACTGAACGGGAAACCACTGGGTAAATCTGACAGGGAGAAGGACTTGGGGATCCTAATTAATGATAAACTTACCTGGAGCAGCCAGTGCCAGGCAGCAGCTGCCAAGGCAAACAGGATCATGGGGTGCATTAAAAGAGGTCTGGATACACATGATGAGAGCATTATACTGCCTCTGTACAAATCCCTAGTTAGACCGCACATGGAGTACTGTGTCCAGTTTTGGGCACCGGTGCTCAGGAAGGATATAATGGAACTAGAGAGAGTACAAAGGAGGGCAACAAAATTAATAAAGGGGATGGGAGAACTACAATACCCAGATAGATTAGCGAAATTAGGATTATTTAGTCTAGAAAAAAGACGACTGAGGGGCGATCTAATAACCATGTATAAGTATAAAAGGGGACAATACAAATATCTCGCTGAGGATCTGTTTATACCAAGGAAGGTGACGGGCACAAGGGGCATTCTTTGCGTCTGGAAGAGAGAAGGTTTTTCCACCAACATAGAAGAGGATTATTTACTGTTAGGGCAGTGAGAATCTGGAATTGCTTGCCTGAGGAGGTGGTGATGGCGAACTCAGTCGAGGGGTTCAAGAGAGGCCTGGATGTCTTCCTGGAGCAGAACAATATTGTATCATACAATTATTAGGTTCTGTAGAAGGACGTAGATCTGGGGATTTATTATGATGGAATATAGGCTGAACAGGATGGACAAATGTCTTTTTTCGGCCTTACTAACTAGGTTACTATGTTACTAATTCAGCAAAACAGTTAATTTACATACACATATCACATAACACAAATAATCAACTACAAAACATTACCATATGTCACGGTTTGCATGTTTATAACATGTTTGAAGATTATGATGCCAGAACGTTAGGTGTTTCCATTATTTGGTCCAACCCCTGTATACACTGCGTGCAGAATTATTAGGCTAGTTGTATTTTAGAGGATTATTTTTATTATTGATCAACAACTATGTTATCAATCAAAAAACAAACAGATAGATGCCGCGCTAGCAAATGTGGAAAACAATATCACTTATGGGTTATAGCACACGATAACCGACTAAAAGCAATAAACAAAGACAGAAAGCAAACAGACAAAACTCCCCGTGGATTCACGTCAGTGGAACCCCCTGACCCAGAAACAGATACTCCCCCCAGCACTATAGTACCGCACCAGCAGCACAGTCTATCCTGCAATGAGTTAAGTGCCAATATCTCTAACTTACCAATGGTATGACTGACACAGCTAAGTGCGGGTCCGCGTTGCGTGAGGGTAGATGTGCCTCTGTCCAATGTAAACCGCCAAGGGTTCCGGCGTGGTGCGCGTCAGATGACGCTATGCAGCGTACCTCAGGGATGCCCCAGCCGGTAGCATTCCCCGGATACCGCACACAAAAACAACAATGGCCGATAGGCTCCTCCTACCTAGTGACGTCACCTGCAGTAAGGAGCGCTGGATCGCTCAAAAAAGGGAGGGGAGAGGGTTTAAACCAACGCGTTTCAAAGAGCAGCGCTCTTCTTCCTCAGGGTTACCGCCCCCCCAGCTCACCCCATCTTATATATTGTCTGGCCATTAATGCGCACCGCCCCCTTCTTAACCCCAGGTTTACCGGCTTTCATAGAAACAGCCACACCAATGTTATACCCACAGCCTATAGCACAGTATATTTGAACCCCTTTGCCTGTATTAATATGGGCTACGAATGACTACCCCTATATGCTGCATGAGCAAAAAAACCAGATTACCTTTTTTTTTTTTTTTTTTTATATATAACTTTATTAATAAACACAAAATATCTAAAAAACCACATTAAAGCGTATTTAAAATTATTGCAGTGACACTAACATACATAAAACCAATTAAAAAACTCTCAGTGGTACCTGAGTAATAAATATACTACAATAAATACACTACATTAAAAATACCATATATTAAAATGTCCCACAATATATATAAAAAATCCCATCTAAGGAGGAACCTTCTCTTAGAGTCTATGTTATTAGCCATTGTGTGAGGCTACCAGTAATATCTACTGGCGTCACCCCGATACCCTATTTTCCAGTATTCCATCTGGTTAACAGTCCACTAAAAGGCAAATATTTCCACCTCATGATTCAAACCCTTCGGGGCCAGGCTGTCCAACGTGAATATCCATTGTGTTTCCACCCTGGACATGCTCCTAATGTAGTCACCACCCCTAGGATTCTGATGGACACGTTGAATGCCAGCAAAGGATATTCCCTTAGTGGATTTATTATGTTTAATTAAAAAATGCCGGGATAGGGGATGTCCAACGTGACCTTTCTGAATATTCTTCATGTGCTCTTTCAGTCGGGTCATGAGGCTCCTTTTGGTACGCCCTACATACAATTTATCACACGGGCATCGGATCACATAAATGACCCCTTTAGAGAAACAAGAAATCCTATCCTTAATCATAAATTCCTTTTTTCCAGTGGCATCTTTAAATGAAGTCTGCAATACTTTCTTGAAATTAGTGTTAATACAACTAAAACAGCTTCCACAAGGTGCAAAACCCGCATTCGGTGGTACAGAGGTCTTAGATTTCTTGTTCCCATCAGTGATTGCTAGTTTAGTAGTTGGAGCTATGATATGGCCTAAAGATTGGGCTTTTTTATAGATGAATCTTGGGGCACTGGCCAAATATTCTCCCACTATTTTATCCCCTTGTAATACTGCCCAATGTTTGACTATTATTCTCCTAAACTGTTTGTGGCCTGTATGGAATTGAGATATGAGTGGAAGTTTATTAATTTGTTCCCTAATGTTGTTTTCATGAGTGTTAATTATTCTTCCGGGATGTACTAGCTCATCTCTTGATATATGCTCCATATCACGTCTTGCTTGATCCACTAAATGTTTCGGGTAGCCTTTATCCAGAAACTGTTGTGACAAAAATTCTGCCTCCACATGGTAATCCTCCTCCTTAGTGCAATTGCGCCTGATCCGTGTGAATTGGCTCCTAGGGATATTAGTGAGCCACATGGGAAGATGGCAACTCGTTATGTGGATAAAACTATTAGCATCTACTTCTTTACGATGGCACCTTGTACACAATTGATTGCCATCTATATAGATGTTAAGGTCCAAAAAGTTTACATTCGTGGTGCTTGTAGTTGGAGTAAACTGAAGACCATATTCATTTACGTTTAAACCAGATATAAATACTTCAAGGTCATATTGTGATCCTTCCCAGATCAATAAAACATCATCGATAAATCGACGCCAGATTACCAACTTATCATGGAGTTTCCAGTTACAAAAATTTTAGACTCCTCCCACTTGGCCACATACAAGTTCGCATAACTAGGGGCAAACCGTGTCCCCATAGCGGTGCCCCACTTTTGTAAAAAGAACTGTTCTTCGTATAAAAAATAATTGTGCTTAAGAATGAATTGTATGCACTCCTGAATGAACTCCACCTGAGTGGAAGAGTACAGACCCAACAGTTGAAGATAGTGGCCTGCTGTTTGGCACTATCTTCAACTGTGGCCAAGTGGGAGGAGTTTAAAATTTTTGTAACTGGAAAACTCCATGATAAGTTGGTAATCTGGTAGATGCTAATAGTTTTATCCACATAACGAGTTGCCATCTTCCCGTGTGGCTCACTAATATCCCTAGGAGCCAATTCACACGGATCAGGCGCAATTGCACTAAGGAGGAGGATTACCATGTGGAGGCAGAATTTTTGTCACAACAGTTTCTGGATAAAGGCTACCCGAAACATTTAGTGGATCAAGCAAGACGTGATATGGAGCATATATCAAGAGATGAGCTAGTACATCCCGGAAGATTAACTCATGAAAACAACATTAGGGAACAAATTAATAAACTTCCACTCATATCTCAATTCCATACAGGCCACAAACAGTTTAGGAGAATAATAGCCAAACATTGGGCAGTATTACAAGGGGATAAAATAGTGGGAGAATATTTGGCCAGTGCCCCAAGATTCATCTATAAAAAAGCCCAATCTTTAGGCCATATCATAGCTCCAACTACTAAACTAGCAATCACTGATGGGAACAAGAAATCTAAGACCTCTGTACCACCGAATGCGGGTTTTGCACCTTGTGGAAGCTGTTTTAGTTGTATTAACACTAATTTCAAGAAAGTATTGCAGACTTCATTTAAAGATGCCACTGGAAAAAAGGAATTTATGATTAAGGATAGGATTTCTTGTTTCTCTAAAGGGGTCATTTATGTGATCCGATGCCCGTGTGATAAATTGTATGTAGGGCGTACCAAAAGGAGCCTCATGACCCGACTGAAAGAGCACATGAAGAATATTCAGAAAGGTCACGTTGGACATCCCCTATCCCGGCATTTTTTAATTAAACATAATAAATCCACTAAGGGAATATCCTTTGCTGGCATTCAATGTGTCCATCAGAATCCTAGGGGTGGTGACTACATTAGGAGCATGTCCAGGGTGGAAACACAATGGATATTCACGTTGGACAGCCTGGCCCCGAAGGGTTTGAATCATGAGGTGGAAATATTTGCCTTTTAGTGGACTGTTAACCAGATGGAATACTGGAAAATAGGGTATCGGGGTGACGCCAGTAGATATTACTGGTAGCCTCACACAATGGCTAATAACATAGACTCTAAGAGAAGGTTCCTCCTTAGATGGGATTTTTTATATACTGTATTTTTCTGACCATAAGACGCACTTTTTTTCCTCCAAATTTGGGAGGAAAGTGTGGGTGCGTCTTATGGTACGGATGTAGCATGTGGGGAGGGGGGCAGCAGTGAGTGGGATCGCACTGTTATCCCACTTCAGGATGTCCCTGCTGCCCAGAATCAGTGCTGGTGAAACCCTGTGGTCCCGATGATTAAGTGCAGTGAATATTCATTAGCTACTTCCCGCCCACCTATCAGCTGAGCTGTGAGCCTGGAGAGGCAAATGAATACTGCACTTAAGCAGGGACACACATGGCTTCCCCAGCGCTGATTCCTGCAGCAGCTGGGGAGATCTGTGTGTCCGGGGCAGGAGGAGGCAGCAGCAGCAGGGTCCGGGGGAGAGGAGATCGCTGTACCTTGCTGGGCTGGAGCTGAGTGCTGTGCAATGTGCACGAGGACCTGTGATGATGTCAGAAGGGGGCGGGCTGGAGCATCACATGGCAGCACAGAGCCCTCCCTCTTCTTGACATCATCACAGGTCCTTCAGACTCCAACACTAGAATCTGCTGGCTTCCATTACGTGTGCTGTGGAAAGGCAACAAGAGGGAGGACTCTGTGTGCAGTCATGGGATGCTTTTACCTCACCACAGTGTGGCTGGCTGCCACAATTAAGAGGTTAGTCTTTACAAAACACAATAAAGCACTCTGCCAATTCTTTAGTGAACTATAACTCCCAGCATGTCATAGGATCTGCAGGACATGCTGGGAGTTATAGTTCTCCCATTGGATCTTAAAGCAGCACTCCAGTGTTATTTTGCAGTGCTGGAGTGGTGCTTTAAATATAAGCCCTGTGCCCCCATTCTAATACTCACCCTCCAGCATCTTCATATAGTACTGTACAGACACCACACTGGTCCCGCAGCTTCCAACATAATAACATACTATTATATGTGGTGTTATTATATATAATAGTATGTTATTAAATATTTTACCACATTTTTTTGCTTCAAATATTTTTTCCCTATTTTCCACCTCTAAAACCTGGGTGCGCCTTATAGTCCGGTGCGTCTTATAGTCCGAAAAATGTGGGACATTTTAATATATGGTATTTTTAATGTAGTGTATTTATTGTAGTATATTTATTACTCAGGTACCACTGAGAGTTTTTTAATTGGTTTTATGTATGTTAGTGTCACTGCAATAATTTTAAATACGCTTTAATGTGGTTTTTTAGATATTTTGTGTTTATTAATAAAGTTATATATAAAAAAAAAAAAAGGTAATCGGTTTTTTTGGTCATGCAGCATATAGGGGTAGTCATTCGTAGCCCATATTAATACTAGCAAAGGGGTTCAAATATACTGTGCCATAGGCTGTGGGTATAACATTGGTGTGGCTGTTTCTATGGAAGCCGGTAAACCTGGGGTTAAGAAGGGGGCAGTGCGCAGTAATGGCCAGACAATATATAAGATGGGGTGAGCTGGGGGAGCGGTAACCCTGAGGAAGAAGAGCGCTGCTCTTTGAAACGCGTTGGTTTAAACCCTCTCCCCTCCCTTTTTTGAGCGATCCAGCGCTCCTTACTGCAGGTGACGTCACTAGGTAGGAGGAGCCTATCGGCCATTGTTGTTTTTGTGTGCGGTATCCGGGGAATGCTACCGGCCGGGGCATCCCTGAGGTACGCTGCATAGCGTCATCTGACGCGCACCACGCCGGAACCCTTGGCGGTTTACATTGGACAGAGGCACATCTACCCTCACGCAACGCGGACCCGCACTTAGCTGTGTCAGTCATACCATTGGTAAGTTAGAGATATTGGCACTTAACTCATTGCAGGATAGACTGTGCTGCTGGTGCGGTACTATAGTGCTGGGGGGAGTATCTGTTTCTGGGTCAGGGGGTTCCACTGACGTGAATCCACGGGGAGTTTTGTCTGTTTGCTTTCTGTCTTTGTTTATTGCTTTTAGTCGGTTATCGTGTGCTATAACCCATAAGTGATATTGTTTTCCACATTTGCTAGCGCGGCATCTATCTGTTTGTTTTTTGGTTTATATTGTTACACAGCGGGGCACTACCCTGACTGATGCCAGCAGCTGCAATATCACTAGGCAGTTTCTCTGGGTGAGCGCCAGTGTTTATAATATAGTAATATGTTATCAATCAACCCAAAAGACTCATAAATATCAAACCTTAATATTTTTGGAAGTTGGAGTGTTTTTTTTTTTTAGATTTGGCCATCTTAGGAGGATATCTGTTTGTGCAGGTAACGATTACTGTGCTAAATTATTAGGCAACTTAATAAAAACCAAATATAATCCCATCTCACTTGTTTATTTTCACCAGGTAAACCACTATAACTGCAAAAAATTTAGAAATAAACATTTCTGACATGCAAAATCAAAACAAAAAAAAATTAATGACCAATATAGCCACCTTTCTTTATGATGACACTCAACATCCTTCCATCCATAGATTCTGTCAGTTGCTTGATCTGTTTACGATCAACATTGCGTGCAGCAGCCACTACAGCCTCCCAGACAATGTTCTGAGAGGTGGACTGTTTAACCTCCCTGTAGATCTCACATTTTATGAGGGACCACAGGTTCTCTATGAGGCTAAAATCAGGTGAACAAAGGGGCCATGCTGTGGAGGAGTAGGAGGCATGTGATGGAGCATTGTCCTGCATGAAAATCATGTATTTCTTGAATGATACCGACTTCTTCCTGTACCACTGCTTGAAGAAGTTGTCTTCCAGAAACAGGCAATAGGTCTGGGAGTTGAGCTTCACTTCATCCTCAACCCGAAAAGGTCCCACAAGTTAATCTTTGATTATACCAGCCCATACCAGTACCCCACCTCCACCTTGTTGGCGTCTGAGTCGGAGTGGAGCTCTCTGCCCTTTACTGACCCAGCCTCTGGCCCATCCATCTGGCCCATCAAGTGTCACTTTTATTTCATCAGTCCATAAAACCTTTGAAAAGTCAGTCTTAACCCCTTTACCCCCAAGGGTGGTTTGCACATTAATGACCGGGCCAATTTTTACAATTCTGACCACTGTCCCTTTATGAGGTTATAACTCTGGAACGCTTCAACGGATCCCACTGAATCTGACATTGTTTTCTTGTGTCATATTGTACTTCATGACAATGGTAAAAATTCTTTGATAGTACCTGCGTTTATTTGTGAAAAAAACGGAAATTTGGCGAAAATTATGAAAATTTCGCAATTTTCCAACTTTGAATTTTTATGCAATTAAATCACAGAGATATGTCACACAAAATACTTAATAAGTAACATTTCCCACATGTCTACTTTACATCAGCACAATTTTGGAACCAAAATTTTTTTTTGTTAGGGAGTTATAAGGGTGAAAAGTTGACCAGCAATTTCTCATTTCTACAACACCATTTTTTTTTAGGGACCAAATCTCATTTGAAGTCATTTTGAGGGGTCTATATGATAGAAAATACCTAAGTGTGACACCATTCTAAAAACTACACCCCTCAAGGTGCTCAAAACCACATTCAAGAAGTTTATTAACCCTTCTGGTGCTTCACAGGAATTTTTTGAATGTTTAAATAAAAATGAACATTTAACTTTCTTTCACAAAAAATTTAATTCAGCTCCAATTTGTTTTATTTTACCAAGGGTAACAGGAGAAAATGGACCCCAAACATTGTTGTACAATTTGTCCTGAGTACGCCAATACCCCACATGTGGGGGTAAACCACTGTTTGGGCGCATGACACAGCTCAGAAGCGAAGGAGCGCCATTTGACTTTTCAATGCAAAATTGACAGGAATTGAGATGAGACGCCATGTTGCGTTTGCAGAGCCCCTAATGTACCTTAATAGTAGAAACCCCTCACAAGTGACACCATTTTGGAAAGTAGACCCCCTAAGGAACTTATCTAGATGTGTGGTGAGCGCTTTGACCCACCAAGGTCTTCACAGAAATTTATAATGGAGAGCCGTAAAAATAAAACAAAAATTTTTTCCCACAAAAATTATTTTTTAGCCCACAGTTTTGTATTTTCCCGAGGGTAACAGGAGAAATTGGACCCCAAAATTTGTTGTCCAATTTGTCCTGAGTGCGCTGATACCCCATATGTGGGGGGAAACCACTGTTTGGGCGCATGGGAGGGCTCGGAAGGGAAGGAGTGCCATTTGAATGCAGACTTAGATGGAATGGTCTGCAGGTGTCACATTGCGTTTGCAGAGCCCCTAATGTACCTAAACAGTAGAAACCCCCCACAAGTGACACCATTTTGGAAACTAGACTCCCCAGGGAACTTATCTAGATGTGTTGTGAGAACTTTGAACCCCCAAGTGTTTCACTACAGTTTATAACGCAGAGCCGTAAAAATAAAAAATCTTTTTTTTTCCCACAAAAATTATTTTTTAGCCCCCAGTTTTGTATTTTCCCAAGGGTAACAGGAGAAATTGGACCCCAACAGTTGTTGTCCTATTTGTCCTGAGTACGCTGATACCCCATATGTTGGGGTAAACCCCTGTTTGGGCACACGGGAGAGCTCGGAAGGGAAGAAGCACTGTTTTACTATTTCAACGCAGAATTGGCTGGAATTGAGATCGGACGCCATGTCGCGTTTGGAGAGCCCCTGATGTGCCTAAACAGTGGAAACCCCCAAATTATAACTGAAACACTAATCCAAACACACCCCTAACCCTAATTCCAACGGTAACCCTAACCACACCTCTAACCCTGACACACCCCTAACTCTAATCCCAACCCTATTCCCAACTGTAAATGTAATCTAAACCCTAACTGTAACTTTAGCCCAACCCAAACTGTAGCCCTAGCCCTAACCCTAACCCTAGCCCTAACCCTAGCCCTAATGGGAAAATGGAAATAAATACATTTTTTTAATTTTTCCCTAACTAAGGGGGTGATGAAGGGGGGTTTGATTTACTTTTATAGTGGGTTTTTTAGCGGATTTTTATGATTGGCAGCCGTCACACACTGTAAGACGCTTTTTAATGCAAAAAATATTTTTTGCATTAGCACATTTTGAGAGCTATAATTTTTCCATATTTTGGTCCACAGAGTCATGTGAGGTGTTGTTTTTTGCTGGACGAGTTGACGTTTTTATTGGTAACATTTTCGGGCACGTGACATTTTTTTATCGCTTTTTAATCCGATTTTTGTGAGGCAGAATGACCAAAAACCAGCTATTCATGAATTTCTTTTGGGGGAGGCGTTTATACCGTTCCGCGTTTGGTAAAATTGATAAAGCAGTTTTATTCTTCGGGTCAGTACGATTACAGCGACACAACATTTATATCATTTTTTTATGTTTTGGCGCTTTTATACGATAAAAACTATTTTATAGAAAAAATAATTATTTTTGCATCGCTTTATTCTCAGGACTATAACTTTTTTTATTTTTTTGCTGATGATGCTGTATGGCGGCTCGTTTTTTGCGGGACAAGATGACGCTTTCAGCGGTACCATGGTTATTTATATGTGTCTTTTTGATCGCGTGTTATTCCACTTTTTGTTCGGCGGTATGATAATAAAGTGTTGTTTTTTGCCTCTTTTTTTTCTTCTTACGGTGTTTACTGAAGGGGTTAACTAGTGGGCCAGTTTTATAGGTCGGGCCGTTACGGACGCGGCGATACTAAATATATGTACTTTTATTGTTTTTTTTTATTTATTTAGATAAAGAAATGTATTTATGGGAATCATTTTTTTTTTCATTATTTAGGAATATATATATATATATATATATATATATATATATATATATATATATATATATATATATATATATAAATATATATTTTTTTTTTTACACATTTGGAAATTTTTTTTTTTAACTTTTTTACTTTGTCCCAGGGGGGGACATCACAGATCGGTGATCTGACAGTGTGCACAGCACTCTGTCAGATCACTGATCTCACTTAGAGCAGTGCAGGCTTCACAGTGCCTGCTCTGAGCAGGCTCTGTGAAGCCACCTCCCTCCCTGCAGGACCCGGATCCGAGGACATCTTGGATCTGGGGCTGGAGCAGGCAGGGAGGGAGGTAAGACCCTCGCAGCAACGCGATCACATCGCGTTGCTGCGGGGGGCTCAGGGAAGCCCGCAGGGAGCCCCCTCCCTGCGCGATGCTTCCTTGCACCGCCGGCACATCGCGATCATCTTTGATCGCGGTGTGCCAGGGGTTAATGTGCCCGGGGCGGTCCGTGACTGCTCCTGGCACATAGTGCCGGATGTCAGCTGCGATAGGCAGCTGACACCCGGCCGCGATCGGCCGCGCTCCCCCCGTGAGCGCCGCCGATCGCGCTGGACGTACTATCCCGTCCGTGGTCATAGGGGCCCACCCCACCTCGACGGGATAGTACGTCCGATGTCAGAAAGGGGTTAAGATATTTCTTGGACCAGTCTTGACGTTTTATCTTATGTTTCTTGTTCAAAGGTGGTCGTTTTTCAGCCTTCCTTACCTTGGCCATGTCCCTGAGTATCGCACACCTTGTGCTTTTTGATACTCCTGTAACTTTGCAGCTCTGAAATATGGCAAAACTGGTGGCAATTGGCATCTTCACGCTTGATTTTCCTCAACTCATGGGCAGTTATTTAGCGCCTTTTTTGCCCAACACGCTTCTTGCGACCCTGTTGGCTATTTGCCATGAATCGCTTGATTGTTCGGTGATCACGCTTCAAAAGTACGGCAATTTCAACACTGCTGCATCCCTCTGCAAGACATCTCTCAATTTTGGACTTTTCAGAGCCCGTCAAATCTCTCTTCTGATCCATTTTGCCAAAGGAAAGAAAGTTGCCTATTACTTAAGCACACCTTATATAGGGTTTTGATGTCATTAGACAACACCCCTCCTCATTATAGAGATGCACATCACCTGATTTACTTAACTAGATGGTGGCCCGATTCTAACGCATCAGGTATTCTAGAATATGTATGTATATAGCAGCCACATAGTATATAGCACAGGCCACATAGTATATAGGAGCCATATAGTATATAGCATACAAATAATATGTGGCCTGTGCTATATAGTATGTGGCTGCTATATACATACATATTGTAGAATACCGGATGCGTTAATACAGGCCACACAATATATAACACAGCCCAAACAGTATATAACAGCCCACATACTATATAACACAGCCCACAGTATATAGCAGCCACGTAGTATATAACACAGGCGACGTAGTATATAACACAGGCCACGCAATATATAGCACAGCCCATGCAGTACAAAACACAGCCCACATAGTATGTAACACTGACCACGTAGTATATAGCAGCCATGTACTATACAGCACTGCCCACGTAGTATATAGCAGCTATGTCGTATATAACGCAGCCCACGCAGTATCTAACACAGGCCATGTAGTATACAGCAGCCATGTAGTATATAACACTGCCCACGTAGTATATAGCAGCCATGTAGTATACACTGTGTTCCAAATTATTATGCACAACGAGTTTAGGATTGATAAGGTTATAATTTTTTTGTTTGTCATTTAAATTCATTGATGGTGATGTGTGTCAGGGCTCTTTATATCACTGAAAGCAATTGCAGATACCTGTGCAAATTAGTTTGGCTGGTGTGTCCAAATAATGGCAAGACTACTTAAAGAAAGCTGTTCCACATTATTAAGCAGCCTACATTTTTGGCCAAAATGGGAAAGAAAAAGGATGTGTCGGCTGCTGAGAAGCAACTAATTGTGGAGTATTTAGGTCAAGGCATGACGACAATCAACATTGCCAAGAAACGTCATCGTAATCATCGCACAATCAAGAAGTATGTAGCTGATTCCAAGCACTTACGTGTGCGTGCTGATAAGGAACAATTGAGGACTCTTTCCAACAGGCAATTGCAGCTGCAAAAATGCCTTGTCATAGCAGCAGACAAGTTTTTGAAGCTGCTAGTGCCTCCAACGTCCCCAGAACAACAAGATGCAGGGTCCTTCAGAGGTTTGCAGCTGTGCGTAAGCCATCCTGTCGACCACCTCTATCCACTGCACACAAGCAGAAACGGCTCCAGTGGGCCAAACGATACATGAAGACTGACTTCCAAACTGTTTTGTTCACCGATGAGTGCTGTGCAACGCTCGATGGTCCAGATGGATGGAGTGGAGGATGGCTGGTTGATGGACACACCATGAAAACACGGCTAAGGCGCCAACAAGGAGGAGGTGGAGTAATGTTTTGGGCTGGAATCATGGGGAGAGAGTTTGTCGGCCCCTTTATGATCCCTGAAGGGGTAAAGATGAACTCAATAATCTATGTGGAGTTTCTAAAACAACACTTCCTGCCATGGTTCAAGAGGAAGAACCGTGCTTTCCGCAACAAGATCATTTTCATGCATGATAATGCACCGTCTCAAGCTGCAAAAAACACATCTGCATCTCTGGCTGCTATGGGCATAAAAGAGGACAAACTTATGGTGTGGCCACCATCTTTCCCTGACCTCAACCCCATTGAGAACCTCTGGAGCAACATCAAAAGGAGTGTCTATGATGGCGGGAGGCAGTTCACATCTAAGCAACAGCTCTGGGAGGGTATTCTGTCCACATGCAAAACAATTGAAGCAGAAACCATCCAAAAACTGACAAATTCAATGGACGGGAGATTTCAGAAGCTTCTTTCGAACAAGGGGTCCTATATGCAAATGTAACATCACCTAGAATAAAGTTTTCACTTGAAAACTGTTTGATTTTATTTTGTAATAAGCTGATAATGCTTATGACTTTCACAATTCACCATTTTTTGTTCAAAATTAAAAAAAGGTTGAAAACTCTGCTGTGCATAATAATTTGGAACATGCATTTTGAGTGTTTTTTTTTTTTTTTAAAGATACTGTTTTCATAGGCAGTTTGTTCCAAAACATTGCAATTATACTAGAATAGTAGATGACTGGAAAATAACAATGAATGCAATTCAGATAGGTAATTTAGAGAAAATATGAGGAAATATTATTTGCATAATAATTTGGAACACAGTGTATAGTACTGCCCACGTAGTATATAGCAGCCATGTAGTATATAGTACTGTCCACATAGTATATAGCAGCCATGTAGTACATAGTACTGCCCACGTAGTATATAGCAGCCATGTAGTATATAGTACTGTCCACATAGTATATAGTACTGTCCACGTAGTATAAAGCAGACATGTAGTATATAGTACTGTCCACATAGTATATAGCAGCCATGTAGTATATAGTACTGCCCACTTAGTATATAGCAGCTATGTAGTATATAACGCAGCCCACGCAGTATCTAACACAGGCCATGTAGTATAAAGCAGCCATGTAGTATATAGCACTGTCCACGTAGTATAAAGCAGCCATGTAGTATATAGTACTGCCCACTTAGTATATAGCAGCTATGTAGTATATAACGCAGCCCACGCAGTATCTAACACAGGCCATGTAGTATAAAGCAGCCATGCAGTATATACCCACCTACACCACCCAGACTGGTCAAAGTGGGATTCCAGTCCAACAGAAATATTCCACCTGGAATTCTGCAAGCACCATCTCCAGGTCCATCGGAGCACTTCCAACAGTGCTTGTCGGGCCGAGCTGGGCAGATTCCCTCTACACCTAACAGTTCTAAAGAGGGCGCTGTCATTCCGGGCTCACCTGCATCGGAGCAATCCAAGCTCCCATCACCATAAAGCCTTGATACATTGTTAGGTGTCGAGTTCCCGCTTCTGCACAAGGGGAATCTCGAGCCATCTCCGCTGCGGTCTCCCATTCTTCTCCAGCCGCAGTGGAGTCTGCTCAGCAGACGTCGGTCCCAGCGTCTTGCTCAGTCTCACTCTATACAAAGAGTTACTGCTGCTTTTCCTGCTTCTGCCATTGAAGTCAGTGTTGGGCAGCGGCGAGCAGATGCTTTTGGGGCTAAGTCCTGCTTTTCTCTTTCTGAGCATGCCCAGGGCAAGATCTCCAATTGGAGATCGAGGGTCACATGCTCAGGTACTGCAGCACATCCCATTGGTCCTCCAGGAAGGTCCTGAAAGGGCAAAACTTTGGTAGCAGCTTCCCATTGGTCCTTTATTGGAAGGTCCTGAACGTGCTGCAACTATATAAGCTGCGCATGACCGCACGGCCATGCGCTAGTGTACATTTGTAAATGTGTGTGTGTTGTGAGTGAAAGTCGCTCTTTAAATAACCCTCCCTATTGGATGACTGTTCGCGGAAGTTGTATGTTTGCTATCTAGCGCCCGACTTAGCCATCAGCACGTAAACACACAATACAACGTCTTATTGCTGTGACCGCCAGTGCGGCGCCTTGTGCTTTCACAGAGCTTTCCTGACCCAAGCCTGGGTGGTTAGTGGCGTTCGCCAGTGCGGCACTGCATGCACTCTCGTGCTTCTATTGCTGTCACTCTGACACCTCAGTAGCGGTGTCGAGCGCATGAGGTCTATGTACTCAAATCTTGTGTCTTGGGATTGAGTTCTGAGACTCGTTGCTTGCGCTCTTGGTGCGGTACCACGGCCCTGTGACGTAACAGGGTTCGCTTCCTTCACACAGGGTGAGGTTAGCCCATGTGTGTATTCACTTTGTACCGCCATATAGTCCGTCATTACTTGGCAGCAGGATCCATCTCTGCACGGTGGACCCCGGGCTGCGAACGCACCATACTCTATCTGTCTTATTATTTGGTGCGTTCCGCTAGCCCTAACATACATGTAGGTGAAACAGAAAAACCAGAACCCTCGGAACAGCCCAGCCAAACCCAACCGGACCAGAACACCAATCACAACAACCTGACAAAAGCCGGAATCAGGAAGATGGCAGACGAAGGCCAGGAGAGGTATGTCAGTGACTGGAGGAATGATATCATCAGCTCACAGAAACTGACCATGTACCGGAGCCTACAGAGAGACTACAGACTGGCGCCATATCTGGAGAAACTCCCGGACCCCAGAGACCGCCAGATCCTGAGCCGATATAGACTCAGCGCCCACAGTCTGGCCATCGAATGTGGCCGACACAGGCAGAGCTACAAGCCCAGGGAGGAAAGACTGTGCCAACACTGTGACCAGGAGGCCATAGAGGACGAAACCCACTTCCTGCTACACTGCTCCAAATACTCAGCAGTGAGGGACACTCACTTCAGGAGACTCTCACATCTCTTCCCAGACTTCATTACCATGAAGGAGGAAGAGAAAACATATATCCTGCTGGGAGAAGAAGACAGAGCGGTGGAGATAGCAGCGCGGTATGTGAGCGAATGCCATAGACTGCGAGAAAGAGAACTATGATGCCATGGACTATAGCCCCCACAATGTATCTGCCCCATCCACCTCCCCTATGCCATGGACTATAGCCCCCACCCTGGATCTGCCCCCATCCACCTCCCCTATGCCATGGACTATAGCCCCCACAATGGATCTGCCCCCATCCACCTTCCCTAAAGCTCCTACCCAACATCCCCACAGTCCCTATCCCTATTGCCTTTATACACTTGCTTTGGCAAAACTGATGTGTATTTGGTCCTGCCAATAAAGCTTCTTTGAATCTTGAATCTTGTATATAGTACTGTCCACCTAGTATACAGCAGCCATGTAGTATATAGTACTGCCCACGTAGTATATAGCAGCCATGTAGTATATAGTACTGCCCACATAGTATAAAGCAGCCATGTAGTATATTTTTCTGTCCACGTAGTATATAGCAGCCATGTAGTATATACATCTGTCCACGTAGTATATAGCAGCCATGTAGTATAGAGTACTGTCCACGTAGTATATATCAGCCATGTAGTTTACAGTACTGTCCGCGGAGTATATAGCAGCCATGTAGTATATAGTACTGCCCACGTAGTATATAGCAGCCATGTAGTATATAGTACTGTCCGCGTAGTATATAGCAGCCATGTAGTATATAGTACTGCCACGTAGTATATAGCAGACATGTAGTATATAGTACTGCCCACGAAGTATATAGAAGCCATGTAGTATATTGTACTGCATCTCCAAGCTGTTCAGGCTTGAGACCAAAATACCAATTAAGTAAATCAGGTGATGTGCATCTCTGTAATGAGGAGGGGTGTTTTCTAATGACATCAAAACCCTATATGATAAATGTAAGGTTATACACATGGGAAGAAGGAATCAATATCACTATTACACACCGAACGGGAAACCACTGGGTAAATCTGACAGGGAGAAGGACTTGGGGATCCTAGTTAATGATAAACTTACCTGGAGCAGCCAGTGCCAGGCAGCAGCTGCCAAGGCAAACAGGATCATGGGGTGCATTAAAAGAGGTCTGGATACACATGATGAGAGCATTATACTGCCTCTGTACAAATCCCTAGTTAGACCGCACATGGAATACTGTGTCCAGTTTTGGGCACCGGTACTCAGGAAGGATATAATGGAACTAGAGAGAGTACAAAGGAGGGCAACAAAATTAATAAAGGGGATGGGAGAACTACAATACCCAGATAGATTAGCGAAATTAGGATTATTTAGTCTACAAAAAAGATGACTGAGGGGCGATCTAATAACCATGTATAAGTATATAAGGGGACAATACAAATATCTCACTGAGGATCTGTTTATACCAAGGAAGGTGACGGGCACAAGGGGGCATTCTTTGCGTCTGGAGGAGAGAAGGTTTTTTCACCAACATAGAAGAGGATTCTTTACTGTTAGGGCAGTGAGAATCTGGAATTGCTTGCCTGAGGAGGTGGTGATGGCGAACTCAGTCGAGGGGTTCAAGAGAGGCCTGGATGTCTTCCTGGAGCAGAACAATATTGTATCATACAATTATTAGGTTCTGTAGAAGGACGTAGATCTGGGGATTTATTATGATGGAATATAGGCTGAACTGGATGGACAAATGTCTTTTTTCGGCCTTACTAACTATGTTACTATGTTACTATATAAGGTGTGCTTAATTATTAGGCAACTTACTTTCTTTTGGCAAAATGGGTCAGAAGAGAGATTTGACGGGCTCTGAAAAGTCCAAAATTGTGAGATGTCTTGCAGAGGGATGCAGCAGTATTCAAATTGCCAAACTTTTGAAGCGTGGTCACCGAACAATCCAGCATTTCATGGCAAATAGCCAACAGGGTGGCAAGAAGTGTGTTGGCCAAAAAAGGTGCAAAATAACTGCCCATGAATTGAGGAAAATCAAGCGTGAAGCTGCCAAGATGCCATTTGCCAGCAGTTTTGCCATATTTCAGAGCAGCAACATAACTGGAGTAACAAAAAGCACATGGTGTGCAATACCCAGGCACATGGCCAAGGTAAGGAAGGCTGAAAAACTACCACCACTTGTAGGATCGCTACTTCCTACAGGTGGCGCTATAGAGTAAGTCCTCTATTTCTCTGAAGAGGCAACTTGCATATTATAATTCCCAGAGGAGAATTACACGGCGTATAAGCCTCCTTACCTTGACAAGCCAGAGCTGGTATGTCACTCTCCATAAGGAGAAACGTCCCTTAGACCCCAGTCCAGAGGCTCTCATCTAGCCAAATTAGTTCTCATGCTTCACAGTGATGAGGGCCAACAGCCCAAAACACCGTGTCTACGAATTGAGATACTGATTTGGCTTTTATCCCAAGTCATATTGCACGACTCATTAAAAGGGTTGATTGTGTCTTGTAGGATCGCTACTTCCAACAGGTGGCGCTGTAGAGTTTAAGTCCTCTTTTTCTTTTAAGTGGTAATTTGCATATTACATCTTTGAACAAGAAACATAAGATAAAACGTCAAGACTGGGCCAAAAAATATCTTAAGACTGATTTTTCAAAGGTTTTATGGACTGATGAAATGAGAGTGACTCTTGATGGGCCAGAGGCTGGATCAGTAAAGGGCAGAGAGCTTCATTCTGACTCAGACGCCAGCAAGGCGGAGGTGGGGTACTGGTATGGGCTGGTATCATCAAAGATGAACTTGTGGGACCTTTTCGGGTTGAGGATGGAGTGAAGCTCAACTCCCACACCTACTGCCAGTTTCAGGAAGACAACTTCTCCAAGCAGTGGTACAGGAAGAAGTCGATATCATTCAAGAATAACATAATTTTCATGCAGGACAATGCTCCATCACATGCCTCCAACTGCTCCACAGTGTGGCTGGCCAGTAAAGGTCTCAAAGAAAAAAACATAATAACATGGCCCCCTTGTTCGCATGATCTGAACCCCATAAAGAATCTGTGGTCCCTCACAAAAATGTGAGATCTACAGGGAGGGAAAACAGTACACCCTTTTTGGAAGTGCATTTGAACAGCAAGGTGGATTGCTGTTAAGGGAACTAGAGAAAAAAAATCTATAAATCTTCAGCATAGCGAGTGTGAGCCAGCTGAGTGTGAGCTGAGCGTAAGTGTGAACGGCGGTATGTGTGACTTGTGATTCAGTGACTTTGGATTCAGGGAGTTTCCAAGGGAGGAAGTACTGAATTGCTGTCTGTTTTGTATTAATACTTTGCATTCATTTTTTATTTAACTTTTCTGTCTGGTGCAATCCCCATTAGGAAATGTGCTCCACTCTTGTTAATGCCATCCAGTGCACATCTTGCCACATGTATGCAGTCCTTGAACAGCCGGTCGAGGGTGCATACTGCTGTGCAAGATGTGAGCACGTTGTGCATTTGGAAACCCAGATTCTGACTCTAAATGTGCAGCTGGCAACACTGAGATCCATAGACAATATGGAGAGGAGTCTTCTGCTCACGGAGCAGACGCTCAATGGGATAGATGAGGGGGGGGGGGATGGTAGGATGGAGCTGCAGGATGGTGAAATAGCAAGCTGGGTGACATTTAGGAAGCGGGGTAGAGGGAAGAGTGCCAGGGAGGCTAGTCCTGATCTGGAACACCCCAATAAGTTTGCTACGTTGGCAGCTGAGGGGGGTGCTAGTACAGGGGTAGCACTGCTGCAGCCAGGCATGTCCTCTGAAAGCCGGAGGAGTGACTGCTCCAGTAAGGAGGGAAATAGGAAAGCAGGGCAGGCCAGACAGCTGCTGGTAGTGGGGGACTAAATTATTAAGGGAACAGATAGGGCAATCTGTCACAAAGACAGGGATCATCGAACGGTGTGCTACCTACCTGGCACTCGAGTCCGACACATCGCTGATCGGGTGGACAGATTACTGGGAGGGGCTGGTGAGGACCCAGCGGTCATGGTGCACATTGGCACAAATGACAAAGTTAGAGGTAGGTGGAAGGTCCTTAAAGATGATTTCAGGGAATTAGGCTGCAAGCTGAAAGTAAGGACCTCCAACGTGGTATTTTCCGAAATACTGCCTGTACCACGTGCCACGCCAGAGAGGCAATGGGAGATTAGGGAGATTAATAAGTGGCTCAAGAATTGGTGTAGGAAGGAGGGGTTTGGGTTCCTGCAGAACTGGGCCGACTTCTTAGTTGGCTACAGGCTCTACACTAGGGACGGGCTGCATCTCAATGGGGAAGGTGCAGCTGTGCTGGGGGAGAAAATGGCTAGAAGGTTGGAGGAGTGTTTAAACTAGGAATTGGGGGGGAGGGTATTCATTTTATAGGAGGGGAAGATAGTGCAGATAGAGACCTGGGCACAAATAAGGAAGTTGGGGGTGGCGGTGGCATGGGGGGTAGGATTAGAACAGTTAATAATTTAAGAAAGAATAGAGGTACAGAGAGGAACATCAAGTGCATGTATACTAATGCCAGAAGCCTCGCCAACAAAATGGACGAATTAGAACTAATGTTGTTGGAGCATAATTATGACATGGTGGGGATATCTGAAACGTGGCTGGATGAGAGCCATGACTGGGCTGTTAACTTGCAGGGCTATAGCCTGTTCAGAAATGACCGTACAGATAAGCGAGGGGGAGGGGTGTGTCTATATGTAAAATCATCCATAAAACCCATCCTGCGTGATAATATAGGTGAATTTAATGAAAATGTAGAATCCCTGTAGGTGGAGATAAGGGGAGGGGGAAAAATAATAAATTACTGATAGGGGTTTGTTATAAATCTCCAAAAATAATGGAAGCACTGGAGAATATCCTCGTAAAACAAATAGA
Source organism: Ranitomeya imitator (assembly GCF_032444005.1). Taxonomy (NCBI): domain Eukaryota; kingdom Metazoa; phylum Chordata; class Amphibia; order Anura; family Dendrobatidae; genus Ranitomeya; species Ranitomeya imitator. The sequence goes on from NC_091290.1 coordinate 96,588,091, forward strand.
TGAAGCTGCGACTCAGGGAGAAGTCATTATTATGGGGGACTTCAACTACCCTGAAATAGATTGGGGAACAGAAGCCTGCAGTTCCTGCAAAGGTAATCGGTTTTTGACAACTATGAGAGACAATTACTTTTCACAACTGGTTCAGGACCCAACAAGAAGGGGGGCACTGCTAGACCTAATATTAACCAACAGGCCAGACCGCATAGCAAATGTAAGGGTTGGGGGTCACTTGGGAAAAAGCGATCACAAAATAATAAGTTTTCATGTATCCTTTAAAAAGATGTGTAATAGAGGGGTTACAAGGACACTAAACTTCAGGAGGGCAAATTTCCAACGGATGAGAGAGGATCTTGGTGCAATTAACTGGGACGATATCCTGAGACACAAAAATACACAAAGAAAATGGGAGACATTTATTAGCATCCTGGATAGGACCTGTGCACAGTATATACCGTATGGGAATAAACATACTAGAAATATGAGGAAGCCAGTATGGCTAAATATAGCTGTAAGGGGCGCAATAAGTGACAAAAAGAAAGCATTTAGAGAATTAAAGGAAGTAGGTAGTGAGGAGGCATTAAATAAATACAAAAAATTAAATAAATTCTGTAAAAAGCAAATCAAGGTAGCAAAGATTGAGACAGAGCGACTCATTGCCAGAGAGTAAAAATAATCCCAAAATATTATTTAACTACATAAATAGTAAGAAACTAAAAAATGATAGTGTCGGCCCCCTTAAAAATAGTCTGGGTGAAATGGTGGATGAGGATGAGGAAAAAGCCAATATGCTAAATGACTTTTTTTCATCAGTATTTACACAAGAAAATCCCATGGCAGACTAGTGATAAAAATTCCCAATTAAATGTCACCTGCTTAACCCAGCAGGAAGTGCGGCGGCGTCTAAAAATCACTAAAATTGACAAATCTACGGGCCCGGATGGGATACACCCCCGAGTACTGCAGGAATTAAGTACAGTCATTGAAAGACCATTATTTTTAATCTTTAAAGACTCCATAATAACAGGGTCTGTACCACAGGACCGGCGTATAGCAAATGTGGTGCCAATATTCAAAAAGGGGACAAAAACTGAACTCGGAAATTATAGGCCAGTAAGCTTAACCTCTACTGTGGGTAAAATCCTGGAGGGCATTCCAAGGGATGCTATACTGGAGTATCTGAAGAGGAATAACCTCATAACCCAGTATCAGCACGGGTTTACTAGGGACCGTTCATGTCAGACTAATTTGATCAGTTTCTATGAAGAGGTAAGTTCCGGATTGGACCAAGGGAACCCAGTGGATGTAGTGTATATGGACTTTTCAAAAGCTTTTGATACGGTGCCACACAAAAGATTGATACATAAAATGAGAATAATGGGGATAGGGGAAAATATGTGCAAGTGGGCTGAGAGCTGGCTCTGGGATAGGAAACAAAGGGTGGTTATTAATGGAGCACACTCGGACTGGGTAGCGGTTAGCAGTGGGGTACCACAGGGGTCAGTATTGGACCCTCTTCTTTTTAACATATTTATTAATGACCTTGTAGAGGGCATTCAGAGTAGAATTTCAATATTTGCAGATGACACTAAACTCTGCAGGGTAATCAATACAGAGGAGGACAATTTTATATTACAGGATGATTTATGTAAACTAGAAGCTTGGGCTGATAAATGGCAAATGAGCTTTAATGGGGATAAATGTAAGGTAATGCACTTGGGTAGAAGTAATGAGATGTATAATTATGTGCTTAATTCTAAAACTCTGGGCAAAACCGTCAATGAAAAAGACCTGGGTGTATGGGTGGATGACAAACTTATATTCAGTGGCCAGTGTCAGGCAGCTGCTACAAAGGCAAATAAAATAATGGAATGCATTAAAAGAGGCATAGATGCTCATGAGGAGAACATAATTTTACCTCTATACAAGTCACTAGTTCGACCACACTTAGAATACTGTGCACAGTTCTGGTCTCCGGTGTATAAGAAAGACATAGCTGAACTGGAGCGGGTGCAGAGAAGAGCGACCAAGGTTATTAGAGGACTGGGGGGTCTGCAATACCAAGATAGGTTATTACACTTGGGGCTATTTAGTTTGGAAAAACGAAGACTAAGGGGTGATCTTATTTTAATGTATAAATATATGAGGGGACAGTACAAAGACCTTTCTGATGATCTTTTTAATCATAGACCTGAAATGGGGACAAGGGGGCATCCTCTACGTCTGGAGGACAAAAGGTTTAAGCATAATGACAGACGCTGATTCTTTACTGTAAGAGCAGTGAGACTATGGAACTCTCTGCCGTATGATGTTGTAATGAGTGATTCATTACTTACATTTAAGAGGGGACTGGATACCTTTCTGGAAAAGTATAATGTTACAGGGTATATATACTAGATTCCTTGATAGGGCGTTGATCCAGGGAACTAGTCTGATTGCCGTATGTGGAGTCGGGAAGGAATTTTTTTCCCCAATGTGGAGCTTACTCTTTGCCACATGGGTTTTTTTTGCCTTCCTCTGGATCAACATGTTAGGGCATGTTAGGTTAGGCTATGGGTTGAACTAGATGGACTTATAGTCTTCCTTCAACCTTAATAACTATATAACTATGTAACCTCTAGGAACAGTGTCTGGGAGACTGTGGTGGCTGCTGCACGCAATGTTGATCGTAAACAGATCAAGCAACTGAAAATGTATGGATGGAAGGCTGTGGAGTGTCATCATAAAGAAAGGTGGCTATATTGGTCACTAATTTTTTGGGGTTTTGTTTTTGCATGCCAGAAATGTTTATTTCTAAATTTTGTGCAGTTATATTGGTTTACCTGGTGAAAATAAACAAGTGAGATTGGTATATTTGTTTATTAAGTTGCCGAATAATTCTACACGGTAGTAGTTACCTGCACAAACAGATATCCTCCTAAGGTAGCCAAATCTAAAAAAAAAACAAAACCACTACAACTTCCAAAGATATTAAGCTTTGATATTTATGAGTCTTTTGGGTTGAATGAGAACATAGTTGTTGATCAATAATAAAAATAATCCTCTAAAATACAACGTGCCTAATAATTCTGCACACAGTGTAATAGAAACATGTGCACCACTTCTGCATTTTTGACCCACTCTTGGTTTTAGCTCACAAATACTCATGTAAAATACTGACCAAATACGGATACTTACAGTATAAACATAGCCTAATAGGCTGAAACAGTGAGACACTGACAGGTCAAAGGCATTGCAGAACACAAGTACTGAAATGCATGAGACCAACAATCAAAGTAAAAAAATGTACATGTCACAGTAGGAAAGTAAAAAAAAGAAAAAAGTTGAAATACAAAAAAAAAAACCCACACACAAAAAAAAAAGAGCACACAAAACACGAAAAGCCTCTAAAAATGCAGCCTTTAGAGTTGGTATTGACGCATCAGGAACAACCCTATGTATTAAACGGTCGTGTAATTTTTTCAGTGCGGCAAATACCAATAAAAATATGTAAAAAATGTTGCTTTTTCATCATGACAAAGAAAATTGAAAAATATCTCTTCTGAGAGGAAGAGGACTAGAACTCTAGTGCCACCTATTGGAAGTAGCAATAACAGTCAATGTCGACCCTTTAACGAGCCTTATCACATGACTTAGGATAAGAGCCAAATCAGATCTCAATTTGCAGACACTGTGTTTTGGGGTACTGCCCCTCATCAGTGCAAAGTAGAGATCTGCTTTGGCTGAGAGAGAGGCGTCTGACCGGGATCCAAGAAGTATCATTTCTCCTTGCAGAGAGTGACATGTTAAGCATGTCGAGATGAGGAGACTTAAAGCCGCAATGCTCCTCTGGGAAATATGCAAATTGTCTCTTCAGAGAGGAAGAGGACTAGAACTCTAGTGCCACCTATTGGAAGTAGCAATCCTAACTAACAGTTAATGTTGACCCTTTAACAAGCCTTATCACATGACTTAGGATAAGAGCCAAACCAGATATCAATTTGCAGACACTGTTTTGGGGAACTGCCCCTCGTCAGTGCAAAGTGGAGATCTGGTTTGGCTGAGAGAGAGGCGTCTGACCGGGATCCAAGAAGTATCGTTTCTCTTTGCGGAGAGTGATATGTTAAGCATAAAAAATTGAATGACAATTGAGAATCATTATAAAAACTGAACAAACAAAAAGTTATTTAAAAAAATGGTGCAAATGAAACCGCCAAATTGTCCCACAAATTTTTGTTATAGGACTTTTTATTTGGATTAGTTTTTTAATGTTGATGCTTTTATGCGTGTAAAGCTCTAAAGTTGGAATGATATGGGTGTGTCTAAAAAGGGTTAAACCCTGGTATGGCACCCACCCAAAAATGATATGCACTGACTTCCTTTATATATAAAATGCACAAAGCAGTAATAGCTCTTATATATAATACCTGAAGAAGACTCATAAGAGTTGAAATGCGCTGCATGCTGTACTAATAAAACTTGGTTTTGGAATATATAATCGTATCTCACTCACTGTGTTCCGGGAGCCCACACCACCTGGACAAGAACTACACTTCTTATTGAAACACCTTGAATGTTTTCACAAGTGCCCTGGATTGCGCTGCTAATCGAACAAGGGGGGATCAACAACTAATCCACCCAGTGGACTTATAGACAAGTTTATGAGGACATCAAAAAAGGTGAGTGCAAAATAGCACTTTTTTAAAAAACATTTGAATCTAGCTGCTGCACTTAGAATCTGCACTCTCTTCCCTCTTTCCATTTTCTTATTTTATATCATATTGTACTTCATGATAGAGGTAAAATTTCTTCGATATGACTTACATTTATTTGTGAAATAAAGGAAATTTGGCAAAAATGTGGAAAATTTAGCAATTTTCAAACTTTGAATTCTTATGCCCTTAAATCAGAGATTTGTCACACAAAATAGGTAATAAATAACATTTCCCTTATGTCTACTATACATGAACACCGTCATGAACTAGGGGCGTTTGGTTGATTCGCTTCTTCAGGGATTTATTTATATCCCACTTCCCAGTTCCGGTTTGGAACTTGCAGCTCTCTGGCGCCCGCCTTACGCCTCAGGTCAGTCAGGGAACTACACATAGGATAAGTAGTGGTGAGAAAGGCTGCCGGTTGTGTACTGGCTATTGGGCACACAGCAGTGAGGGCGATATCACTATTCCCAGCTGTAGCTGGGCAATACATTTATAAACCCCTTTCCGTCACTGCCAGCTTTACCCAACAAGCTCAGTATGCTCTACAGTCATCAGCTCCTATTACTATGATTAATAGCGGAGCAGGATCCAACCCAATCAGTGGCAGTGGCTTAGGTCAGAGGACTTAGGGTACGATTAGAGCAAGGAAAATGACACTGGTAAATATTAAAGCTTTTACTCCAAAAAGATTAGGCAGTGTTTACAAAAAGTATAAAAAATGATATTACAAGATGAGACAATTATAGTATGTACAGTAAATTATAAACTAAAAAGGGATTAAAGTTGAAATAACACTTACAGTTATCTCATATCATGGCTGCCATGAGGTGTGGGGGAAGGGAGTGACATCCCAATGCATCAGGCTGGTTGCAGAGCCTCCTGTAGCAGGCTTCCTGGGCAGAAGACTACTCCTGAAATGAGGTTCCAAATTTTATACCCTCTGCTCGTGACATCACTGAAGGGCAGGACACGCTCCCCTTGGAAAGGTATGGAAAACCTTCTACTAAACATAACTCGGCGTGGGAACCTCGTAGAAGAACGCTAAAACTATCATTCTCCGGAGCATGAGATGTGTTTCAATTTCAGCCCAAACATGAAGTGTCTGTATGACTCGGTTAACTAGAAATAAATTTCTCGGATTCTGCTGGTACAGGAAGTTAGAAAATGCACCGGTGTGTAGCTCTATCATTGCACATTCCAAATATGTAACTTTCACACCTATATTACTACTTGGGATCGAATTATTTCATCTTGAGAAACTCTGTAAGAGGGTGGTGCAGTTATGGACAGTAAGAAACACACTGTCACTTTAAGAGACTGCACCCCCTTGTCTGGTGTGATGGAATGTTCTGCTTCTCCCCTGCAATTAGACTGTGTGAATGAACTGGACTGTGCAGAGGGTGGGGGTGAAGCCTGAACAGCGTGTATGAGCTGAAGCTTCTGCAAAGAGAACTTTGTGCTGTTTGCTGCAAGAGAGAACTCACAGCCTGTAACAGAGTGGACTTGTGAAATTTGACAGACTTTCTAGGTGCAGCGAGAGTGGCTGTCCTGTGTGAGATTGAGAAGCCACGAAGATACCGAGAAAAGGATTTACAGTTTCCAGGAGCACCTCCAGGACCCAGAAGCAAGGAGAAGACCACGTTTCACGGAGCTGACAGAAAGCCGTGCGCACCACCGTACAGGATTGTTGGGGCCCCCCCGGGACTGGATCTGAGTCCCCAACATCATCGTGAGTTTGTTCCTGTTTTGTGCACATGTTAGGGCCTAGTGTAGGCTTCAATAGTCAGTACACGGGAGCCGTGTGGCCTGCTTAGTAAAGGCCAGGGAGGTTATATGTAGAGTAGCATCATTATTTGTTTATTGTTTGCATTTACTTGTGTGACATATATTGAGACTGTAATAGTTGGAGCACCGTGCTATTTTACGGACAAGCTAAAGAATATAACTCTTGTAAATTATGTTTTGCCATTGCATACCCCTGTTTGCATCTTCCTCATCCACTTCATTCCTTGCCTTTCAATAAATCTACCCTTTGTTGTTTGCACCTCATCTTGTGTACGGTAGTCTAGCTGCACCGTGGTGGTCCACCGGACATTGCTTCAAGTGGTGCTGCGAGTAGGGTACTGTCACTCAGATGGAGGCAGCAGACCGCAACGGCGGGAATGCTAATGGAGATGTTGTGGGCATTGGTGGAACCCCTGCAAGGACACTCCCTATGGGCACTATATTTAGTGTGCTACCAAAGTTTGACGGCAATAATATGCCACTGTCCGACTGGGTGTCCCGGCTGCAAAGCACCCTGAAGATTTATAACATCCGCCCAGACCTTGAAGCAGACATTACTTTAACTGACCTAGAGGGAGAAGCCCGTAGAAACGTCTGCCTGCTCACCCGCAGCACCCTGAAGGAGCTATGAAGTTCCTGGAAGAGATCTACGGCGAGACTGCTAGCACCGGACACCTTTGCGCCAAATTTTTCTCTAGGCTGCAGCGGGAAGAAGGAATTTCTCAGTATGCAACAGCACTGCAAGAAGTGTTAGCAAAGGTAAAGAGAAAGGAGGCGGATGGATTTGGCGGCATGGGCTCTAAAGACCGGAGACTCCGGGAGCAATTCATCCTGGGACTGTACAGCACATCCTTGAGGTGAGCACTGTCATAATGGGTGCGGGCAGATCCGGCTCTTACGTTTCGTCAAATCCTGGCGGAAACGGTGGCCCGAAGTAAAGAAGAGAGCTACGCATCTGGGGTGATGCATGTCCAGGGCGCCAATACCAGAGTGGACCAAAACCATCAGGAGGTGCTGGTCCAGGTGGTGTAAGACTTGCAGCGGTCCCTTGTCAACGTGCAAGAGAAACTGACCCAGATGGAAAGAAGAGTGGGGGAACTACAACAGTCTGACCCACCGTACTCATGCAACCATTCTTCGGCCCGACCGATAAGGGATCAGTGGGAGCAAGCCCCCTCCTGTCAGGCATCGGTGGCATGAGGACAGGCTTGAGGTGCCCCCTGGCGAGGAGGAGGCATCCAATGCTGGGAATGTAGAGGACGGAGGCACCTTGGAAACTGTCGGAACTATACTCAAGGGCAGCGGAAGCCGCCGTTAAACTACCAACCCCCGCAGTAGTTCGGCACTCTACGGGGGAGGCAAGTAGAGAGGCCGCTACATATCATAACTAACACTTGATTGCTGGGTGTCCCATCCTACGTGCTGAATTCGAGGGAGTTCTAGTGAATTGCCTGATAGATACCGGGTCACAGGTGACTACGATGCCAGAAAAGTATTTCAAGCAGCATTTCCAGGCCCTCGCCAAGCCAGAAAATGAGACATTGATCCGGTTGTTTGCTGCCAACCAACAACCGATCCTGGTCACAGGGGTTGTGTGGATGAATATTCGAATCTGTGGGCAAGGAGTGGGGAGAAAAGAGATCCTGCTAATCCCTGAGCCTATCAAAGAAGATGTGCCTGTAGTACTGAGAATGAATATCTTTTGTGAACTCGATCAGATTATGTTTACCAAACGGGGACCTGGATATTGGAAAGCTACTACACATAAGCCTACTCAAGAAGCCCTTCAACCACTGATCCGCATCTGTGGGACGCAGAAGAGTGTGCCATCCTATCAGACCATAGGGGTCATCAGGGCTCCTGGTAAAGAACATGTAGTCCTGCCTCCCGAGCGAGAAACTATAGTATTCCTTCCAGTGGGGACGCATCGCAACCTTGACGGGTTAGAAGTGATTGTTCAGTCTGTGATAGGCGGAGGAGTGGACTGAGAAGTCATGATAGCTCGTACAATAGCTGTGGTCCAGCAAGGACATGTCCCCATAAGAGCTTTGAATGTGGGCCCCAGGGAGGTCACCTTGCCACGAGGGACAGATCTTGCCCTGGTGTACCTACATAAGGTTGAAGTGGTGAGTCAGAAGGAGATGTCTTTATCCCCGAAAGAAGGTGTGGGGTGGACCCTAGCAGTTGCTGCGGGGGCCGAAAAGACGCCATCCCGGAATGGACGGGTCATTCTTGATCAAATGGAACTGGATGTGAAGGCTCTGGGCCCTGAGAGTGTGCAAGCAGTAGAAGCTATGCTGTGGGAAAATCAGGCCGCATTCGCCTGTCACGCTGAGGATTTCAGCTGTACTGAAGCCATCACACATGAGATACCGACCGAAGAAGCTCGTTCAATTCGAGAACGATACCGGCAGATACAGCCCAAGATGTTTCAAGAGGTGAAAACATTACTGAGGCAGATGTTGGATTCAGGAGTGGTGCAGAGTACTCAGAGCCCTTGGGCAGCCCAGGAGGTGCTTGTCAAGAAAGAGGATGGGACCATCTGATTCTGTGTAGATTACAGAAAACTCAATGCCTGCACTGTTCCGAGACTCATATTCGTTGGCCCGAATCGAGGAATCCTTGACAGCGTTGGGGAAAGCCAAGTACTTCTCCACCCTGGACCTAGCAAGCGGATACTGGCAAATAGCCGTGGCAGAGAAAGAAAGGAAAAAACGCCTTCATCCTCCCTATGGGGCTGTTTGAGTTTAACTGGATGCCCTTCGGGCTCTCCAATGCTCCGGGCACGTTTCAACGGCTGATGGAAAAGTGTTTGGGAGACTTACATTTTGAGGCTACCCTGATCTATCTGGATGACATCATTGTGTTTTCGGCATAATTCGAAGTACACCTTGCCCGGCTTGGACAGGTACTCGGAAGACTGCGGGCTCATAACCTGAAGGTGAAGCCAAAGAAGTGCCACATTTTAAAGAGAGAGATCGAGTACCTGGGCCACATTGTGTCACAAGATGGAGTTCTACCCTCACCAGAAAAAGTTGCTGCTATTCAGAAGTGGCCAGTCGCACGAACAGTGAGAGAACTCCAGTCCTTTCTGGGGCTTGCCAGGTACTACCGCCAGTTTGTTTAAGACTTTGCGAAGGTGGCGAGTCCTCTTAATGAGATGCTGAGGGGGACCGCTGGAGTACCGAAGACCCAGTACATCCCTTGGGCCCAGAGACAAGATGAGGCCTTCCAAGCTATAAAGAATGCCCTTACCTCAGCCCTGATTTTGGCCTACGCAGACTTTGATCAACCGTTCCTGTTGTACACAGATGGTAGCCTTCATGGACTCAGTGCAGTACTTTCTCAGATACAGGATGGACATGAGAGAGTCATCAAGCATGCCAGCAGGTCCCTGTGAGACAGCGAAAGAAACCCTCACAATTACAGCTCCTTCCCGTTAGAGCTCCTGGCCCTCGTGTGGGCCATGACAGAAGTTTGTGGGCTTCCTGCCAGGGAGCAAGATTCAAGTTCGAACAGACAATAATCCCCTGGCCCACCTTGAGAATGCTAAATTGGGGGCCTTAGAACAACGGTGGGTGGCTCGCCTAGCCTAGTTTGACTTTACCATCCGTTATCGCTCTGCTATCGAAAACGCAAATGCTGATGGGCTGTCAAGAGTGACTGTGGAGACTCCAATGGGGATCTCTACGAGCAACACGAAGAGGATGAAACCTGTTATGAACAGGTAATTCAGAACCACAATGGACCTTGAAGTTCAGAGCACACAAGGTGACCTGACATTTACCAAAAACATAGGACAAGCTCTGAGACGTGGAAACTCTGCTGACCGCAATCCCTAATCCTAACACACCACACTAGAGGTAGCCGTGGATTGCGCCTAACGCTCCCTATGCAACTCGGCACAGCCTGAGAAACTAACTAGCCCTGAAGATAGAAAAAACAAGCCTACCTTGCCTCAGAGAAATTCCCCAAAGGAAAAGGCAGCCCCCCACATATAATGACTGTGAGTAAAGATGAAATACAAACACAGAGATGAAATAGATTTAGCAAAGTGAGGCCCGACTTACTGAATAGACCGAAGATAGGAAAGATAGCTTTGCGGTCAACACAAAAACCTACAAACAACCACGCAGAGGGGCAAAAAGACCCTCCGCACCGACTAACGGTACGGAGGTGCTCCCTCTGCGTCTCAGAGCTTCCAGCAAGCAAGAAAAAACCAATATAGCAGGCTGGACAGAAAATATAGCAAACAAAAAATAACACAAGCAGAACTTAGCTTATGCAGGATAGAGAGGCCACAGGAACGATCCAGGAGGAAGCAAGACCAATACTAGAACATTGACTGGAGGCCAGGATCAAAGCACCAGGTGGAGTCAAATAGAGCAGCACCTAACGACTTAACCTCATCACCTGAGGAAGGAAACTCAGAAGCCGCAGTACCACTCTCATCCACCAAAGGAAGCTTATAGACAGAACCAGCCGCAGTACCACTCACGACCACAGGAGGGAGCTTGCCCACAGAATTCACAACAGAAACCCCAGACTTTCGTAAGTTTAAGCCCCCAGTGGTTGCAGATCAGTCAAGAAGGGAGGCCTGCGCATTACCCCGGTCTCTGGGGAGAACCAATGAGGAATGGCGACGTGTTCAGGATGAAGACGAAGGGCTGAGACAGATGAAATGGTGGGTAACTCAGAAGCGGAAGACTGGCAAACAAGAGAGATTATCTGGACTCTGAAATGAAGAGTGTGTTACACCAGTGGGATAGACTGGAAGTGTGAGAGTCAGTGCTATATCGTAAGAGACAACAGCCAAAAGATATGGAAGTAAGGTGGCAGGTGGCCATCCCAGGAAGAATGGCTCAAGAAGTAGCTAAAGGAGCCCACAAATTTGGAGCTCACTTCGGGCCCACAAAGACCTACCAATGATTACAGCGATATGTGTATTGCCCCCTGTTGGAGTCTGTGGTGGAAGAGGTTTGCCGGCAATGTCGAATATGTGACCTCATTAAGAGTACCGAACAGAGGGCACCCATCCAGACCATACAAACTAAGGAGAAGCTAGAAGTCTTGATGATCGACTATCTCCTCGTGGGACACTCGGCCCGGGGACTACAGTAATGTTTGGTAATGACCGATCATTTTTCTAAGTTCCCAGTAGTCACTCTGACTAGAAATGAGACTGCGGAATCGGCGGCGCAAGCCATCTGTCAAGACTTCATCCGGGTATATGGGTGCCCAAAGCGCATCCACTCCGACCAAGGGGCATGTCTCCAAGGCAAGGTGATGGAAGAGCTGTATCGTATGTATGGCATCGAGCGGTCCCGGACCACGCATTACCATCCTCAAGGCAACGGAGCATGTGAACGCTTCAACCGAACCTTACTTCAAATGCTGAGGACGTTGGAGGAAGATAACAAGGCATGTTGGCCAGACGACCTGCCAGAGTTGGTCTGGACCTACAACAATCGGGTCCACTCCACCACGGGTTATACCGCCTATCTACTGCTGTTTGGAAGAGCTGGACGAGATAATTGAGCTGAATTTGGAACAGCCAGAGGAGCTGATGGAGCGAACTGTCACCTCATGGGTGAAAGAGCACCGGCAACGATTACAAATGATACGGCGGTTGGCGGGTCAGCAGCTGCAATAATAATAATTTTTATTTATATAGCACCAACATATTCCGCAGCACTTTACAATTAAGCGGGGACATGTACAAACAATAAATTCGGTACGAGTTAAGACAATTTAAACAGTGACATTAGGGGTGAGGTCCCTGCTCGCACGCTTACAATCTACAAGGAAATGGGGGGACACAATAGGTGAAAAGTGATTGTTATTTCAGATCTGGCAATTATAATAAATAGGGATTTTCATACAAAGCTGCATGATCCGGTCATCAGCCCGTGTGTTTAACCCCTCTGTGACCTTAGACGTACTATCCCGTCGAGGTGCCCTGGGCTTATCTGACCCTGGACGGGATAGTACGTCATAGCCGATCGGCCGCGCTCACGGGGGGAGCGCGGCCGATCGCGGCCGGGTGTCAGCTGCTTATCGCAGCTGACATCCGGCACTATGTGCCAGGAGCGGTCACGGACCGCCCCCGGCACTTTAACCCCTGGCACACCGCGATCAAACATGATCGCGATGTGTCGGCGGTGCAGGGAAGCACCACGCAGGGAGGGGGCTCCCTGCGGGCTTCCCTGAGCCCCCCGCAGCAACGCGATGTGATCGCGTTGCTGCGAGGGTCTCACCTCCCTCCCTGCTCCCTCCAGCCCCGGATCCAAGATGGCCGTGGATTCGGGTCCTGCAGGGAGGGAGGTGGCTTCACAGAGCCTGCTCAGAGCAGGCACTGTGAAGGCTGCAGCGCTGCATGTCAGATCAGTGATCTGACAGAGTGCTGTGCAAACTGTCAGATCACTGATCTGTGATGTCCCCCCTGGTACAAAGTAAAAAAGTTAAAAAAAATTTTTCCAAATGTGTAAAAAAAAATAAAAAAAAATATTCCAAAATAATGAAAAAAAAAAAATATTATTCCCATAAATACATTTCTTCATCTAAATAAAAAAAAACCCAATAAAAGTACACATATTTAGTATCGCCGCGTCCGTAACGACCCGACCTATAGAACTGTCCCACTAGTTAACCCCTTCAGTAAACACCGTAAGAAAAAAAAAAAAAAACGAGGCAAAAAACAACGCTTTATTATCATACCGCCGAACAAAAAGTGGAATAACACGCGATCAAAAGGACAGATATAAATAACCATGGTACCGCTGAAAGCGTCATATTGTCCCGCAAAAAACGAGCCGCCATACAGCATCATCAGCAAAAAAATAAAAAAGTTATAGTCCTGAGAATAAAGCGATGCAAAAATAATTATTTTTTCTGTAAAATAGTTTTTATCGTATAAAAGCGCCAAACCATAAAAAAATGATATAAATGAGGTATCGCTGTAATCGTACTGACCCGAAGAATAAAACTGATTTATCAATTTTACCAAACGCGGAACGGTATAAACGCCTCCCCAATAGAAATTCATGAATAGCTGGTTTTTGGTCATTCTTCCTCACAAAAATCGGAATAAAAAGCGATCAAAAAATGTCACGTGCCCGAAAATGTTTTCAGTAAAAACGTCAACTCGTCCCGCAAAAAACAAGACCTCACATGACTCTGTGGACCAAAATATGGAAAAATTATAGCTCTCAAAATGTGGTATTGCAAAACATATTTTTTGCAATAAAAAGCGTCTTTCAGTGTGTGACGGCTGCCAATCATAAAAATCCGCTAAAAAACTCGCTATAAAAGTAAATCAAACCCCCCTTCATCACCCCCTTAGTTAGGGAAAAATAAAAAAAAATGTATTTATTTCCATTTTCCCATTAGGGCTAGGGTTAGGGCTAGGATTAGGGCTAGGGTTAGGGTTGGGGCTACAGTTAGGGTTGGGGCTAAAGTTAGGGTTAGGGTTTAGATTACATTTACAGTTGGGAATAGGGTTGGGATTAGGGTTAGGGGTGTGTCAGGGTTAGAGGTGTGGTTAGGGTTACCATTGGAATTAGGGTTAGGGGTGTGTTTAGATTAGGGTTTCAGTTATAATTGGGGGGTTTCCACTGTTTCGGCACATCAGGGGCTCTCCAAACACGACATGGCGTCCGATCTCAATTCCAGCCAATTCTGCGTTGAAAAAAGTAAAACAGTGCTCCTTCCCTTCCGAGCTCTCCCGTGTGCCCAAACAGGGGTTTACCCTCACATATGGGGTATCAGCGTACTCAGGACAAATTGGACAACAACTTTTGTGGACCAATTTCTCCTGTTACCCTTGGGAAAATACAAAACTGGGGGCTAAAAATAATTTTTGTGGAAAAACAAAAAGATTTTTTATTTTCACGGCTCTGCGTTATAAACTGTAGTGAAACACTTGGGGGTTCAAAGTTCTCACAACACATCTAGATAAGTTCATTGAGGGGTCTAGTTTCCAATATGGGGTCACTTGTGGGGGGTTTCTACTGTTTAGGTACATTAGGGGCTCTGCAAACGCAATGTGACGCCTGCAGACCAATCCATCTAAGTCTGCATTCCAAATGGCGCTCCTTCCCTTCCGAGCCCTCCCATGCGCCAAAACGGTGGTTCCCCCCCACATATCAGGTATCAGCGTACTCAGGACAAATTGGACAACAACATTTAGGGTCCAATTTCTCCTGCTAACCTTGGAAAAATACAAAACTGGGGGCTAAAATATAATTTTTGTGAAAAAAAAATATTTTTTATTTGCACGGCTCTGTGTTATAAACTGTAGTGAAATACTTGGGGGTTCAAAGCTCTCACAACACATCAAGATGAGATCCTTAGGGGGTCTACTTTCCAAAATGGTGTCACTTGTGGGGGGTTTCTACTGTTTAGGTACATTAGGGGCTCTGCAAACGCAATGTGACGCCTGCAGACCATTCCATCTAAGTCTGCATTCCAAATGGCGCTCCTTCCCTTCCGAGCCCTCCCATGCGCCCAAACGGTGGTTCCCCCTCACATATGGGGTATCAGCGTACTCAGGACAAATTGGACAACAACTTTTGGGGTCCAATTTCTCCTGTTACCCTAGGGAAAATACAAAACTGGGGGCTAAAAAATAATTTTTGTGGGAAAAAAATTTTGTTTTATTTTTATGGCTCTGCATTATAAACTTCTGTGAAGCCCTTGGTGGGTCAAAGTGCTCACCACACATCCAGATAAGTTCCAAAATGGTGTCACTTGTGGGGGGTTTCAATGTTTAGGCACATCAGTGGCTCTCCAAACGCAACATGGCGTCCCATCTCAATTCCTGTCAATTTTGCAATGAAAAGTCAAACGGCGCTCCTTCCCTTCCGAGCTCTCCCATGCGCCCAAACAGTGGTTTACTGCCACATATGGGGTATCAGCGTACTCAGGACAAATTGGACAACAACTTTTGGGGTCCATTTTCTCCTGTTACCCTTGGTAAAATAAAACAAATTGGAGCTGAAGTAAATTTTTTGTGTAAAAAAGTTAAATGTTCATTTTTATTTAAACATTCCAAAAATTCCTATTAAACACCTGAAGGGTTAATAAACTTCTTGAATGTGGTTTTGAGCACCTTTAGGGGTGCAGTTTTTAGAATGGTGTCACACTTGGGCATTTTCTATCATATAGACCCCTCAAAATGACTTCAAATGAGACGTGGTCCCTAAAAAAAAACGGTGTTGTAAAAATGAGAAATTGCTGGTCAACTTTTAACCCTTATAACTCCCTAACAAAAAAAAAATTTGGTTCCAAAATTATGCTGATGTAAAGGAGACATGTGGGAAATGTTACTTATTAAGTATTTTGTGTGACATATCTCTGTGATTTAATTGCATAAAAATTCAAAGTTTGAAAATTGCGAAATTTTCAAAATTTTCGCCAAATTTCCGTTTTTTTCACAAATAAACGCAGGTACTATCAAAGAAATTTTACGACTATCATGAAGTACAATATGTCACGAGAAAACAGTGTCAGAATCACCAGGATCCGTTGAAGCGTTTCGGAGTTATAACCTCATAAAGGGACAGTGGTCAGAATTGTAAAAATTGGCCAGGTAATTGACGTGCAAACCACCCTTGGGGGTAAAGGGGTTAAGTGCAATAGTCAAGTATCAAGTGCAGTTATAATGTGTATGGAGGGTGTGGAGACAGATGAATAGTAGGGTGCAGATTCAGAGTAATATTTGGAAGGAGGGAACAGAGCAAAGTTAGTTTACTGAGTAGTTGATGTGGTAGGCTTGTTTGAAGAGATAGGTTTTCAAAGCATGCTTGAATAGGTCAGGGCTAGGTATCAGTCTGATCGTCTGGGGAAGTGCAAGAAAAAGAACACACGGACCGTATACTGCTCCAACCCGGAGACCGAGTATTATTCAGAGATAAACCCCCCCAAGGGAAAACTAAGTGAGAGATGGGAAGTACAGCCTTACAGAGTAATCGAGCGAGTGTATGCTAACAGCCCTGTCTACAAGGTGCAGATTGAGAGTGAGGCGTCCGCCCCTAGAGTACTTCCTTTTTTGGAAGTGCATTGAACAGCAAGGTGGATTGCTGCTTAGGGAAAAGAGAAAAAAAAATCTCTTTAAATCTTATGCTTAGCGAGTGTGACCTGAGCGTAAGCGCGAACGGCGGTAAGTGTGTGACTTGAGATTCAGTGACTTTGGATTCGGGGAGTTTCCAATGGAAGAATTACTGAATTGTTGTCTGATTTTATTAATACTTTGCATTTATTTTTTATTTAACTTTTCAGTCTGGTGCAATCCCCATTAGGAAATGTGCTCCACTCTTGTTAATGCCATCCAGTGCACATCTTGCCACATGTATGCAGTCCTTGATCAGCCGGTCGAGGGTGCATACTGCTGTGCGAGATGTGAGCACATTATGCATTTGGAAGCCCAGATTTTGAATCTAAATGTGCAGCTGGCAACACTGAGATCCATTGACAATATGGAAAGGAGTCTTCTGCTCACTGAGCAGACGCTCAATGGGATAGATGAGGGGGGATGGTAGGATGGAGCTGCAGGACAGTGGAGCAGCAAGCTGGGTGACAGTTAGAAGGCGTGGTAGAGGGAAGAGTGCCAGGGAGGCTAGTCCTGATCTGGCAGACCCCAATAAGTTTGCTAAGTTGGCAGGTGAGGGGGGTGCCAGTACAGGGGTAGCACTGCTGCAGCCAGGCATGTCCTCTGAAAGCCGGAGGAGTGACTGCTAGAGTAAGGAGTAAAATAAGGGAGCAGGGCAGTCCAGACAGGTGCTGGTAGTGGGGGATTCAATTATTAGGGAAACAGATAGGGCAATCTGTCACAAAGACAGGCATCATCGAATGGTGTGCTGCCTACCTAGCGCTCGAGTCCGACACATCGCTGATTGGGGTGACAGATTACTGGGAGGGGCTGGTGAGGACCCAGCGGTCATGGTGCACATTAGCACAAATGACAAAGTTAGAGGTAGGTGGAAGGTCCTTAAAGATGATTTCAGGGAATTAGGCTGCAAGCTGAAAGCAAGGACCTCCAACATGGTATTTTCCAAAATACTGCCTGTACCACGTGCCACGCCAGAGAGGCAACGGGATATTAGGGAGGTTAATAAGTGGCTCAAGAATTGGTGTAGGAAGGAGGGGTTTGGGTTCCTGCAGAACTGGGCCGACTTCTCAGTTGGGTACAGGTTCTATGCTAGAGACGGGCTGCACCTCAATGGGGAAGGTGAAGCTGTGCTGGGGGAGAAAATGGCTAGAAGGTTGGAGGAGTGTTTAAACTAGGGATTGGGGACAGGGTATTCATTTTATAGGAGGGGAAGATAGTGCAGATAGAGACCTGGGCACAAATAAGGAAGTTGGGGGTGGCGGTGGCATAGGGGGTGGCGTTAAAACAATTAATAATTTACGAAGGAATAGAGGTACAGAGAGATACATAAAGTGTTTGTATACTAATGCCAGAAGCCTCGCCAACAAAATGGACGAATTAGAATTAATGTTGTTGGAGCATAATTATGACATGGTGGGGATATCTGAAACATGGCTGGATGAGAGCCATGACTGGGCTGTTAACTTACAGGGCTATAGTCTGTTCAGGAATGAACGAATGGATAAGTGAGGGAGAGGTGTGTGTCTATATGTAAAATCATCCTTAAAACCCATCCTGCATGATAATATAGGTGAATCTAATGAAAATGTTGAGTCCCTGTGGGTGGAGATAAGGGGAGGGGGAAAAATAATACTTTACTGATAGGGGTTTGTTATAAGTCTCCAAAAATAATGGAACAAATGGAGAATATCCTCATAAAGCGAATAGATGAAGCTGCGACTCAAAGAGAAGTCATTATTATGGGGGACTTCAACTTCCCTGAAATAGATTGGGGAACAGAAACCTGCAGTTCCAGCAAAGGTAATCAGTTTTTGACAACTATGACAGACAATTACCTTTCACAACTGGTTCAGGACCCAACAAGAAGGGAGGCTAGACCTAATATTAACCAACAGGCCTGACCGCATAGCAAATGTAAGGGTTGGGGGTCACTTGGGGAATAGTGATCACAAAATAATAAGTTTTCATGTATCCTTTAATTAGATGTGTAGTAGAGGGGTTACAAGGACACTAAACTTCAGGAGGGCAAATTTCCAACGGATGAGAGATGATCTTGGTGCAATTAACTGGGGCGATATCCTGAGACATAAAAATACACAAAGAAAATGGGAGTCGTTTATTAACCCCTTCATAACCCAGCCTATTTTGACCTTAATGACCTGGCCGTTTTTTGCAATTCTGACCAGTGTCCCTTTATGAGGTAATAACTCAGGAACGCTTCAACGGATCCTAGCGGTTCTGAGATTGTTTTTTCGTGACATATTAAGCTTCATGTCAGTGGTAAATTTAGGTCAATAAATTATGCGTTTGTTTGTGATAAAAACGGAAATTTGGCGAAAATTTTGAAAATTTCGCAATTTTCACATTTTGAATTTTTATTCTGTTAAACCAGAGAGTTATGTGACACAAAATAGTTAATAAATAACATTTCCCACATGTATACTTTACATCAGCACAATTTTGGAAACAAAATTTTTTTTTGCTAGGAAGTTATAAGGGTTAAAATTTGACCAGCAATTTCTCATTTTTACAACGAAATTTACAAAACCATTTTTTTTTAGGGACCACCTCACATTTGAAGTCAGTTTACGGGGTCTATATGGCTGAAAATACCCAAAAGTGACACCATTCTAAAAACTGCACCCCTCAAGGTGCACAAAACCACATTCAAGAAGATTATTAACCCTTCAGGTGCTTCACAGCAGCAGAAGCAACATGGAAGGAAAAAATGAACATTTAACTTTTTAGTCACAAAAATTATCTTTTAGCAACAATTTTTTTGATTTCACAATGGTAAAAGGAGAAACTGAACCACGAAAGTTGTTGTACAATTTGTCCTGAGTACGCTGATACCTCATATGTGGGGGTAAACCACTGTTTGGGCGCACGGCAGGGTTTGGAAAGGAAGGAGCGCCATTTGACTTTTTGAATGAAAAATTGGCTCCACTCTTTAGCGGACACCATGTCACGTTTGGAGAGCCCCCGTGTGCCTAAAAATTGGAGCTCCCCCACAAGTGACGCCATTTTGGAAACTAGACACCCCAAGGAACTTATCTAGATGCATAGTGAGCACTTTGAACCCCCAGATGCTCCACAAATTGATACATAAAAATGAAAAAGTACTTTTTTTCACAAAAAAATTCTTTTAGCCTCAATTTTTTCATTTTCACATAGGAAACAGGATAAAATGGATCCTAAAATTTGTTGGGCAATTTCTTCTGAGTACACCAATACCTCACATGTGGGGGTAAACCACTGTTTGGGCACATGGTAAGGCTCGGGAGGGAAGGTGCGCCATTTGACTTTTTGAATGGAAAATTAGCTCCAATTGTTAGCGGACACCATGTCGCGTTTGGAGAGCCCCTGTGTGCCTAAACATTGGAGCTCCCCCACAAGTGACCCCATTTTGGAAACTAGACCCCCAGAGAACTTATCTAGATGCATATTGAGCACTTTAAACCCCCAGGTGCTTCACAGAAGTTTATAACGCAGAGCCATGAAAATAAAAAATAATTTTATTTTTTTTTCCTCAAAAATGATTTTTTAGCCTGGAATTTCCTATTTTGCCAAGGGTAATAGGAGAAAATGGACCTCAAATGTTGTTGTCCAGTTTGTCCTGAGTACGCTGATACCCCATATGTGGGGGTAAACCACTGTTTGGTCGCACGGCAGGGCTCGGAAGGGAAGGCACGCCATTTGGCTTTTTAAATGGAAAATTAGCTCCAATCATTAACGGACACCATGTCACGTTTGGAGAGCCCCTGTGTGCCTAAACATTGGAGATCCCCCACAAATGACCCCATTTTGGAAACTAGACCCCAAAAGGAACTAATCTAGATGTGTGGTGAGGACTTTGAACCCCCAAGTGCTTCACAGAAGTTTATAACGTAGAGCCATGAAAATAAAAAAAAAATTATTTTCTCAAAAATGATCTTTTAGCCTGCAATTTTTTATTTTCCCAAGGGTAACAGGAGAAATTTGACCCCAAATGTTGTTGTCCAGTTTCTCCTGAGTACGCTGATACCCCACATGTGGGGGTAAACCACTGTTTGGGCACATGCCGGGGCTCGGAAGTGAAGTAGTGACGTTTTGAAATGCAGACTTTGATGGAATGCTCTGCGGGCATCACGTTGCGTTTGCAGAGCCCCTGATGTGGCTAAACAGTAGAAACCTCCACAAGTGACCGCATTTTGGAAACTAGACCCCGAAAGGAACTTATCTAGATGTGTGGTGAGCACTTTGAACCCCCAAGTGCTTCACAGAAGTTTAATAACGCAGAGCCGTGAAAAATGATAATTACTTACGGGTAATTTGATTTTCCAGAACCATGACAGCGCTGCACGTGAGAGATGGCATCCGCCCCCAGGAACAGGAAACCTGTAGCAGAGATATAAGAATGGGGCGGCCCCTCTCTCCTCAGTTTGTTTCCAGAGTATGGAAGATGACCGCTTTGTTAGTACACAGTTATGTATCATATTTACATTTGTATAATCTTTCGTTAGCTTCTGTCTACACACATGTTTTGCATATATACATTTACTTATATACAATAAGTTTTTTTTTTTGTTTTTTTTTGTGAATCACACAACCATCACCAAGATAGGGCGGGAATTAATGCGGCGCTGTCATGGTTCTGGAAAATCAAATTACCCGTAAGTAATTATCATTTTTCCCTTCACCATGACAGCGCCGCACGTGAGAGGAAGAAATAGAAGATTCCTAGGGTGGGACGACAGCAGACAACACCTTTCTCCCAAAAGACAAGTCTGATTGACCTAAGTCTAACCTATAATGTCGGAAGAAGGTAGAGGGTGATGACCATACTGCCGCTTTACAAATCTGTTCTATCGAGGCATTAGCCCTTTCCGCCCAGGAAGTGGCTATAGCACACGTGGAGTGAGCCGTAACACCCTGTGGGGGAACTTGACCAGAAAAAGAATACGAAAGTGAAATAGCCGTACGCAACCACCGTGCAATAGTTGCCTTTGAGGCCTTTTTTCCCCTGTTTGTCCCCTGAAAGGTGACAAAAAGGGCCGATGACTGACGCCAAGATTTTGTGGCCTCTATGTATTGAAGGAGGCAGCATCTGACATCGAGACAATGGAAGGTTTTCTCCCCCTGGGATTTTGGTTGGGAACAAAAAGAGGGCAGAATAATTTCCTGGTCTCTATGAAATTTAGAATTGACCTTCGGAAGAAAGGCAGGGTCGGTTTTAATATCTACTTTGTCATCATGGAAAGTAGTGTAAGGAGGGTTCACCGACATAGCTTGTAACTCACAAGTACGGCGGGCAGACGTTAAGGCAACTAGGAGAACCGTTTTTAGAGTCAAGGATTTTATTGATATAGAATCAAGAGGTTCAAAGGGGGAAACGGTTAGAGCCTTTAAAACTAAATTTAAATCCCAGGGAGCTACCTTAGGTATTAATTTTGAGGGTCTGGAAGTAAAGGAGGCTCGAATGAACCTATAGACCCAAGGGTGGTCAGCAAGTTTATGATCAAACAGTGCACCAAGGGCAGAGACTTGCACCTTTAAGGTGCTAGTAGACAGACCTTTTTCCAACCCTTTTTGGAGAAATTCAAGAATTTCCTTTACCGGGACCTGTTGACCAGAGTTAGACAACTGTCGCCCCGAGAAATCTAGGAATTTTTGCCAGATTTTCTGGTATTTGTCTGAGGTGACTTTTTTCCTGCTAGCGAGCAATGTGGTCACCAAAGGGCTTGAGCATCCTTTTGCTAACAGAAGTCCCCTTTCAAGTTCCAGGCGGTGAGATGCAACCTGTGAACTTGGGGATGTTGAACTGGCCCTTGGTATAGGAGATCCGGGGCATCCGGAAAGATCCACGGGTCCGAGATAGACATGCGCCTGAGCCATGTGAACCATGCTCTTTTCGGCCAAAAGGGAGCTATGAGGATCACTCGTGCTTTGTCTTCCCGAATTTTCCTGAGGACTGTCGGGATTAATGGTATTGGGGGGAATGCGTATGCTAGATGGAAGTTCCACCGATATAGGAACGCGTCTACCCCCTCCGGGTGTTCTCTTGGGTTCAGAGAATAGAACCTCTTCACCTTCCGATTTTGTTTTGTGGCGAACAAGTCTATGTCTGGAACGCCCCAGCTGGCACATATTTTCCCAAATACTCGCTGGTTCAGGGACCACTCCCCCTGATGTAACGTGTGACGGCTTAAGTAGTCGGCTACTTGATTCTCTGATCCTTTCAAGTATGTTCCGGTTAGTGAAAGAAGGTTGTTTTCGGCCCATATAAAAAGTTCTTTGGCCTCTGCCATAAGGGATGTTGATCTTGTGCCCCCTTGGCGGTTTATATAAGCTATCGTTGTGTTGTTGTCGGACAACACCACCACATGTCTTCCCAGAATCCTTTTTCCTATATGAAGAAGTGCTAGTCTTACCGCAGACAATTCTTTTAGATTGGAGGACGCTGTTGTCATTGGGCTCCCCCATTCACCCTGAAGGACCTGATCTCCTAAGTGTGCCCCCCAACCCCACGGACTCGCATCGGTAGTAATGACTACTGGATCTCGTACTGACCATGGCACTGCGTTGGTTAGATTTTCTATTTTCAGCCACCACTCTAGTGAGTTTTGAACATTTGGTGATAGAAGAATCTTCCGATTCAGATTGTATGGATTTCTTTCTTGTTCGGCTAGTATTTGCCATTGTAACTCTCGTGTGTGGCTTTGTGCCCATCGCGTTGCTGGAATTGTTGCCGTTAGGACTCCTAAGAGTGACATTGCATTCCTCAGAGAGATAGTCTGTTGTAGTTGGAATGACTGTACTCTCTGCTGAATAGATTGAACTTTCCTCTGTGGGAGGACACACTCCTGCTTGACTGAATCTAACACGATTCCGAGGAATTCTTGAGTTTGAGTTGGGACAAGCCTTGATTTTTTCAGGTTTATCATCCATCCTAAACTGGTCAGCACCTCCAGTACTCTTGCGGCCGCTTTTTCGCAACTTTCTTTGTTTTTTGCTATTATCAAAAAATCGTCCAAATAGGGTACCAACATTATGTCTTCTTTTCTGACGAAAGATGCTACTCCGGAAATAATTTTTGTGAATATACGGGGCGCTATGGCTACCCCAAAAGGAAGACATTGATATTGTAGATGGACAGGGGTTTCCCCCAGATTTACCACTAATCTTAGATATTGTTGGTGTTGGACAGCGATTGGCACATGGTAGTAAGCGTCTGTAAGATCGATCACCACCATGTAACAGTTTGGGTCGAGTACTTTTACTGCAGTCTTTAAAGTTTCCATCTTGAATTTGTCTATTTGAATGTAATGGTTTAGGGCCTTTAGGTTAAATATTACTCTCAGCGAGCCGTCTGGTTTTGGTGTTAGAAATAAAGTGCTGTAGAACCCTTTCCCTATCTCTTGATGGGGTACTTCTACTAACACCTCTTTTTGCATGAGGAGATAAATTTCTCTTTTTAATATGGCCTGATTTTTTCCCGCCACCTGGGTCATTTTTACACGATTTGGTGGGAGGTTGGAGAACTTGAACCTCAGACCCTCTGACAACAAATTTGTTATCCATTGAGAAGCCGGCAGCGCTGCCCAGTGATGGACAAACCGCCGGAGTCTTCCCCCCACCGGAATACTGGCGTCACTGACTTTTGGGATCAGGCTTGGGGGGAGGCTTGTTGAAAAGGAATCCCCTTTCCTTTCGCTCTCTCCAGGGTCTGCCTCGACTAGACCTGTCATCTGATCGGCCGCGGGTCCCTCTATATCCACCACGAAAGGACGAACGAGAGGTATCCCATCGGCGCCTGGGAAAGGAAGGAGGTGGAAACCGCTTCTTTTTGTCCGACGCTTTCTCAAGGATCTCGTCTAGAGCTTTTCCAAAAAGGTATTGCCCTTCACAGGGTACTCCAGAGTTTGACCTTTGATTGGAAGTCAGCTGTCCAATTTTTTAGCCATAATGTTCTCCTTCCTGAATTGGATAACGCACACACAAGTGCGGCACTTCTAACCGAATCTATCGAGGCGTCTGCTAGGAATCTTGCGGCGCCTTGCAGAGAAGGCAATGCTTCCAGAAGCCTCTCTCTCGGGCATTTGTTTTTGATTTGGTCACTTAACTCCTTTAACCACTTGACCATAGCACGTGCCGTGCAAGTGGCAGCAACCCCGGGTTTAAATGACCATGTCGCTGCTTCCCAAGCCGACTTTAGAAAAGCATCTGCTTTTTTGTCGAGTGGGTCCCTTAGGGCTCCCATGTATTCAAATGGTAACGCAACCCCTTTAGAGGTGCTAGCGATGGCTGCATCTAGTTTAGGGGCCTTATCCCACTTTTCACAGACTTCCTCATCAAAGGGGTATTTGCGTTTTAATGCCTGAGGGACGGACATCTTTTTATTAGGCTTTTATTAATTTGATTATGTTATCATGGAAGGGAAAAAACTTTCGCTTCTTCTCCTCCAAGTTGCTAAACATGGTGTCTTGGATTGTCCGTGGTTCTCTAGGGGTCTCTACCCCCATAGTCGTTCTGACAAGTTTGAGCAGCTTCCCAATGTCCTCCGACTGAAAACATGGGTGGCCATACTCCTCATCTGAGGAGTCTAAATCTGAGGCATCAGAGGGGGTTAAGGCTCCCAGCTCATCCCCTGAATCTATGTCCGACCCTTGTAGCTTGCCTTACAAAGGCACTCACCCCTCCAGGACCCTGGGTACCGCTGCAGCTTGAGTGTCTTCCGACATTCTGGGCGCAGGCATCAGCAGCTCCGGATCTACCGCTAGTTCGGTCATCTCCGTCTGAAGAGCAGGACCAGCGACTCCTCTTTGCTGCTGTATCTTATAGAGGAGCGGTGTGCGCGCCACTGGATCAGCTTCCGCCCGGAAGTGTCCAGCACACCGGCTCCCTCGGCGTGTGACATCACTTCCTGCGACCGGAAGTCGTCATCCTTCACTTCGGCGCCAGCGTCAGTGAAGGACACGCCCCCATATCCCCGGACCGGCCTCCTGCACAGAGCGGTCGCCGGGGAGTCCAGCGAGGGAAAGGGATGGCGCGGACCAAGCAGCCAGACACCGGACAGCACCGCACGCGATGCCGCCGACTACGGCTGGCCCCCCCGCGGACCTCGGCCTCCGGACCGGAATCATCAGAGGGAGATCCCTCCGGAGGTAGGAGCTCTGCAACAGGCGTCCACCTGCAGGAACAGGAAACCAAACTGAGGAGAGAGGGGCCGCCCCATTCTTATAGCTCTGCTACAGGTTTCCTGTTCATGGGGGCGGATGCCATCTCTCACGTGCGGCGCTGTCATGGTGAAGGGAAAATAATAAATACGTTTTCTTTCCTCAAAAATAATTATTTAGCCCAGAATTTTTTAATTTTCCTAAGGGTAACAGGAGAAATTTGACCCCAATATTTGTTGTCCAGTTTCTCCTGAGTACGGTGATACCCCATATGTGAGGGTAAACTACTGTTTGGGCACATGCTGGGGCTCGGAAGTGAAGTAGTGACGTTTTGAAATGCAGACTTTGATGGAATGCTCTGCGGGCGTCACGTTGCCTTTGCAGAGCCCCTGTGTGCCTTAACAGTAGAAACCCCCCACAAGTGACCCCATTTTAGAAACTAGACCCCCCAAGGAACTTATCTAGATATGTGGTGAGCACTTTGAACCCCCAAGTGCTTCACAGACGTTTACAACCCAGAGCCGTGAAAATAAAAAATCATTTTTCTTTCCTCAAAAATGATGTTTTAGCAAGCATTTTTTTATTTTCACAAGGGTAACAGGAGAAATTGGACCCCAGTAATTGTTGCGCAGTTTGTCCTGAGTATGCTGGTACCCCATATGTGGGGGTAAACCACTGTTTGGGCACACGTCAGGGCTCGGAAGTGAGGGAGCACCATTTGACTTTTTGAATACAAGATTGGCTGGAATTAATGGTGGCGCCATGTTGCCCCTGATGTGCCTAAACAGTGGAAACCCCTCAATTCTACCTCCAACACGAACCCCAACACACCCTTAACCCTAATCCCAACTGTAGCCATAACCCTAATCACAACCCTAACCACAACCCTAACCCTAAGGCTATGTGCCCACGTTGCGGATTCGTGTGAGATTTTTCAGCATCATTTTTGAAAAATCCGCGGGTAAAAGGCACTGCGTTTTACCTGCGGATTTACCGTGGATTTCCAGTGTTTTTTGTGCGGATTTCACCTGCGGATTCCTATTGAGGAACAGGTGTAAAACGCTGCGGAATCCGCACAAAGAATTGACATGCTGCGGAAAATACAACGCAGCGTTCCCGCGCGGTATTTTCCGCACCATGGGCACAGCGGATTTGGTTTTCCATAGGTTTACATGGTACTGTAAACCTGATGGAACACTGCTGCGAATCCGCAGCGGCCAATCCGCTGCGGATCCGCAGCCAAATCCGCACCGTGTGCACATGGCCTAATTCTAAAGGTATGTGAACACGCTGCGGAAAACGCTGCGGATCCGCAGCAGTTTCCCATGAGTTTACAGTTCAATGTAAACCTATGAGAAACAAAAATCGCTGTACACATGCTGCAGAAAAACTGCACGGAAACGCAGCGGTTTACATTCCGCAGCATGTCACTTCTTTCTGCGGATTCCGCAGCGGTTTTACAACTGCTCCAATAGAAAATCGCAGTTGTAAAACTGCAGGGAAATGCACAGAAAAACCGCAGTAAATCCGCCATAAATCCGCAGCGGTTTAGCACTGCGGATTTATCAAATCCGCAGCGGAAAAATCCGCAGAGGACCAGAATACGTGTGCACATACCGAAACCCTAACCCTAACCCTATTCTAACATGGGAAAAAAAAATCTTTATTTTATTATTGTCCCTACCTATGGGGGTGACAAAGGGGGGGGGGGGGGTCATTTACTATTTTTTTTTATTTTGACCACTGTGATATAACCTATCACAGTGATCAAAATGCACTTTGGAATGAATCTGCCGGCCGGCAGATTCGGCGGGCGCGCTGCCATTTTGGAAGATGGCGGCGCCCATGAAGAAGATGGACGGACCCCGCGAGGATCGGTAAGTATGATGGGTGGGGGGGGGAGCACGGGGGGTGGATCGGAGCGCGGGGGGGGGGGGGGTGGATCGGAGCACGGGGGGTGGATCGGAGCACGGGGGGTGGGTCGGAGCACGGGGGGTGGGTCGGAGCACGGGGGGTGGATCGGAGCACGGGGGGTGGATCAGAGCACGGGGGGAGCGGACAAGAGCATCGGGGGAGCGGAGCACAGGACGGAGGGGAGTCGGAGCAGTGTACCTGACAGATCGGTGGCTTGGGGGGGCGATCGGTGGGGTAGGGGAACATTAGTGTTTCCAGCCATGGCCGATGATATTGCAGCATCGACCATGGCTGGATTGTAATATTTCACCAGTTTTAATAGGTGAAATATTACAAATCGCTCTGATTGGCAGTTTCACTTTCAACAGCCAATCAGAGCGATCGTAGCCACGAGGGGGTGAAGCCACCCCCCCTGGGCTAAACTACCACTCCCCCTGTCCCTGCAGATCGGGTGAAATGGGAGTTAACCCTTTCACCCGATCTGCAGGGACGCGATCTTTCCATGACGCCACATAGGCGTCATGGGTCGGATTGGCACCGACTTTCATGACGCCTACGTGGCGTCATGGGTCGGGAAGGGGTTAACATCCTGGATAGGACCTGTGCACAATATACAGTGCCTACAAGTAGTATTCAACCCCCTGCAGATTTAGCAGGTTTACACAGGTTTTTTTTTTTTTTTTAAATTGTGAAAAGTCTTTTCAGAGGGTCATTTCTTATTCAACCCCTCAACCCACCAGAATTCTGTTTGGTTCCCCTAAAGTATTAAGAAGTAGTTCAGGCACAAAGAACAATGAGCTTCACATGTTTGGATTAATTATCTCTTTTTCCAGCCTTTTCTGACTATTTAAGACCCTCCCCAAACTTGTGAACAGCACTCATACATGGTCAACATGGGAAAGACAAAGGAGCATTCCAAGGCCATCAGAGACAAGATCGTGGAGGGTCACAAGGCTGGCAAGGGGTACAAAACCCTTTCCAAGGAGTTGGGCCTACCTGTCTCCACTGTTGGGAGCATCATCCAGAAGTGGAAGGCTTATGGAACTACTGTTAGCCTTCCACGGCCTGGACAGCCTTTGAAAGTTTCCTCCCGTGCCGAGGCCAGGCTTGTCCGAAGAGTCAAGGCTAACCCAAGGACAACAAGGAAGGAGCTCCGGGAAGATCTCATGGCAGTGGGGACATTGGTTTCAGTCAATACCATAAGTAACGTACTCCACCGCAATGGTCTCCGTTCCAGACGAGCCCGTAAGGTACCTTTACTATCAAAGCATCATGTCAAGGCTCGTCTACAGTTTGCTCATGATCACTTGGAGGACTCTGAGACTGACTGGTTCAAGGTTCTCTGGTCTGATGAGACCAAGATCGAGATCTTTGGTGCCAACCACACACGTGACGTTTGGAGACTGGATGGCACTGCATACGACCCCAAGAATACCATCCCTACAGTCAAGCATGGTGGTGGCAGCATCATGCTGTGGGGCTGTTTCTCAGCCAAGGGGCCTGGCCATCTGGTCCGCATCCATGGGAAGATGGATAGCACGGCCTACCTGGAGATTTTGGCCAAGAACCTCCGCTCCTCCATCAAGGATCTTAAGATGGGTCGTCATTTCATCTTCCAACAAGACAACGACCCAAAGCACACAGCCAAGAAAACCAAGGCCTGGTTCAAGAGGCCAAAAATCAAGGTGTTGCAGTGGCCTAGTCAGTCTCCTGACCTTAACCCAATTGAAAACTTGTGGAAGGAGCTCAAGATTAAAGTCCACATGAGACACCCAAAGAACCTAGATAACTTGGAGAAGATCTGCATGGAGGAGTGGGCCAAGACAACTCCAGAGACCCGTGCCGGCCTGATCAGGTCTTATAAAAGACGATTTATTAGCTGTAATTGCAAACAAAGGTTATTCCACAAAATATTAAACCTAGGGGTTGAATAATAATTGACCCACACTTTTATGTTTAAAATTTATAAAAATGTAACTGAGCAACAAAACTTTTTGGTTTGTAAGATTTATGCATCTGTTAATAAATCCTGCTCTTGTTTGAAGGCTCTAACTTATTTGCATCTTATTAAACCTGCTAAATCTGCAGGGGGTTGAATACTACTTGTAGGCACTGTATATGGTATGGGAATAAACATACCAGAAATAGGAGGAAACCAATATGGCTAAATAGAGCTGTAAGGGGCGCAATAAGCGACAAAAAGAAAGCATTTAGAGGATTAAAGGAAGTAGGTAGTGATGAGGCATTAAAGAAATACAGAAAACTCTGGGCAAAACAGTCAATGAAAAAGACCTGGGTGGATGACAAAGTCACATTTAGTGGCCAGTGTCAGGCAGCTGCTACAAAGGCAAATAAAATAATGGGATGCATTATAAGAGGCATAGATGCTCATGAGGAGAACATAACTTTACCTCTATACAAGTCACTAGTTCGACCACACTTATACACTGGAGACAAGAACTGTACACATTATTCTAAGAAAGACATAGCTGAACTATGGCTGCAGAGAAGAGCGACCAAGGTTATTAGAGGACTGGGGGGTCTGCAATACCAAGATAGATTACACTTGGGGCTATTTAGTTTGGAAAACGATGGCAAAGGGGTGATCTTATTTTAATGTATAAATATATGAGGGGACAGTACAAAGACCTTTCTGATGATCTTTTTAATCATAGACCTGAGACAGGGACAAGGGGGCATCCTCTACGTCTGGAGGAAAGTAGGTTTAAGCATAATAACAGACGCGGATTCTTTACTGTAAGAGTAGTGAGACTATGGAACTCTCTGCCGTATAATGTTGTAATGAGTGATTCATTACTTAAATTTAAGAGGGGACTGGCTGCCTTTCTTGAAAAGTATAATGTTACAGGTTATATATATTATTCCTTGACAGGGTGTTGGTCCAAGGAACTAGTCTGATTGCCGTATGTGGAGTTGGGAAGGAATTTTTTTCTATGTATAAAATAATAAATAAATAAATCCGCGCTAAAACCAATATAGAAAACCCAACAATTTTACTGGACAAAATAATAAATACCTTACACATATAGATATTGCACTTACCCTATTTAGATAATATGGGTATCAATGTAAACAATATGCACGTAATCTACAGGGTAAAACACCAACCAAAATCGGACATGTCCGCTTTTATGGAATCCACGTGGATACTAATGTTCAATGGCCATATATTATATAGTCTTTGTTTACCAACCTACAAGTACCTAATCAGAGTCGGGAAAAGGAGACTGTGAGTCTATATTGTGGAGCATAGAGAGATCTCTCATACAACCCTATCGAAAAACAGCGAGCAGAAACAACAGAAAAAATAAATGAAAAAAAGAAAAAAAAAGTGTGTGGAAACTTGATGAAACACTATGAAGCCGCCCCAGCCGGTAGCGGATGTTTCAAAGCTATCACACGTTGCTACTCCTGATTCTTTGAAACATCCGCTACCGGCCGGGGCGGCTTCATAGTGTTTCATCAAGTTTCCACACACTTTTTTTTTCATTTATTTTTTCCGTTGTTTCTGCTCGCTGTTTTTTAATAGGGTTGCATGAGAGATCTCTCTATGCTCCACAATATAGACTCACAGTCTCCTTTTCCCGACTCTGATTAGGTACTTGTAGGTTGGTACACAAAGACTATATAATATATGGCCATTGAACATTAGTATCCACGTGGATTCCATAACAGCGAACATGTCCGATTTTGGTTGGTGTTTTACCCTGTAGATTACGTGCATATTGTTTACATTGACACCCATATTATCTACGGTAAATAGGGTAAGTGCAATATCTATATGTGTAAGGTATTTATTATATTGTCCAGTAAAATTGTTGGGTTTTCTATATTGGTTTTTGCGCGGATTTATTTATTTATTATTTTATACATAGGCTTATTCATGACAACTTAGTGGTTGTTGTCTAAATCTGCAGCATTACACCATAGCTGGTCACTGAGTGCCACTATATATTTTTACACCTATAAGGAATTTTTTTCCCCAATGTGGAGCTTATTCTTTGCCACATGGGTTTTTTTCCCTTCCTCTGGATCAACATGTCAGGGCATGTTAGGTTAGGCTATGGGTTGAACTAGATGGACTTGTAAAGTCTTCCTTCAACCTTAATAACTGTGTTACTTCACAGAAATATGCTGCGGCCCTGCCGGTATGAGATCTGTTCTATGCTACTGTCGCCTGAAGGCACTACTCCACTTCCTGAATTTGTCATGCCTGATGGTGAAATCGATGACGAGTGGTGGACCGTCCCTGACACAGTATGGGGTCCTCAGCCGCACAGAGACGGTAATCCCATGGATGTTCCAGTACCGCCAAGCGAGGACGAGACCAGACAAGTGTGCACGATGACTCCTGCAGCAAGTGCTCCTCTGGAAGATAGTCAAGCCTTGCCTGACAGCAAAGAGCTCCGGAGATCCCAGAGGTCTAATGCAGGGGTTCCACCAGTCCGATATGTAGAACAGTGTGTTCTGTCTGTTTTTCCAACTTTGTTGCCTTCTCTATAGGTGCTGTTTCCGCATTGCACGTTCCTTCATTACACTTTGACCTTGATGCTGTGATGGCCGAGGATGACCATCATTAAGAAGGGAGGCATGTAAGAGGGTGGTGCTGTCATGGACAGTAAGAAACACACTGTCACTTTGAGAGACGGCACCCCCTTGTCTGGTGTGATGGAATGTTCTGCTTCTTCCCTGCAATTAAACTGTGTGAGTGAACTGGACTGTGCAGAGGGTGGGGGTGGAGCCTGAACAGCGTGTGTGAGCTGAAGCTTCTGCAGAGAGAACTTTGTGCTGTTTGCTGCAAGAGAGGACCTACAGCTTGTAACAGAGTGAACTTGTGAAATTTGACAGACTTTCCGGGTGCAGAGAGAGTGGCTGTCCTGTGTGAGTTTGAGAAGCCACGAAGATACCGAGAAAGGGATTTACAGTTTCCAGGAGCACCTCCAGGACCCAGAAGCAAGGAGACCACGTTTCACGGAGCTGGCAGAAAGCCGTGCGCACCACTGTACTGGACTGTTGGGGGCCCCCCGGGACTGGATCTGAGTCCTCAACATCACTGTGAGTTTGTTCCTGCTTTGTGCACATGTCTAGGGCCTAGTGTAGGTTTCAACAGTCAGAACATGGGAGCCGTGTGGCCTCAGTATAGGTCAGGAAGGTTATACGTAGAGTAGCATCTTTATTTGTTTATTGTTTGCATTTAGTTGTGTGACATATATTGAGTCTGTAATAGTTGGAGCACCGTGCTATTTTACGGACAAGATAAAGAATATAACTCTTGTAAATTATGTTTTGTCATTGCATACCCCTGTTTGCATCTTCCTAATCCACTTCATTCCTTGCCTTTCAATAAATCTACCCTTTGTTATTTGCACCTCATCTTGTGTACGGTAGTCTTCCTGCACTGATGTTGTGCCCAGGCCATTGCTTCAACTCTATCCTACAAAAAAGGGACACATGTTTCTAGAACTGCTTTCAGCCAGTTTCACAGCTGCCAGGAAGGAGGGGGATGAGTAGTTTAGAATTACACAGACAGGGTGAGAGGCTATGCAGCTGTGTCTGCAGAAGCGATTTGTACTTAGAACAGCAAATGCAGTGGAAAGTTCCAGAAGTGTAATTGGGACAACCAGACATTATTCATAATTCTGAACACCTCCCCCTTTTGGAATGCGCTACGGAGGCACTCCTTGGCAGGCTCGCCCCAGCGGGACAACCCGTTGCCATGCTCGCTGCCCTTTTTGTGTTTGACTGTAAAGTCGTACTGCTGGAGGGCAAGGCTCCAGTGCAGCTACCTTCCGTTGGTACCAGACACGGTGTGCAGCCAGCTCAGGGGGTTGTGGTCTGTCACCAGGGTGAAGGTGCGTCCGTACAAGTAGGGCTGCAAACATTGCAAGGCCCAAACCATGGCCAGGCACTCCTAGATGGTGGAATAGGCCGCTTCCCTGGGCAGAAGCTTCCTGCTCGGGTACAACACAGGGTGCTCTTGGTTCCCTGAGTCCACCTGGCTGAGCACAGCACCGAGGCCAAACTCGCTGGCATCGGTCTATACCAGGAACGGCTGACTGCTGTCAACAGCTTTTAGCACCGGAGAACTTCTCAGGGCTGTTTTGAAAGCCCGGAAAGCCACCTCACAGCCGTATGTCCAGTTGACTGTTTGGGGTAATTTCTTCCTGGTGAGGTCCATCAAGGGTTTTGCCAGGCTACTATAGTTCTGAACGAAGTGCCTATAGTACCCTGCAGTGCCCAGGAAGGACATCACCTGCTTCTTGGTCATGGAGGTGTGTTATGGCTGGCAATCAGGCAACACAGCGTGCAGTAATCAGCGCACATACAGAGATCTGGCAATAACCAAAAACAATAGGACGAGCTCTGAGACGTGGAATCTCTGTAGACTGCAGTACCTGATCTATCCTCACACAACTATAAGCAGCAGTGGATTGCGCCTAACAACTACCTATGCAACTCGGCACTGCCTGAGGAGCTGACTAGCCTGAAGATAGAAATACAAGCCTGACTTA
Organism: Ranitomeya imitator; assembly: GCF_032444005.1. NCBI lineage: Eukaryota > Metazoa > Chordata > Amphibia > Anura > Dendrobatidae > Ranitomeya > Ranitomeya imitator. The sequence goes on from NC_091290.1 coordinate 96,622,280, forward strand.
CCTCAGAGAAATACCCCAAAGGAATAGGCAGCCCCCCACATATAATGACTGTTAGCAAGATGAAAAGACAAACGTAGGAATGAAATAGATTCAGCAAAGTGAGGCCCGATATTCTAGACAGAGCGAGGATAGCAAAGAGAACTATGCAGTCTACAAAAAACCCTAAAACGAAAACCACGCAAAGGGGCAAAAATACCCACCGTGCCGAACTAACAGCACGGCGGTGCACCCCTCTGCTTCTCAGAGCTTCCAGCAAAAGACAATAGCAAGCTGGACAGAAAAAAACAGAAAACAAACTAGAAGCACTTATCTAGCAGAGCAGCAGGCCCAAGGAAAGATGCAGTAGCTCAGATCCAACACTGGAACATTGACAAGGAGCAAGGAAGACAGACTCAGGTGGAGCTAAATAGCAAGGCAGCCAACGAGCTCACCAAAACACCTGAGGGAGGAAGCCCAGAGACTGCAATACCACTTGTGACCACAGAAGTGAACTCAGCCACAGAATTCACAACAGTACCCCCCCCTTGAGGAGGGGTCACCGAACCCTCACCAGAACCCCCAGGCCGACCAGGATGAGCCACATGAAAGGCACGAACAAGATCTGGGGCATGGACATCAGAGGCAAAAACCCAGGAATTATCTTCCTGAGCATAACCCTTCCATTTGACCAGATACTGGAGTTTCCGTCTAGAGACACGAGAATCCAAAATCTTCTCCACAATATACTCCAATTCCCCCTCCACCAAAACAGGGGCAGGAGGCTCCACAGATGGAACCATAGGTGCCACGTATCTCCTCAACAACGACCTATGGAATACATTATGTATGGAAAAGGAGTCTGGGAGGGTCAGACGAAAAGACACCGGATTGAGAATCTCAGAAATCCTATACGGACCAATAAAACGAGGTTTAAATTTAGGAGAGGAAACCTTCATAGGAATATGACGAGAAGATAACCAAACCAAATCCCCAACACGAAGTCGGGGTCCCACACGGCGTCTGCGATTAGCGAAAAGCTGAGCCTTCTCCTGGGACAAGGTCAAATTGTCCACTACCTGAGTCCAGATCTGCTGCAACCTGTCCACCACAGAATCCACACCAGGACAGTCCGAAGACTCAACCTGTCCTGAAGAGAAACGAGGATGGAACCCAGAATTGCAGAAAAATGGAGAGACCAAGGTAGCCGAGCTGGCCCGATTATTAAGGGCGAACTCAGCCAACGGCAAAAATGACACCCAATCATCCTGGTCAGCGGAAACAAAACATCTCAGATATGTTTCCAAGGTCTGATTGGTTCGTTCGGTCTGGCCATTAGTCTGAGGATGGAAGGCCGAGGAGAAAGATAGGTCAATGCCCATCCTACCACAAAAGGCTCGCCAGAACCTCGAGACAAACTGGGAACCTCTGTCAGAAACAATATTCTCAGGAATGCCATGTAAACGAACCACATGCTGGAAGAACAAAGGCACCAAATCAGAGGAGGAAGGCAATTTAACCAAGGGCACCAGATGGACCATTTTAGAAAAGCGATCACAGACCACCCAAATGACCGACATTTTTTGAGAAACGGGAAGGTCAGAAATGAAATCCATCGAAATATGTGTCCAAGGCCTCTTCGGGACCGGCAAGGGCAAAAGCAACCCACTGGCACGTGAACAGCAGGGCTTAGCCCTAGCACAAATTCCACAGGACTGCACAAAAGCACGCACATCCCGTGACAGAGATGGCCACCAGAAGGATCTAGCAACCAACTCCCTGGTACCAAAGATTCCTGGATGACCGGCCAGCACCGAACAATGAAGTTCAGAGATAACTTTACTAGTCCACCTATCAGGGACGAACAGTTTCTCGGCCGGACAACGATCAGGTTTATTAGCCTGAAATTTCTGCAACACTCTCCGCAAATCAGGGGAGATGGCAGACACAATGACTCCTTCCTTGAGGATACTCGCCGGCTCAGATAACCCCGGAGAGTCGGGCACAAAACTCCTAGACAGAGCATCCGCCTTCACATTCTTAGAGCCCGGAAGGTATGAAATCACAAAATCAAAACGAGCAAAAAATAACGACCAACGGGCCTGTCTAGGATTCAAGCGCTTGGCAGACTCGAGATAAGTCAAGTTCTTATGATCAGTCAATACCACCACGCGATGCTTAGCACCCTCAAGCCAATGACGCCACTCCTCGAATGCCCACTTCATGGCCAGCAACTCTCGGTTGCCCACATCATAATTACGCTCAGCAGCAGAAAATTTCCTGGAAAAGAAAGCACATGGTTTGAACACTGAGCAACCAGAACCTCTCTGTGACAAAACCGCCCCTGCACCAATCTCAGAAGCATCAACCTCGACCTGGAACGGAAGAGAAACATCAGGTTGACACAACACAGGGGCACAGCAAAAACGACGCTTCAACTCCTGAAAAGCTTCCACGGCAGCAGAAGACCAATTAACCAAATCAGCACCCTTCTTGGTCAAATCGGTCAATGGTCTGGCAATGCTAGAAAAATTACAGATGAAGCGACGATAAAAATTAGCAAAGCCCAGGAATTTCTGCAGACTTTTTAGAGATGTCGGCTGAGTCCAATCCTGGATGGCCTGAACCTTAACCGGATCCATCTCGATAGTAGAAGGGGAAAAGATGAACCCCAAAAATGAAACTTTCTGCACACCGAAGAGACACTTTGATCCCTTCACGAACAAGGAATTAGCACGCAGTACCTGGAAAACCATTCTGACTTGCTTCACATGAGACTCCCAATCATCTGAGAAGATCAAAATGTCATCCAAGTAAACAATCAAGAATTTATCCAGATACTCACGGAAAATGTCATGCATAAAAGACTGAAAAACAGATGGAGCATTGGCAAGTCCGAACGGCATCACCAGATACTCAAAATGACCCTCGGGCGTATTAAATGCCGTTTTCCATTCATCTCCCTGCCTGATTCTCACCAGATTATACGCACCACGAAGATCAATCTTAGTAAACCAACTAGCCCCCTTAATCCGAGCAAACAAGTCAGAAATCAATGGCAAGGGATACTGAAACTTAACAGTGATCTTATTAAGAAGGCGGTAATCAATACACGGTCTTAGCGAACCATCCTTCTTGGCTACAAAAAAGAACCCTGCTCCCAATGGTGACGACGATGGGCGAATATGTCCCTTCTCCAGGGACTCCTTCACATAACTGCGCATAGCGGTGTGTTCAGGTACGGACAAATTAAATAAACGACCCTTAGGGAATTTACTACCAGGAATCAAATCGATAGCACAATCACAATTCCTATGCGGAGGTAGGGCATCAGACTTGGACTCTTCAAATACATCCTGAAAGTCCGACAAGAACTCTGGGATGTCAGAAGGAATGGATGACGAAATAGACAAAAATGGAACATCACCATGTACTCCCTGACAACCCCAGCTGGTTACCGACATAGAGTTCCAATCCAATACTGGATTATGGGTTTGTAGCCATGGCAACCCCAACACGACCACATCATGCAAATTATGCAGTACCAGAAAGCGAATAACTTCCTGATGTGCAGGAGCCATGCACATGGTCAGCTGGGCCCAGTACTGAGGCTTATTCTTGGCCAAAGGTGTAGCATCAATTCCTCTCAACGGAATAGGACACCGCAAAGGCTCCAAGAAAAATCCACAACGTTTAGCATAATCCAAATCCATCAGATTCAGGGCAGCGCCTGAATCCACAAACGCCATGACAGAATACGATGACAAAGAGCACATTAAGGTAATGGACAAAAGGAATTTGGACTGTACAGTACCAATAACGGCAGAGCTATCGAACCGCCTAGTGCGTTTAGGACAATTAGAAATAGCATGAGTAGAATCACCACAATAGAAACACAGTCTGTTCAGACGTCTGTGTTCTTGCCGTTCTACTTTAGTCATAGTCCTGTCGCACTGCATAGGCTCAGGTTTACTCTCAGGCAGTACCGCCAGATGGTGCACAGATTTACGCTCGCGCAAGCGACGACCGATCTGAATGGCCAAGGACATAGACTCATTCAAACCAGCAGGCATAGGAAATCCCACCATTACATCCTTAAGAGCTTCAGAGAGACCCTTTCTGAACAAGGCCGCTAGTGCAGATTCATTCCACAGAGTGAGTACTGACCATTTCCTAAATTTCTGACAATATACTTCTACATCATCCTGACCCTGGCATAAAGCCAGCAGATTTTTCTCAGCCTGATCGACTGAATTAGGCTCATCGTAAAGCAATCCGAGCGCCAGGAAAAATGCATCAACATTACTCAATGCAGAATCTCCTGGTGCAAGAGAAAACGCCCAGTCCTGTGGGTCGCCGCGCAAAAAAGAAATAATAATCAAAACCTGTTGAATAGGATTACCAGAAGAATGAGGTTTCAAGGCCAAAAATAGCTTACAATTATTTCTGAAGCTCAGGAACTTAGTTCTGTCACCAAAAAACCAATCAGGAATCGGAATTCTTGGTTCTAGCATCGATTTCTGATCAATAGTATCTTGAATCTTTTGTACATTTACAACGAGATTATCCATTGAGGAGCACAGAGCCTGAATATCCATGTCCACAGCTGTGTCCTGAAGCACTCTAATGTCTAGGGGAAAAAAAAAGACTGAAGACAGAGCTAAGAAAAAAAAATGATGTCAGGATTTCTTTTTTCCCTCTATTGGGAATCATTGGTGTGGCTCCTTGTACTGTTATGGCTGGCAATCAGGCAACACAGCGTGCAGTAATCAGCGCACATACAGAGATCTGGCAATAACCAAAAACAATAGGACGAGCTCTGAGACGTGGAATCTCTGTAGACTGCAGTACCTGATCTATCCTCACACAACTATAAGCAGCAGTGGATTGCGCCTAACAACTACCTATGCAACTCGGCACTGCCTGAGGAGCTGACTAGCCTGAAGATAGAAATACAAGCCTGACTTACCTCAGAGAAATACCCCAAAGGAATAGGCAGCCCCCCACATATAATGACTGTTAGCAAGATGAAAAGACAAACGTAGGAATGAAATAGATTCAGCAAAGTGAGGCCCGATATTCTAGACAGAGCGAGGATAGCAAAGAGAACTATGCAGTCTACAAAAAACCCTAAAACGAAAACCACGCAAAGGGGCAAAAAGACCCACCGTGCCGAACTAACAGCACGGCGGTGCACCCCTCTGCTTCTCAGAGCTTCCAGCAAAAGACAATAGCAAGCTGGACAGAAAAAAACAGAAAACAAACTAGAAGCACTTATCTAGCAGAGCAGCAGGCCCAAGGAAAGATGCAGTAGCTCAGATCCAACACTGGAACATTGACAAGGAGCAAGGAAGACAGACTCAGGTGGAGCTAAATAGCAAGGCAGCCAACGAGCTCACCAAAACACCTGAGGGAGGAAGCCCAGAGACTGCAATACCACTTGTAACCACAGAAGTGAACTCAGCCACAGAATTCACAACAGAGGTGGGCCAGAACACAATTGCATCCACTTTCCCAGGCTCTGGCCTCACAGAACCCCCACCTACCTGGTGCCCCAGGCAGTGGACCTCGCTCATGCCCATCGGGCACTTTCCCGGCTTGATGGTCAGGCCTGCTTGGTGAGCTCGCCTGAGCACCTCCTGGAGATGCTGCAAGTGTTCCTCCCAGAAGAGACTGAAGATAGCAATCTCATCCAGGTACACCACTGTGTACCTCTCCAGTCTCTGAAGCAGGTGATTTTAACCATCCGCTGTAAAGTGGCAGGGGCATTCTTCATGCTGAATGGCATGACCTTGGACTCGTACATTCCGAAGGGGGTGATAAAGGTTGATTTGTCCTGCGATTCGGAGATCAGGGGAATCTGCCAATATCCCCGACTCAAATCCGTTATGGAGAAATATTTTGCGCAACTAACCGCTCAATCAGCTCCTCAATGCGTGGCATTGGGTTCATGTCTGAGGTTGTGATGGCATTGAGTCCACTGTAGTACAAGCAGAATCAGGTGGTCCGATCCTTCTTTGGCACGAGGACTACAGGTGAGGCCTACGCGCTTTGTACTGTTCAATCACATCTCATCGATCTCCTGGCGCATAACCTGCTGCACCTCATCAGAGATCCGATAGGGTGTTCGCCATATTGGAGCATGATTCCTTGTGTCCACCTCGTGGGCCTCTAACTCAGTCCTTCCAGGTCTGTTGGAGAACACGGCCCGGAAGGATTCCAACATGGTTCACAGCTGCGACCCCTGGAGTTTGGTTAGCAAGGCGCTTATCTCCACATCCTCAATAGACCTACTGGCCTTAGCTTGGGCCAGCATGTCCAGGAGGGCCTTCCTCCCCGTGCTCGGGCAGGTTGCAGACCGGTAGAATGCAGGCTTCACATTCGTCATGCGCCTTCATCATATTCACGTGAAAGGCCTTTTGCCTACCCCGTGCGTGGTCAAGCGTGACCACGTAGATTGGGTTGAGCTGTTGATGGACGACGTACGTGCCTTCCCAGGCTGTCTGAAGCTTATTCTTTGGTACGGGGACCAGCACTCACACCTTCTGACCCACCTGGTTGGTCCTCTCCCGAATGTTCTGGTCGCACCAGTGCTTCTAATCAGCCTGGGCCTGCGTCATGCACCAAGTGCGACAAGGTCGGCATTTTGTCACGGAAGCGCATGACATACTCCACGATGGACATTTCAGAAGGGTTCGGATCTTCTTCCCAGGATTCCAGTACCAACCCAAGGGGTCCACGGACTAGCCTGCCATACAGGAGCTCGAAGGACGGGAACCCCGTCGAGGTCTGCGGAACCTCTCGGTAAGCGAATAGCAGGTGTGGGAGGTACTGCTCCCAGTTGCGTTCTTGGCTCTCAACCAGCATGCGTAGCAACTGTTTGAGGGTACCGTTGAAGCGCTCACATAAACCATTGGTCTGGGGGTGATAAACACTCGATACCAGACCCTTAGCCCACAGCCGGGCCTTAGTTTTGCTGATCCCCAAGAGTCCAGTAAGTCGAATCTCATGGGCAATCCGCAACAACTCACCCCTGAATTGGTACGGGACGACCAGCTGTCTTTCTCTCAACCTCTCCTTTTGGGATTGACCAGGAACTGTCTCCCGGTATAACCTCCCTTGTTCCCAGAACACACTCTCCTTATCAGTCACGGATGTGGGCGTCTCGCGAGGTGTCTCAGGTTCTCCAGGCTCGCACAGTGCAATGTAGCCTGGAACTCCTTGCCGGAGGCAGCCAGAAGTGAGGTTAGGGTCCATTTCCCACGGGGACCCTCTGGGACCTGTCCTGGGTCCTGCTCTGGGTCCATTTCCAGTTCAGTCATCCCTGTAACAGAGTAGGGTCTGGAAGGCAGAACATTATCTGCGTTCCAGGCACTTTGACTGCGGGTGACAGAAGCTAGGTAGGCTGTCTCGCCAGGGATTTCCAGAGACCCATCAGCCAGCGCTGCTATGGGCATACCTCCCCATCCAACCCCATCACCTCAGGAGCAGTGCTACCTATGGGGCAATTACCTTCCTCTGTGGCACTGGTCAGTTACAAAGGAATCACCTTTCTCACGGTTCCCATGCATCTCCTCATTTCCCCTAGCACCATCGCTAGCTCCTGTTAGGGGTTCCTCAGCCAGCTCACCACGCAGAGTGACGTGGCTCAACACTTCTGCACATGTAGACACATCATCATTAGGAATTAAATATTTAGCAGGTAAAACATGCACATTTTCATCATCATCAGTGAAAGATAAATCACTCTCAGGTAATGCATGCAATTTCACAACATTAACATCACCCTTAGTATCTGATTGGGTAGGGGAATCAGGAACGTAATATGTAAAGATTCTCCCCAAATCAGTCCCCAATAAAACATCGGTGGGCAAGTTATCGGACAACCCCATTTCCTTCAACCCGCTCCTGGTACGCCAAACACCCGGGCCATGGGCAAGGGACAGTTGATGCCCCCAATCCTGGTGACAGTCAGGGTTTTCCCCAGAATAATTTCTTCAGGGGCCGCCAGTTCGGGTCGGATGAGGGTTCGTTCAGCCCCAGTGTCCTTGAGGCCCGTATGGCCCCCTATGGTGACTTGCTGCACGCTGTCATAGACCCTCCTAACCACGCCACCCACAAAAAGAACTGCCACATTAGGCCTTGGCTGGGGGGGGTGTTTCTGCTTCTCTGGACAGTTGGCACTAATATGACCAGTCCTATATCAGGCAAAACACTTGCGAAGGTCGGTTGTAGGTCTGGTGCTGGCAACGGGGACAGGGCCTCCGTTGAGTCGGCTGGCAGGGGAACTGGGGTTGGTTGATAGCTTACCCCCCTCCAGCTGACGGTGACTAGCTTCCACTCTTCCAGTTTATGGTTGCCCTCATAGACGTTGGCAATCTGCGCCGCTTTATCCGAATCTTTGGGCTCTCGGTCCATCACTAACTGTCGCACCTCAGCTGGGCAAAGATGTAGAAACTGGTCTTTGATCATCAGGTCTTGCAGCTGCTCAAAGGTGGTCGCTGCACTCTCTATGCATTTATATTTCAACAATAGCGAAAATGTATTAAGGACATTAAACACAGGATATCATATGTAGAAATCGACCAGAAGTTAAACTGACGTTCCGACTCCACCCGAGTCTTAATCATATAGTCGCTAAAATAAAACAAGAGAATGAACATCATACATACATACATCATAAATAGTGTGTCAGTATACATAGTAAAATTAAGATTAAGGAATAAAAAATGAAAATTGCCCCAATTGTGAACATATTGAGAAACAATATACGTCGAATACAATAGGCACCACTAGTATGACAAAAGCAGTTATTGGAGTATGATAAAAAAAATGCACATGGAGAGGCAGGACAGAGAGGCTAGGGCCTTAAGTTAGAAATAACCGTGGAGAACTTCATAAGAGAGCATGAAACAGGTTTACCTTGATATACTATAAATGGAATGTAGAAGAAAAATTCCACATGGGTATACCATTACAACGCTGAGAAAGAGGTATCTTTGTCGTTGACTGTCACTCTAAACAAATTTTCTTTGATATCCTTACCATACTTTATTAAATTTCACAATTTTCTACAGTTTACTCACCAACCTCAGGGGATTTTCCTCTACATTCCATTTATCCTATATGAAGGTAAACCTGTTTCATGCTCTCTTATGAAGTTCTCCATGGTTATTTCTAACTTAAGGCCCTAGCCTCTCTGTCCAGCCTCTCCATGTGCATTTTTTCATCATGCTCCAATAACTGCTTTTGTGATACTATTGGTGCCTATTGTATTCAACATATATTGTTTCTCATTATGTTCACAATTGGGGCAATTTTCATTTTTTTATGTCTTACTCTTGATTTTACTATGTATACTGACACATTGTTTATGATGTATATTTATGTTCATTATCTTGTTTTATTTTAGCGACTATATGATTAAGACTCAAGAGGAGTCAAAATGTCAGTTTAACTTCTCGTCGCTTTCTACATATGGAATCCTGTGTTTAATGCCCTTAATAAATTTTCACTATTGTTGCAATATAAATGCATAGAGAGTGCAGTGTATTCTATTCCCTCTGTTTATTAGGATTTTAACAGTTCATTACACCAGCACCTCGCTCCTTTAGAATACTGAGAGTGCACCAATTTTTCTTTACAAAGATGGTCGCTGACAGTCCTTGGATCCACTGGTCAAAGTGGGTCCTGAGTCCATGTACCACATCTCTGTAACTGTCGTGTGGGCCATGTTGGAGGTTCCGGAACTTTTTACGATAAACCTCAGGAGTGAGCTGGCACTTCTTTATGAGGGCCTAATTGATGGCTTCAGTTTCCATCTTGTTCTGAAGGGATAGAAGGAAACGCCTCTAGAGCTTTGCCTCTGAGCCCTGGAGTCAAATATCAGGCCCATTGGTCATCAGGCAGCGGAACGGTCGCCAGGCTTTCTCAAATACCCGCAAAAAGTTGTCGAAGTCCCCATCCTTTTCCATCACAGGAAAGTGCTCCGGCCAAGGTCTAGGGATCTGAGAGCTGTTGGGCTCGCAGCCGAACTTTACCAACCTCGACCCCTGGAGTAAACACTGAGCTCGTTCTCAAAAACTTTTTGCGCAGGGTCCTCACAAGAACCATGCAAGCTTTTAGTGAGGGGAATGATTGGTCAAACCAGATCACCAATGCTCTATTATCCCACCGCTGCCATCAATGTCATGAACCGGGGGTGTTTGGTTGCCTCGGTTCTTTCTTCAGGGATTTATTTATATTATATTTTATATTATATATACTTCTCAGTTCCGGTTTGGAACTTGCAATTGTCTGGCGCCCCCTTTACCCTTAGGTCAGTCAGGGAACTACACCTAGGATAAGTAGTCGAGAGAAAGGCTGCCCGGTCATGAACTTGCTATTGGGCATGCTGCAGTTGGGCGATATAACTATTCCCAGCCACAGCCGGGCAATACACTTATAAACCCCTTTCCGTCACTGCCAGCTTTACCCAACAAGCTCAGTACGCTCCGTTGCCACCAGCTCCTATTACTATGAGGGTACGTGTAGAGCAAGGAAAACGACATTATTAAATATTACATAGTAACATAGTAAGGCCGAAAAAAGACATTTGTCCATCCAGTTCAGCCTATATTCCATCATAATAAATCCCCAGATCTACGTCCTTCTACAGAACTTAATAATTGTATGATACAATATTGTTCTGCTCCAGGAAGACATCCAGGCCTCTCTTGAACCCCTCGACTGAGTTCGCCATCACCACCTCCTCAGGCAAGCAATTCCAGATTCTCACTGCCCTAACAGTAAAGAATCCTCTTCTATGTTGGTGGAAAAACCTTCTCTCCTCCAGACGCAAAGAATGCCCCCTTGTGCCCGTCACCTTCCTTGGTATAAACAGATCCTCAGCGAGATATTTGTATTGTCCCCTTATATACTTATACATGGTTATTAGATTGCCCCTCAGTCGTCTTTTTTCTATACTAAATAATCCTAATTTCGCTAATCTATCTGGGTATTGTAGTTCTCCCATCCCCTTTATTAATTTTGTTGCCCTCCTTTGTACTCTCTCTAGTTCCATTATATCCTTCCTGAGCACCGGTGCCCAAAACTGGACACAGTACTCCATGTGCGGTCTAACTAGGGATTTGTACAGAGGCAGTATAATGCTCTCATCATGTGTATCCAGACCTCTTTTAACGCTTTTACTCCAAAAAGATTAGGCAGTGTTTACAAAAAGTATAAAAAACGATATTACAAGATGAGGCAATTATAGTATGTACAGACAATTACAAATAAAAAAGGAATTAAAGTTGAAAAAACACTTACAGTTACCTCATTCATGGCTGCCATGCGGTGTGGGGGAAGGGAGTGACATCCCAATGCATCAGGCTGGTTGCAGAGCCTCCTGTAGCAGGCTTCCTGGGCAGAAGACTACTCCTAAAATGAGGTTCCATATTTTATACCCTCTGCTCATGACATCACTGAGGGGCTGAATACTCTCCCCTTGGAAAGGTATGGAAAACCTTCTAATAAACACAACTCGGGTGGGAACCTTGTAGAAGAATGCTAAAACTATCATTCTCCCGAGCATGAGATGTGTGTTGAGTATTTCGATACTGCAAATATCGGGTATCGGCCAATATTCGTGGTATCGGAATTCCGATACTGAGTTCTGATACTTTTGCAATATCGGATACCGGAATCGGAAGTTCCCATAATGCAATGAGCCAGTTTAATTTAATTCAGCCAATGAGGAATCATTAGAAGTGTGGGCACATCCTGTTCTGCATGTTAGGCATGTAACTACTGGCATGGCTGTGATTGGCTGCTGAAATGATGTCATGATGTACTATAAAAGCCGCCGCCGCCGCCATTTTGGGTTCACTCTACTGGGAATTCAGTTAGGGACAGGACGCTGTTGTTCTGACTGAGGGATAGTTTGAGATAGCGATTTGCTTCATTGTGCTTTACCCAGGCTAATTTAGCAACCGCTGTGTGAGAACCTTGTTTTTGCCTTGCAGTGATGTTCACGGCTGTCTGCAAGGTCTCTGTGTGAGTGCAGCTCACTCTGTAGTCTGTTCTGCAGCCACAGCTGGTTGTAGTCAGCTCAGGGTGCGTCACTGCCTCATACTGTTCCATTGTCCTTATTCAATTAGTGATGCCTGCTGCACATTTTTCCAGATTTATCCTATTAGTGGGTTTCCATCCGTATCCTGCTAGATTGTGGAAAAACACTATATAGGAGTACATAGAGGAGCTTTTTTTGGCCTTGAAGCGCTCTTCACGGCTGCCTGCAAGGTCTCTGTGTGAGTTCAGCTCACGCTGTAGTCTGTTCTGCAGCTACAGCTGGTTGTAGTCAGCTCAGCATGCGTCACTGCCTCATACTGTTCCATTGTCCTTTTTTCAATTAGTGCTGCCTGCTGCACATTTTTCCAGATTTATCCTGTTAGTGGGTTTCCATCCGTATCCTGCTAGATTGCGGAAAAATACTATATAGGAGTACATAGAGGAGCCTTTCTGCAGCCTTGTGCCCTGCAGCCCCAGCCAGATTAGTATTAGCCTATTTTCTGGAGCCTCATCTATTGCATTGTAGGTTACCTTCCTGCATTGTAATCGATACAAAAAGTTTGAGATACTATCGGTTTTACATCTGTGGGCACATCCAGTGTCTTTTTGTGAAACCCCCCCCCCAAAAGTTAATAAAGTTCAACAAACACTCCACTTTACAGTTGTGTAGGCCACATTAGCTCATATTAAAGTCTAGTCCACACTTTATAAAATTAGTGTTTCTTATACCTGTTAGAAGCTGTTCAGGAATAAGCACACTAAGCCCTTAGTACTTTTCTTCCTATCTTTATCAGTCTACCAACATGAAGAAGGCAGGGAGTAAGGCACATGGTCATGGAGTTACTGCAGGGAGAGGACGTGGGAATTCTGTGTCTGCTGCGGGCACGGGTGAGTCATCATCCCCCAGTTTTAGCAGGGAACAGTCCTTCATGCGCAGCTTTGTAGGAGCTCGCCGTACCCCACTGCTGCAGGACGAACAAATTGAAGCCGTTGTCGGATGGATGGCAGCTAACGCATCGACTTCAATTAGTGCCACATCCTCTCAGGCACAGAGCACTGAAGAGCACCCATCGGTCTTTTCACCACCTGACAAATTGCCCAGGCAGTCAGAGAGCCCAGGACAGGACCAATCTCTACTTCTGTTCTCTGAATCTCTTGGCTTGGAAAGAGGGGGCCAGCTAAACAGCATTCCAGAAACTGAAGAAGAGGCAGTATGCAGTGATGCGCAACTGCTTTGTCTCTCTGAATCAGAAGAGGCGGGTGGGTCAGTGCCTACGGTCAGCACACCTCAGTACACATCTGATGATGAGACTCAGGTGCCACTTTCTGGTGCGTACTGTGCTGCCGAGACTACCCAGGAGAAGCAGTTGTTGGAAGAGGGTAGTGTAGATGATAAGGTCCTTGACCCATCATGGTGTGAGGTGTACAGGAAGGTGGTGGGAGCAGCTCTGAGGAAAAGATTCCCCGAACAGCCCAAAAAGGAGGAAGAGGAAGGGAGACTGCATTGACTGTAGCCTCCACTTCGGCACCCATTAGGAGCATGCCTCTTCCAAAACCCAAAACAGGCGCTCCCAAGACTTGCAGTACCTGGTCCTTTTTTGACACTGTTGCAGATGACATTTTCTTTGTCAAATGCAAGCTGAGTAATCAGAAAGTCAAATGAGGGAAAAGTGGCAGCAACCTCAATACCACAAATATGTGGAAACATGTGCGGACCAAGCATGTGGTGGAGTTACAAAAACACACTAAAGACCTAGGCCAACCTACAGCGGCACCTACCACCTCTTCAGCTCGTGTTATAAGCCTCTTACTCCAGCTCACACACAGCTGGTTCGGCTTCCTCACAGGATCGCCATGGAAGAACCTATGGCACTGTTGTACAAAGACCCAGTGTAATTCCCCTCACAGCACCCCATTCCTTGACATCCTCACACTCCCAGCCCAGTCTACAGCCATCGGTAGCACAGGCATAGGAGAAAAGGTGGCAATTCTCGGCAAACCACCCCCGAGCACAGGCTCTGAATGCTGGCATTGCAAAACTAATGTCCCTGGAAATGCTCTCATTCAGGCTAGTGAAGACTGACACCTTCCGTAACTTCATGGCATTGGCAGTCCCACAATACAACGTGCCCAGCCGCTTTTATTTCAGCAGGCAAGCCGTCCCTGCCCTGCAAAAGCATGTGGAGGGAAACATTAAACATGCGCTACTAAACGCCATCAGTAGCAAGGTCCACCTCACCATCGATGCGTGGACCAGTCACCATGGACAGGGATAATACCTTTCCCTCACTGCCCATAGGGTCAATGTTGTGGAGCCGGGTACAGATCTTGCGAGTGGCGCTGTACGTGTTCTGCCAACTCCAAGGATTGCAGGAATCCAGTCTATACACATTGACTCATCCTCATACTCCAGTTCCTCAGAATCAGCGCTGCAGGAGCCGTCACAGTCTACCTCCACCTTGACCCGTGAACGCTTACCTGTTACGACCGATATGAGCACAGCCGTGGCCAAACGTCAACATGCCGTATTGAAATTAATTTCTTTGGGGAATCGAAGCCACACAGCGCAGGAGTTCTGGAATGACATCAAGCAGGAGAGCGACGTGTGGTTTGTGCCAGCGAATCTCTAGCCAGGCATGGTAGTGTGTGACAATCACCGAAATCTGGTGGCAGCACTGGGCGTAGGCAACCTCACTCACATCCCATGTCTGGCACATGTGCTCAGCTTGGTCATGCAGAGTTTTTTGAGGGACTATCTGGATCTTGATGCACTGCTGCACAAGGTCCGCATAGAGTGTGCTCACTTGCGGCGTTCCAGCATGGCAAGATCGCGCATTGCAGCTCTGCAGCGCCGATTCCGCCTTACGGAACATCGCATCATATGTGACCTACCCACCAGGTGGAATTCAACGTTACATATGTTGGAGCGGTGGTGTGAGCAGCAGGCAGCAGTAATGGAGTACCAGCTGCATCAGGCGCCAAAAAGTCGCACTGCGCGCCGTTCAGATTTCACAACCACCGAGTGGGCCACTGTTGTGAATTCTGTTGTCGAACTCCCTCCTGTGGTCGTGAGTGGTACTTCAGCGAGTTCTGTCTATGGGCTCCCTCTGGTGGCTATGAGTGAAGCTGCTGCTTCTGAGGTTCCTTACACAGGTGACGTGGGTTGTCCTTTGGTTGGCTGCTCTATTTAACTCCTCTCAGATCGTTACTCCATGCCAGCTGTCAATGTTTTTGCATTTGTTCAGTTCGCTCCTGGATCTCTCTGGTGACCTGCCTTCTCCTGCAGAAGCTAAGTTCCTGATAGTCATTATTTGTTCACTGTTTTCTTGTCCAGCTGGTTTTCATGATTTTGTCTTGCTAGCTGGTAGCTCTGGGATGCAGAGTGGTCCCTCCGCACCGTGAGTCGGTGCGGAGGTCTTTTTTGCACACTCTGCGTGGTCTTTTGTAGGTTTTTGTGCTGATCGCAAAGTTACCTTTCCTATCCTCTGTCTATTTAGTAAGTCTGGCCTCCCTTTGCTGAAACCTGTTTCATCTCTGCGCTTGTGACTTTCATCTTTACTCACAGTCAATATATGTGGGGGGCTTCCTTTGCCTTTGGGGAATTTCTCTGAGGCAAGGTAGGCTTTATTTTCTATCTCTAGGGCTAGATAGTTCTTAGGCTGTGACGAGGCGCCTAGGTCTGGTCAGGAGCGCTCCACGGCTATTTTTAGTGTGTGTGATAGGATTAGGGCTTGCGGTCAGCAGAGCTCCCACATCCCAGAGCTCGTCCTGTATGAGGTTTAACTATCAGGTCATTCCGGGTGCTCCTAACCACCAGGTCATAACAGTACAGCTGGCCCAAAGTATTAATGCATCTCAATAGAGGGATAAGAGAACTTCTGAGACCATTTTTTTTCTTTGCACTGTGTTTTGTCTTTCTTTTCCCCTAGACCTTTGGGTGGTTCAGGACACAGGTGTAGATATGGACATTCAAGGTCTGTCCTCTTGTATGGATCATCTCTCTGCAAGGGTACAAAACATTCAAGATTTTGTGATTCAGAATCCTATGTTAGAGCCTAGAATTCCTATCCCTGACTTATTTTCTGGGGATAGATCTAGGTTCTTGAATTTCAAAAATAATTGTAAACTGTTTCTAGCTTTGAAACCCCGCTCCTCTGGTGACCCCGTTCAACAGGTAAAAATTATTATTTCTTTGTTGCGTGGTGACCCTCAAGACTGGGCATTTTCCCTTGCGCCAGGAGATCCTGCATTGCGTGATGTTGATGCATTTTTTCTGGCGCTTGGATTGCTTTATGATGAACCTAATTCAGTGGATCAGGCAGAGAAAATCTTGCTGGCTTTGTGTCCAGGTCAGGATGAAGCGGAGGTTTACGGTCAAAAGTTTAGAAAGTGGTCTGTGCTTACTCAGTGGAATGAATGTGCCCTGGCGGCAATTTTCAGAAAGGGTCTTTCTGAAGCCCTTAAGGATGACATGGTGGGATTTCCCACGCCTGCTGGTCTGAATGAGTCTATGTCTTTGGCCATTCAGATCGATCGGCGCATGCGTGAGCGCAAAACTGTGCACCATCTGGCGGTATTCTCTGAGCATAGGCCTGAGCCTATGCAGTGTAATAGGACTTTGACCAGAGCTGAACGGCAAGAACACAGACGTCGGAATGGGCTGTGTTTTTACTGTGGTGAATCCACTCATGCTATCTCCGATTGTCCTAAGCGCACTAAGCGGTTCGCTAGGTCTGCCACCATTGGTACGGTACAGTCTAAATTTCTTTTGTCCATTACTCTGATTTGCTCTCTGTCGTCCTATTCTGTAATGGCATTTGTGGATTCAGGCGCTGCCCTGAATTTGATGGACTTGGAGTTTGCCAGGCGCTGTGGTTTTTTCTTGGAGCCCTTGCAGTATCCTATTCCATTGAGAGGAATTGATGCTACGCCTTTGGCCAAGAATAAGCCTCAGTACTGGACTCAATTGACCATGTGCATGGCTCCTGCACATCAGGAGGATATTCGCTTTTTGGTGTTGCATAATCTGCATGATGTGGTCGTTTTGGGGTTGCCATGGCTACAGGTCCATAATCCAGTGTTGGATTGGAAATCTATGTCTGTGTCCAGTTGGGGTTGTCAGTGGGTACATGGTTATGTTCCATTGCTCTCAATTTCACCTTCCACTCCTTCTGAAGTCCCTGAGTTTTTATCAGATTACAGGGATGTATTTGAAGAGCCCAAATCTGGTGCCCTACCTCCTCATAGGGATTGCGACTGTGCTATTGATTTGATTCCTGGTAGTAAGTTTCCTAAGGGCCGTCTGTTTAATTTATCTGTGCCAGAGCACGCTGCTATGCGGAGTTATGTAAAGGAATCCTTGGAGAAGGGTCATATTCGCCCGTCGTCATCACCATTGGGAGCAGAGTTCTTTTTTGTGGCCAAGAAGGATGGTTCTTTAAGACCTTGTATTGATTACCGCCTTCTTAATAAGATCACAGACAAATTTCAGTATCCTTTGCCGCTGCTGTTTGATTTATTTGCTCGGATTAAGGGGGCTAGTTGGTTCACCAAGATAGATCTTCGTGGTGCGTATAATCTTGTGCGAATTAAACAGGGTGATGAATGGAAGACGGCATTTAATACGCCCGAGGGCCATTTTGAGTACCTGGTTATGCCATTCGGGCTTTCTAATGCTCCATCTGTGTTTCAGTCCTTTATGCATGACATCTTCCGAGAGTACCTGGATAGATTCATGATTGTATATTTGGATGACATTTTGGTCTTTTCGGATGATTGGGAATCTCATGTGAAGCAGGTCAGAATGGTGTTCCAGGTCCTTCGTGCGAATTCCTTGTTTGTGAAGGGGTCAAAGTGTCTCTTTGGAGTTCAGAAGGTTTCATTTTTGGGTTTCATTTTTTCCCCTTCTACTATCGAGATGGACCCTGTTAAGGTTCAGGCCATTTACGATTGGACTCAGCCGACATCTGTGAAGATCTTGCAGAAGTTCCTGGGCTTTGCTAATTTTTATCGTCGCTTCATCACTATCTTTTCCAGTGTTGCTAAGCCGTTGACTGATTTGACCAAGAAAGGTGCTGATGTGGTCAATTGGTCCTCTGCGGCTGTAGAGGCTTTTCAGGAGTTGAAGCGTCGTTTTGCTTCTGCCCCTGTGTTGTGCCAGCCAGATGTTTCGCTTCCTTTTCAGGTGGAGGTTGATGCTTCTGAAATTGGAGCAGGGGCTGTTTTGTCGCAAAGAAGTTCTGATGGCTCGGTGATGAAACCCTGTGCCTTCTTTTCTAGAAAATTCTCGCCTGCTGAGCGCAATTATGATGTGGGCAATCGGGAGTTGTTGGCCATGAAGTGGGCATTCGAGGAGTGGCGACATTGGCTTGAAGGAGCTAAACATCGCGTGGTGGTCTTGACGGATCACAAGAATTTAACTTATCTCGAGTCTGCCAAACGGTTGAACCCTAGACAGGCTCGATGGTCGCTCTTTTTCTCCCGTTTTGATTTTGTGGTTTCATACCTTCCGGGATCTAAGAATGTGAAGGCTGACGCCCTGTCAAGGAGTTTTGTGCCTGACTCTCCGGGTGTTCCGGAGCCGGCGGGTATTCTTAAAGAAGGGGTAATTTTGTCTGCCATTTCCCCTGATTTGCGGCGTGTGCTGCAAAAGTTTCAGGCTGATAGACCTGACCGTTGTCCTACGGAGAAACTGTTTGTCCCTGATAGATGGACTAGTAGAGTTATCTCGGAGATTCATTGTTCAGTATTGGCTGGTCATCCTGGAATCTTTGGTACTAGAGATTTGGTGGCTAGATCCTTTTGGTGGCCTTCTTTGTCACGGGATGTGCGTTCTTTTGTGCAGTCCTGTGGGATTTGTGCTCGGGCTAAGCCCTGCTGTTCTCGTGCCAGTGGGTTGCTTTTGCCCTTGCCGATCCCGAAGAGGCCCTGGACGCATATTTCCATGGATTTTATTTCTGATCTCCCTGTTTCTCAAAAGATGTCGGTCATTTGGGTGGTTTGTGATCGCTTCTCTAAGATGTTCCATTTGGTACCCTTATCTAAATTGCCTTCCTCCTCTGATTTGGTGCCATTGTTTTTCCAGCATGTGGTTCGTTTGCATGGCATTCCAGAGAACATCGTCTCGGACAGAGGTTCCCAGTTTGTTTCGAGGTTTTGGCGGTCCTTTTGCGCTAAGATGGGCATTGATTTGTCTTTTTCTTCGGCTTTCCATCCTCAGACTAATGGCCAAACCGAACGAACTAATCAGACTTTGGAGACATATCTGAGATGCTTTGTTTCTGCTGATCAGGATGATTGGGTGTCTTTCTTGCCTTTGGCTGAGTTCGCCCTTAATAATCGGGCCAGCTCGGCTACTTTAGTTTCTCCGTTTTTCTGTAATTCTGGTTTCCATCCTCGTTTCTCTTCAGGGCAGGTTGAGTCTTCGGACTGTCCTGGTGTGGATGCGGTGGTGGACAGGTTGCAGCAGATTTGGACTCATGTGGTGGACAATTTGACATTGTCCCAGGAGAAGGCTCAACGTTTCGCTAACCGCCGGCGTTGTGTTGGTCCCCGACTTCGTGTTGGGGATTTGGTTTGGTTGTCATCTCGTCACGTTCCTATGAAGGTTTCCTCTCCTAAGTTTAAGCCTCGTTTCATTGGACCATATAAGATTTCTGAAGTTCTTAATCCTGACACAGGATTCGTTTGGATCTTCCAGCTTCTTTTGCCATCCATAATGTGTTCCATAGGTCGTTGCTGCGGAGATACGTGGCGCCTATGGTTCCCTCCGTTGATCCTCCTGCCGCGGCGTTGGTCGAGGGGGAGTTGGAGTATGTGGTGGAGAAGATTTTGGATTCTCATGTTTCGAGACGGAAACTCCAGTACCCGGTCAAGTGGAAGGTTTATGGTCAGGAAGATAATTCATGGGTTTTTGCCTCTGATGTTCATGCTGCCGATCTTGTTCATGCCTTTCATTTGGCTCATCCTGATCGGCCTGGGGGCTCTGGTGAGGGTTCGGTGACCCTCCTCAAGGGGGGGGTACTGTTGTGAATTCTGTTGTCGAACTCCCTCCTGTGGTCGTGAGTGGTACTTCAGCGAGTTCTGTCTATGGGCTCCCACTGGTGGCTATGAGTGAAGCTGCTGCTTCTGAGGTTCCTTACACAGGTGACGTGGGTTGTCCTTTGGTTGGCTGCTCTATATAACTCCTCTCAGATCGTTACTCCATGCCAGCTGTCAATGTTTTTGCATTTGTTCAGTTCGCTCCTGGATCTCTCTGGTGACCTGCCTTCTCCTGCAGAAGCTAAGTTCCTGATAGTCATTATTTGTTCACGGTTTTCTTGTCCAGCTGGTTTTCATGATTTTGTCTTGCTAGCTGGTAGCTCTGGGATGCAGAGTGGTCCCTCCGCACCGTGAGTCGGTGCGGAGGTCTTTTTTGCACACTCTGCGTGGTCTTTTGTAGGTTTTTGTGCTGATCGCAAAGTTACCTTTCCTATCCTCTGTCTATTTAGTAAGTCTGGCCTCCCTTTGCTGAAACCTGTTTCATCTCTGCGCTTGTGACTTTCATCTTTACTCACAGTCAATATATGTGGGGGGCTTCCTTTGCCTTTGGGGAATTTCTCTGAGGCAAGGTAGGCTTTATTTTCTATCTCTAGGGCTAGATAGTTCTTAGGCTGTGACGAGGCGCCTAGGTCTGGTCAGGAGCGCTCCACGGCTATTTTTAGTGTGTGTGATAGGATTAGGGCTTGTGGTCAGCAGAGCTCCCACATCCCAGAGCTCGTCCTGTATGAGGTTTAACCATCAGGTCATTCCGGCTGCTCCTAACCACCAGGTCATAACAGGCCACTATCAAGAACATCTGCCAGGTTTTGCGTGCCTTCGATGATTCCACATGGATGGCGAGTGCAGATGATGCACTAGTCAGCATGATTGTCCCCCTTATCTGCCTGCTTGAAAAAACACTGCAAGCGCTAAGGGATGAGGTTGTGGAAGAGGTGGAGGATGAGGAGTCACAAATGCCATCTACTTCTGGACAGTCTGCGTGACGTGGTCCCTCACAAAGGCCTAGGCAGGGGGCACTTTGTGATGAGGATGAGGAGTCAATGGAGGAGGAAGACATCTGTCCAGAGGAGGGAGGTTCACAATGCTCTAGTAGTCAGTATGGAGAGCGAGGGTGGGGTGATGCAGAGCAGGCAGAGCTCACGCCTCAAGTAGGGGACAGCGTTTCTTGGCCAGTTGGCAGTCTGCAGCACATGGTTGATTTCATGCTGCAGTTCCTGAGAAACGACCGCCACATTGCCCACATTCTCAACACGGCTGATTATTGGGTGTACACCCTCCTAGATCCTCGCTACCGGGACAACTTAGAAAGTCTCATAACATTGTTGAACCGGGAGCGTAAAATGTGGGAGTACCAAGACACACTGGTGCATTCCATCATCTTATCCAGTCCAACCGAGAGCAGTGCTGCAAGTGCTTTACAAAGCAGCTCAGTGCGTCGAGGCAGTGGAGGAAGCTCTGCACAAAGAGGGAGAAGCAGTGCCTCAGGCACAAGGCAAGACCAGTTTGGCCCAAATGTGGCAAACTTTTGTGTGCCTGCCACAATTGTCTACACTATCACAGACGGCTCCAGTCAGCAGGAGGCAACGTTTCCATCAGATGTTGACAGACTAGATGTCTTGCCCTCTCAGTGTACTCCCACACGGATCTTCCCCCTTCAAGTTTTGGGTCTCTAAGCTGCATACATGGCCAGAGCTTAGCCAGTATGCACTAGAGGTGCTGGCTTGCCCTGCTGCTAGTCTACTATTGGAACGCGCCTTTAGTGCCGCAGGTGGTGCACTAACAGACCGTCGCATGCGACTATCCTCAGATAACGTTGACCGGCTTACTTTTCTGAAAAAGAACAAGACCTGGATCTCGCAGGAATTTGCAACTCCTCTTCCAGATTAAATAATTGGTTGGCAACAGTATCCAGGTCTCCTGTTGTGTTCATGTTTCTACCACCTGAACTGTAATCCCTGGGCTCCAACACCGCCAATTGCTGCTCAGAAGTGCCGTCTGCACAGTCAACACATGACCCAGTGTTATTGGGTTTCAGTAACGTCAGCTGATCCCCAGCTGTGTATCCGGCAATTTCTCCTGCTCCATCCACACTCACACTACAACAGATATTAAACTTGCAACAATTAGGTCTAAGCCTACACTCTGCTTCTCCTGTAATCCCTGGGCTCCAACACCGCCAGTTGGTGCTCGGAAGTACTGTCTGCACAGAGAAAAACACTAGCTCCTGTGTTAATGGGGTTCAGCAACGTCAGCTGCTCCCCTGCTGTGTGTCCGGCAATGTCCCCTGCTCCTTCCACATTCACATTACTTCAGATATTAAGCTTGTTCCAATTAGGCCTCGGCCTACACCCTGATTGACCCTGGGCTCCAACACCACCAGTTGCTTCTCAGAAGTGCTGTCTGCACAGTAAACACTTGCTGCCGTGTTATTGGGGTTCAGTAACGTCAGCTGATCCCCAGCTGTGTATCCGGCAATTGCTCCTGCTACCTCCACACTAACACTACTACAGATTTGAAACTTGCTCCAATAAGGTCTCGGCCTACACTCTGTTTCTCCTGTAATCCCTGGGCTTCAACACCGCCAGTTGGTGCTCGGAAGTGCTGTCTGCACAGAGAAAAACACTAGCTCCTGTGTTAGTGGGGTTCAGCAACGTCAGCTGCTCCCCTGCTGTGTGTCCGGCAATGTCTCCTGCTCCCTCCACATTCACATTACATCAGATATTAAATTTGCTCCAATTAGGCCTCGGCCTACACCCTGATTGACCCTGGGCTCCAACACTGCCAGTTGCTGCTCTGAAGTGCTGTCTGCACAGTCAACACTTGCTGCCGTGTTATTGGGGTTCAGTAACACCAGCTGCTCCCCTGCTGTGTGTGCGGCAATTTATCCACTCTGCTTCTAGCATTGACCCTGGGATCCAACACCGCCAGTTGCTGCTCTGAAGTGCCGTCTGCACAGTCAACACTTGCTGCCGTGTTATTGGGGTTCAGTAACACCAGCTGCTCCCCTGCTGTGTGTGCGGCAATTTATCCACTCTGCTTCTAGCATTGACCCTGGGATCCAACACCGCCAGTTCCTGCTCTGAAGTGCCGTCTGCAGTCAACAGTTGCTCCTCTGTTATTGGGGTTCAGTAACGCCAGCTGCTCCCCTGCTGTGTATGTGGCAATGTCTCCTGCTCCCTCCACACTAAGACTACAACAGATATTAAACTTGCTCCAATTACGCCTTGGCCTACACTCTGCTTATAGCATTGACCCTGGGCTCCAACACCGCCAGCTGCTGCTCGGAAGTGCTGTCTGCACAGTCACCACTTGCTGCCGTGTTATTGGGGTTCAGTAACGTCAGCTGATCCCCTGCTGTGTATCCGGCAATTTCTCCTGCTCCCTCCACACTCACACAGATATTAAAGGGAACCTGTCCCACCCCCAGGCGTTTGTAAATAAAAGAGCCACCTTGTGCAGCACTAATGCTGCATTTGGACAAGGTGGTCTTTTTGTTATGCTCCTTGCACACGCTGAACTCAACACTTATAAAATGTGCCCCCTCATACCGTTAAAGTCCCACAGTTGGGACTTTCCTTCATAATCAGTCCTAAAAATTTAGTAGCATCTTAAGGGGTGCACGCGTGTGGAGTCAGGCACGTGCATTCCTGCACTAAAGCATTTCGCAGCTAATCATAAAGACGCCGCAGTCATTTCAACGGCCGGGAATTAACATCCATCTCCTCTCTTCATACAGGTACAAACCTCTCTACTCGCTGTTATCTGCTGCCTACCATCCTGCAACCTTCCCCTTTAATGGTACAAACATCCCTACTCGCTGTTCTCTGCTGTCTACCATCATGCAACCTTCCCCTTTAATGGTACAAACATCTTGACTCGCTGTTATCTGCTGCCTACTATCCTGCAACCTTCCCCTTTAATGTACCTGCTGAATGTTTGCCAAATTCATTTGTTGCATTGAATTACTTACTGCTATACATCCATGCTGGGGTCACAGGAGATATTATCCTGTTCAAGGTGTTAGAGCATATGGTTGCAGCCAGGCTCAGTGCCTTTGATCATGTAACCTCCCCTGGGGTGTTGGCCAATTGCTAATTTATCCCAAATAAGGACCCACAATCCCTCTCACCTGATCCTTTACTCAGTCCTATAAATTTAGTAGCATCTTAAGGGGTGCACGCGTGTGGGGTGAGGCACGCCCATTGCTGCAGCAAAGAATTTCGCAGCTAAGCATAAAGACGCCGCAGTTATTTCAACGGCAGTTAGTCACGGCAGGAGTCAGGACTCCACTCTATGTATCTGTCTCTTTTGGGTATGTCTGCTGAGTAAGCACTTCTTATTACTTGGATCTAGCTTTTCTATTAACCCATCTTACTCCTTCACCATGTTTACATATGCCCTTACAGTGTTTGCTCCACTAATCCTCTCTCTCCTTTGCTATCACAAACCCCAGCACTCTCTAACCTAATAATCATCTCCCCTTCCCTCCCCACCTGTCCTCCTCTGCTGACCTGCTCCTCAACCTCAAATCTGTCACAGCCTCCCCTGCTGCGCTGTGTTACGGAGGCCTCCACTTCACCCACACCCCTCGACCCGGCAACAAACATCCTTTCTTCTAACTGCACCTTAACCCAATCGCACCTCTACCCTCCCTTATCCTCCCCTCTTTTGAAGTCCATTCTGTCCGCATCTACTCTCCCTCCACCCCCCAAAGTGGCCATCATATACCGACCTCCAGGCCCGGCCACTGCCTTTATTGACCAATTCTTCACCTGGCTTCTTCACTCTCTGCTGACATTCCCACCATTATCATGGGTGACTTCAACATCCCCATTGATACTCTTCAGTCAACAGCCTCCAAACTTCTGTTCCTTACCTCATCCTTTAGACTTACTCAGTGGTCCTCCGCAGCCACCCACACAGATGGACATACATTAGACCTGGTATTCACCCGTCTCTGCTCTCTATATAACTTCACCACCTCACCTCTCCATATATACGACCACCATCTGCTCACCTTCTCATCCCTGTCCTCCTCACCGGTCATCCTTATCCAGCAAAATGCGCACCCCCGCAGAAACCTTGCACACCTAGACGCCCACACACTATCTTACTTTATCCTACCACTGGCATTCATATCCTCACTCCACGACACAGACAGTGCCACTGCTTTCTACAATGCCACTCTTGCATCAGCTATTGATACAGTTGCCCCTCTCGTCCATGGCAGAGTGCGATGTTGTGAATTCCGCTCTTGGGCTCCCTCCGGTGGTTGTAAGTGGCACTTTTGTGAGTTCTGCTCTTGGGCTCCCTCTTGTGGTTTCTAGTGGTATGGCTGCTCCTTGGAGTTAGCTGTCTTCAGCTGCTTCCACCTGATCGTCGTTTCTGCTCGGCTATTTTAGCCTGGCTTTTCCTTCAGCTTGTGCCACTTGTAAATTGTTTCTGGTTGGATTCACATCTCTTTGGATTTCCCTGTTATCCTGACCAGTTCAGCTAAGCCAAGTTCTTGCTTGCGCTTTTCTGTCCACAGATTGTGGACTTATCCGTTCTGTGTTTTCTATGTTTGTCCAGCTTATCAGTATGAATTAATTCTGTCTTGCTGGAAGCTCTGGGAAGCAGATTTACACTCCACACCTTTAGTCAGGTGTGGAGTTTTTAGTAAACTCTGCGTGGATTTTTGTAGTGTTTTATACTGACCGCACAGTATTCCATCCTGTCCTATCTATTTAGCTAGACTGGCCTCCTGTGCTCATTCTGGTTTCATTCTGTGTATGTCTTTTCCCTCTCCACTCACAGTCATTATTTGTGGGGGGCTAATCTATCCTTTGGGGATTTTCTCTGAGGCAAGATAGTTTTCCTGCTTCTATCTTTAGGGGTAGTTAGCTCTTAGGCTTTGTCGAGATGTCTAGGGAGTGACAGGTACATCCCACGGCTACTTCTAGTGTGGTGTTGAGCTTAGGGACTGCGGTCAGTACAGATACCACTTCCTTCAGAGCTCGTTCCATGTTGCTCCTAAACCACCGCATCATAACAGTACAAGTGGCCAATAGTGAATTGAGTGCGTCTCAAAAGAAGGAAAAAAAAAAAAGTTTTGAACCATTTTTATTCTGTGCTCTGTTCTGTCTTTTTTTTCCTCTTGATATCTGGGTGGTGCAGGATATATGCTCTGGCATGGAAGTTCAGGGTTTGTTTTCTCGTGTGGATCAACTTGCTGCAAGAGTCCACAGTATCCAAGATTATGTTGTCCAGACTCCGGCTTTAGAGCCTAGAATTCCTACTCCTGATTTGTTTTTTTAGGGACAGATCCAAGTTTTTGAACTTTAAAAATAGCGGCAAATTGTTTTTTGCTTTGAAACCCCGTTCTTCTGGTGATCCCATTCAGCAAGTAAAAATCATCATATCCTTGCTGCGTGGTGATCCTCAAGACTGGGCTTTTGCTCTTGAAACAGGGGATCCGGCATTATTGAATGTAGATGCATTTTTTCAAGCGCTCGGATTATTGTAGGACGAACCTAACTCTGTAGAGCATGCTGAGAAAACACTGTTGGCCATGTGTCAGGGTCAAGAAGCGGCAGAGTTATACTGCCAGAAATTTAGAAAATGGTCTGTGCTCACTAAATGGAATGAAGAGGCTCTGGCTGCTATTTTCAGAAAAGGTCTTTCTGAAACCCTTAAAGATGTTATGGTGGGCTTTCCTACGCCTACCGGTTTGAGCGAATCTATGTCTCTAGCCATTCAGATTGATCGGCGTCTGCGCGAGCGCAAAGCTATGCACCATATGGCAGTATCCTCTGAGCAAAGTCCTGAACCTATGCAATGTGATAGGATTTTGACTAGAATAGAACGGCAGGAATTCAGACGTCAGAATGGGCTGTGTTTTTACTGTGGTGATTCGGCTCATGTTATCTCTGATTGCCCTAAGCGTACTAAGAGAGTCGCTAGGTCTGTTACCATTAGTACTATACAGCCTAAATTTCTCTTATCTGTGACCCTGATTTGCTCATTGTCGTCCTTTTCTGTCATGGCATTTGTGGATTCAGGCGCTGCCCTGAACTTAATGGACTTAGAATTCGCCCTATTCCTTTGAGGGGCATTGATGCTACACCCTTGGCCAAGGATAAACCTCAGTACTGGACACAGATGACTATGTACATGGCTCCTGCACATCAGGAAGATTGCCGTTTTCTGGTGTTGCATAACCTGCATGATGATGTTGTACTGGGATTTCCATGGTTACAGGAACATAATCCGGTGCTGGATTGGAAAACTATGTCGGTGACTAGTTGGGGTTGTCGAGGAGTACATAGTTGTTGTGAATTCTGTGGCAGAGCTCCCTCCTGTGGTCACAAGTGGTACTTCGGCTGATTCTCTCTGTGAGATTCCGTTGGTGGAGGAAAGTGGTACTGCGGCTTCTGAGTTTCCTTCCTCAGGTGATGTGGTGAAGTCGTTAGGTGCTGCTCTATTTAACTCCACCTAGTGCTTTGATCCTGGCCTCCAGTCAATGTTCTAGTATTGGACCTGTTTCCTCCTGGATCGTTCCTGTGGCCTGCTGCTCTGCATAGCTAAGTTCTGCTTTGCTATTTTGTTTGCTGTTTTTTTCTGTCCAGCTTGTCTATTTGTTTTTTCCTGCTTGCTGGAAGCTCTGGGACGCAGAGGGTGTACCTCCGTGCCGTTAGTTCGGTACGAAGGGTCTTTTTGCCCCCTTTGCGTGGTTTTTGTAGGGTTTTGTGTTGACCGCAAAGTTACCTTTCCTATCCTCGCTCTGTTCAGAAAGTCGGGCCTCACTTTGCTAAATCTATTTCATCTCTACCTTTGTCTTTTCATCTTAACTCACAGTCATTATATGTGGGGGCTGCCTTTTCCTTTGGGGTATTTCTCTGAGGCAAGGTAGGCTTATTTTCTATCTTCAGGCTAGCTAGTTTCTCAGGCTGTGCCGAGTTGCATAGGGAGCGTTAGGTGCAATCCACGGCTGCCTCTAGTGTGGTTGGAGAGGATTAGGGATTGCGGTCAGCAGAGTTCCCACGTCTCAGAGCTCGTTCAATGTTTTTGGGTTATTGTCAGGTCACTGTATGTGCTCTGACCTCTATGTCCATTGTGGTACTGAATTGCCTTATCATAACACATAGTGACGTTCCTTTGATGTCAATTTCCTCTTCCCCCTCTTCTGAGGTCCCTGAGTTTTTGTCGGCTTTCCAGGATGTATTTGATGAGCCCAAGTCCAGTTCCCTCCCTCCACATAGGGACTGTGATTGTGCTATTAACTTGATTCCTGGTTTCAAGTTCCCTAAGGGCCGACTTTTCAATCTGTCTGTGCCAGAGCATGCCGCCATGCGGAGTTATGTTAAGGAATCTTTGGAGAAAGGGCATATTCGGCCGTCTTCATCACCATTGGGAGCGGGTTTCTTTTTTGTTGCTAAGAAGGATGGCTCCTTGAGACCCTTTATTGATTAACGTCTGCTTAATAAGATCACAGTCAAATTCCAATACCCCTTGCCTTTGCTTACTAATTTGTTTGCTCAGATTAAGGGGGCTAGTTGGTTTACTAAGATTGACCTCCAAGGGGCATATAATCTTGTTCGTATTAAACAGGGTGACGAATGGAAAACTGCATTTAATACGCCTTGTGATGCTATTTGGGCTCTCTAATGCTCCATCTGTGTTCCAGTCTTTCATGCATGATATTTTCCGCAATTATCTTGATAAATTCATGGTCGTATATTTGGATGATATTTTGATTTTTTCCGATGATTGGGAGTCTCATGTGAAGCAGGTCAGGATGGTGTTCCAGATCCTTCGTGATAATGCTTTATTTGTGAACGGGTCTAAGTGCCTATTCGGAGTTCAGAAGGTCTTTTTCTTGGGTTTTTTTTTTTCTCCCTCGTCTATAGAAATGGATCCTGTTAAGGTCCAGGCTATTCATGACTGGATCCAACCCACATCTGTGAAGGGTCTTCAAAAATTTTTGGGCTTTGCTAATTTCTATCGCCGTTTCATTGCCAACTTTTCCAGTGTGGTTAAGCCCCTTACTGATTTGACGAAGAAAGGCGCTGATGTGACGAATTGGTCCTCTGAGGCTGTTGAGGCCTTTCAGGAGCTTAAGCGCCGATTTACTTCTGCCCCTGTGTTGCGTCAACCGGATGTTTCTCTTCCTTTTCAGGTTGAGGTCGACGCTTCTGAGATTGGGGCAGGGGCCGTTTTGTCTCAGAGGGAGTCTGATGGTTTTTTGATGAAACCATGTGCTTTTTTTTCCAGAAAGTTTTCACCTGCGGAACGCAATTATGATGTCGGCAATCGGGAGTTGTTGGCTATGAAGTGGGCGTTTGAGGAGTGGCGACATTGGCTTGAGGGAGCTAAACACCATGTTGTGGTCCTGACCGATCATAAGAATCTGATTTACCTCGAGTCGGCCAAGCGGCTGAATCCTAGACAGGCTCGATGGTCCCTGTTTTTCTCCCGTTTTGATTTCGTGGTCTCGTATCTTCCGGGATCTAAGAATGTTAAGGCTGATGCCCTCTCTAGGAGTTTTTCGCCTGATTCTCCTGGAGTCCTTGAGCCGGTTGGCATTCTTAAGGAGGGGGTGATTCTTTCTGCTATCTCCCCTGATTTGCGGCGGGTGCTTCAGGAATTTCAGGCTGATAGGCCTGACCGCTGTCCAGTAGGGAAGCTGTTTGTTCCTGATAGATGGACAAGTAAGGTAATTTCTGAGGTTCATTGTTCAGTATTGGCTGGTCATCCTGGGATTTTTGGTACCAGAGATTTGGTTGCTAGGTCCTTTTGGTGGCCTTCCTTGTCGCGCGATGTGCGTGCTTTTGTGCAGTCCTGTGGGACTTGCGCCCGGGCCAAGCCTTGCTGTTCCCGCGCTAGTAGGTTGCTTTTGCCTTTGCCGGTCCCTGAGAGGCCCTGGACGCATATTTCCATGGATTTTATTTCGGATCTTCATGTTTCCCAGAAGATGTCTGTTATCTGGGTTGTTTGTGATCGGTTCTCTAAAATGGTCCATCTGGTACCTCTGCCTAAGTTGCCTTCCTCCTCAGATCTGGCTCCATTATTTTTTCAGCATGTGGTTCGTTTGCATGGCATTCCGGAGAATATTGTGTCTGACAGAGGTTCTCAGTTTGTCTCTAGATTTTGGCGGGCCTTTTGTGCTAGGATGGGCATTGATTTGTCTTTTTCTTCGGCGTTTCATCCTCAGACTAATGGCCAAACTGAGCGAACTAATCAGACCTTGGAGACCTATTTGAGATGCTTTGTGTCTGCTGATCAGGATGATTGGGTGTCTTTCTTGCCGTTGGCCGAGTTTGCCATTAATAATAGGGCTAGTTCGGCTACTTTGGTTTCACCTTTCTTTTGTAATTTTGGTTTTCATCCTCGTTTTTCTTCTGGGCAGGTTGAGCCTTCTGATTGTCCTGGTGTTGATTCTGTGGTGGACAGGTTGCAGCAGATTTGGACTCATGTGGTGGACAATTTGACGTTGTCTCAGGAAAAGGCTCAACGTTTTGCTAACCGCCGTCGGTGTGTTGGTCCCCGGCTTCGTGTGGGGGATTCAGTTTGGTTGTCTTCTCGTCATGTTCCTATGAAGGTTTCTTCTCCTAAATTTAAGCCTCGGTTTATTGGTCCTTATAAAATTTCTGAAATTATTAATCCGATGTCTTTTCGTTTGGCTCTTCCTGCCTCTTTTTCCATTCATAATGTTTTCCATAGATCTTTGTTGCGGAGATATGTGGTGCCCGTTGTTCCCTCGGTTGACCCTCCTGCCCCGGTGTTGGTTGAGGGAGAGTTGGAATATGAGGTGGAGAAGATTTTGGATTCTCGTTTTTCGAGGCGGAGGCTTCAGTATCTTGTCAAGTGGAAGGGTTATGGCCAGGAGGATAATTCTTGGGTTGTTGCCTCCGATGTCCATGCCACCAATTTGGTTTGTGCTTTTCACTTGGCGCGTCCTGATCGGCCTGGGGGCTGTGGTGAGGGTTCGGTGACCCCTCCTCAAGGGGGGGGTACTGTTGTGAATTCCGCTCTTGGGCTCCCTCCGGTGGTTGTAAGTGGCACTTTTGTGAGTTCTGCTCTTGGGCTCCCTCTTGTGGTTTCTAGTGGTATGGCTGCTCCTTGGAGTTAGCTGTCTTCAGCTGCTTCCACCTGATCGTCGTTTCTGCTCGGCTATTTTAGCCTGGCTTTTCCTTCAGCTTGTGCCACTTGTAAATTGTTTCTGGTTGGATTCACATCTCTTTGGATTTCCCTGTTATCCTGACCAGTTCAGCTAAGCTAAGTTCTTGCTTGCGCTTTTCTGTCCACAGATTGTGGACTTATCCGTTCTGTGTTTTCTATGTTTGTCCAGCTTATCAGTATGAATTAATTCTGTCTTGCTGGAAGCTCTGGGAAGCAGATTTACCCTCCACACCTTTAGTCAGGTGTGGAGTTTTTAGTAAACTCTGCGTGGATTTTTGTAGTGCTTTATACTGACCGCACAGTATTCCATCCTGTCCTATCTATTTAGCTAGACTGGCCTCCTGTGCTTATTCTGGTTTCATTCTGTGTATGTCTTTTCCCTCTCCACTCACAGTCATTATTTGTGGGGGGCCAATCTATACTTTGGGGATTTTCTCTGAGGCAAGATAGTTTTCCTGCTTCTATCTTTAGGGGTAGTTAGCTCTTAGGCTGTGTCGAGATGTCTAGGAAGTGACAGGTAGATCCCACGGCTACTTCTAGTGTGGTGTTGAGCTTAGGGACTGCGGTCAGTACAGATACCACTTCCTTCAGAGCTCGTTCCATGTTGCTCCTAAACCACTGCATCATAACAGTGCGACATATCAATAGACAACCTTGGCACAATAACACCTCTAAAAAGCGCCGGCAAGTGTCCAGGGTTGCGGAGCGGCGTTGGAAGAAAACACACTTGCAAGACGACTTCACTGCATTCAAACAGGCAACACTCGCTTTTAAATCTGCTCTCACCTCTCCTAAACAGGTCTACTTTTTGGAAGTGCATTTGAACAGCAAGGTGGATTGCTGTTAAGGGAACTAGAGAAAAAAAATCTATAAATCTTCAGCATAGCGAGTGTGAGCGAGCTGAGTGTGAGCTGAGTGTAAGTGTGAACGGCGGTAAGTGTGACTTGTGATTCAGTGACTTTGGATTCAGGGAGTTTCCAAGGGAGGAATTACTGTCTGTTTTTGATTAATACTTTGTATTTTTTTTTTTTTTATTTAACTTTTCTGTCTTGTGCAATCCCCATTAGGAAATGTGCTCCACTCTTGTTAATGCCATCCAGTGCACATCTTGCCACATGTATGCAGTCCTTGAGCAGCCAATCGAGGGTGCATACTGCTGTGCGAGATGTGAGCACGTTGTGAATTTGGAAACCCAAATTCTGGATCTAAATGTGCAGCTGGCAACACTGAGATCCATAGACAATATGGAGAGGAGTCTTCTGCTCACGGAGCAGATGCTCAATGGGATAGATGAGGGGGGGGGGGGGGGATGGTAGGATGGAGCTGCAGGATGATGAAGTAGCAAGCTGGGTGACAGTTAGAAAGCGGGGTAGAGGGAAGAGTGCCAGGGAGGCTAGTCATAATCTGGAACACCCCAATAAGTTTGCTAAGTTGGCAGATGAGGGGGGTGCCAGTACAGGGGTAGCACTGCTGCAGTCAGGCATGCCCTCTGAAAGCCGGAGGAGTGACTGCTCCAGTAAGGAGGGAAATAGGAGAGTAGGGCAGGCCAGACAGGTGCTGGTAGTGGCAGATTACTGGAAGGGGCTGGTGAGGACCCAGAGGTCATGGTGCACATTGGCACAAATGACAAAGTTAGAGGTAGGTGGAAGGTCCTTAAAGATGATTTCAGGGAATTAGGCCGCAAGCTGAAAGCAAGGACCTCCAACGTGGTATTTTCCGAAATACTGCCTGTACCACGTGCCACGCCAGAGAGGCAACAGGAGATTAGGGAGGTTAATAAGTGGCTCAAGAATTGGTGTAGGAAGGAGGGGTATGGGTTCCTGCAGAACTGGGCCGACTTCTCAGTTGGCTACAGGCTCTACGTTAGGGACGGGCTGCAAATCAGTGGGGAAGGTGCAGCTGTGCTGGGGGAGAATATGTCTAGAAGGTTGGAGGAGTGTTTAAACTAGGAATTGGGGGGGAGGGTATTCATTTTATAGGAGGGGAAGATAGTGCAGATAGAGACCTGGGCACAAATAAGGAAGTTGGGGGTGGCGGTGATATGGGGGGTGGGGTTAGAACAGTTAATAATTTAAGAAATAGAGGTACAGAGAGGAACATCAAGTGCATGTATACTAATGCCAGAAACCTCGCCAACAAAATGGACGAATTAGAACTAATGTTGTTGGAGCATAATTATGACATGGTGGGGATATCTGAAACATGGCTGGATGAGAGCCATGACTGGGCTGTTAACTTGCAGGGCTATAGCCTGTTCAGAAATGACCGTACAGATAAGCGGGGGGGGGGGGGGGTGTCTATACGTAAAATTGTCCTTAAAACCCATCCTGCATGATAATATAGGTGAATTTAATGAAAATGTAGAATCCCTGTGGGTGGAGATAAAGGGAGGGGGAAAAATAATAAATTACTGATAGGGGATGGTTATAAATCTCCAAAAATAATGGAAGCAATGGAGAATATCCTCGTAAAGCAAGTAGATGAAGCTGCGTCTCAAGGAGAAGTCATTATTATGGGGGACTTCAACTACCCTGAAATAGATTGGGGAACAGAAACCTGCAGTTCCAGCAAAGGTAATCAGTTTTGACAACTATCAGAGACAATTACCGTTCACAACTGGTTCAGGACCCAACAAGAAGGGGGGCACTGCTAGACCTAATATTAACCAACAGGCTAGACCGCATATCAAATATAAGGGTTGGGGGTCACTTGGGAAATAGCGATCACAAAATAATAAGTTTTCATGTATCCTTTAAAAAGATGTGTAATAGAGGGGTTACAAGGACACTAAACTTCAGGAGGGCAAATTGCAACGGATGAGAGAGGATCTTGGTGCAATTAACTGGGACGATATCCTGAGACACAAAAATACACAAAGAAAATGGGAGACA
The DNA here is from genome assembly GCF_032444005.1 of Ranitomeya imitator. NCBI lineage: Eukaryota > Metazoa > Chordata > Amphibia > Anura > Dendrobatidae > Ranitomeya > Ranitomeya imitator. The sequence continues at coordinate 96,656,398 of NC_091290.1, forward strand.
TTTATTAGCATCCTGGATAGGACCTGTGCACAGTATATACCGTATGGGAATAAACATACTAGATTTAGGAGGAAACCAATATGGCTAAATAGAGCTGTAAGGGGCGCAATAAGTGACAAAAAGAAAGCATTTAGAGAATTAAAGGAAGTAGGTAGTGAGGAGGCATTAAATAAATACAAAAAATTAAATACATTCTGTAAAAAGCAAATCAAGGCAGCAAAGATTGAGACAGAGAGACTCATTGCCAGAGAGAGTAAAAATAATCCTAAGATATTCTTTAACTACATAATTAGTAAGAAACTAAAAAATGATAGTGTTGGCCCCCTTAAAAATAGTGTGGGTGAAATGGTGGATGAGGATGAGGATGAGGAAAAGGCCAATATGCTAAATGACTTTTTTTTCATCAGTATTTACACAAGAAAATCCCATGGCAGACAAAATGACTAGTGATAAAAATTCCCAATTAAATGTCACCTGTTTAACCCAGCAGAAAGTGCGGCGGCGTCTAAAAATCACTAAAATTGACAAATCTCCGGGCCCGGATGGGATACACCCCCGAGTACTGCAGGAATTAAGTACAGTCATTGATAGACCATTATTTTTAATCTTTAAAGACTCCATAATAACAGGGTCTGTACCACAGGACTGGCATATAGCAAATGTGGTGCCAATATTCAAAAAGGGGACAAAAACTGAACTTGGAAATTATAGGCCAGTAAGCTTAACCTCTACTGTGGGTAAAATCCTGGAGGGCATTCTAAGGGATGCTATACTGGAGTATCATCTGAAGAGGAATAACCTCATGACCCAGTATCAGCACGGGTTTACTAGGGACCGTTCATGTCAGACTAATTTGATCAGTTTCTATGAAGAGGTAAGTTCCGTATTGGACCAAGGGAACCCAGTGGATGTAGTGTATATGGACTTTTCAAAAGCATTTGATACAGTGCCACACAAAAGATTGATACATAAAATGAGAATAATGGGGATAGGGGAAAATATGTGTAAGTGGGTTAAGAGCTGGCTCAGGGATAGGAAACAAAGGGTGGTTATTAATGGAGCACACTCGGACTGTGTAGCGGTTAGCAGTGGGGTACCACAGGGGTCAGTATTGGGCCCTCTTCTTTTTAACATATTTACTAATGACCTTTTAGGGGGCATTCAGAGTAGAATTTCAATATTTACAGATGACACTAAACTCTGCAGGGTAATCAATACAGAGGAGGACAATTTTATATTACAGGATGATTTATGTAAACTAGAAGCTTGGGCTGATAAATGGCAAATGAGCTTTAATGGGGATAAATGTAAGGTCATGCACTTGGGTAGAAGTAATAAGATGTGTAATTATGTGCTTAATTCTAAAACTGCGGGCAAAACCGTCAATGAAAAAGACCTGGGTGTATGGGTGGATGACAAACTCATATTCAGTGGCCAGTGTCAGGCAGCTGCTACAAAGGCAAATAAAATAATGGGATGCATTAAAAGAGGCATAGATGCTCATGAGGGGAACATAATTTTACCTCTATACAAGTCACTAGTTCGACCACACTTAGAATACTGTGCACAGTTCTGAGGTACTGTACTGTACTGTACTGTACTGTGCTCAGTGCACCACAGAGGTGGTGATGGCGAACTCAGTCGAGGGGTTCAAGAGAGGCCTGGATGTCTTCCTGGAGCAGAACAATATTGTATCATACAATTAGGTTCTGTAGAAGGACGTAGATCTGGGGATTTATTATGATGGAATATAGGCTGAACTGGATGGACAAATGTCTTTTTTCGGCCTTACTAACTATGTTACTATGTTACTATGTTAGTTCTGGTCTCCGGTGTATAAGAAAGACATAGCTGAACTAGAGCGGGTGCAGAGAAGAGCGACCAAGGTTATTAGAGGACTGGGGGGTCTGCAATACCAAGATAGGTTATTACACTTGGGGCTATTTAGTTTGGAAAAACGAAGACTAAGGGGTGATCTTATTTTAATGTATAAATATATGAGGGGACAGTACAAAGACCTTTCTGATGATCTTTTTAATCATAGACCTGAAACAGGGACAAGGGGGCATCCTCTGCGTTTGGAGGAAAAAAGGTTTAAGCATAATAACAGACGTGGATTCTTTACTGTAAGAGCAGTGAGACTATGGAACTCTCTGCCGTATGATGTTGTAATGAGTGATTCATTACTTAAATTTAAGAGGGGACTGGATACAAAGAGGGGAATGGTAACAAAATTCCCATTGGGGTCTGTTACAAACCCCCAAATATAACAGAAAGCATGGAAAGTCTACTTCTAAAGCAGATAGATGAAGCTGCAACCCATAATGAGGTCCTGGTTATGGGGGACTTTAACTACCCGGATATTAACTGGGAAACAGAAACCTGTGAAACCCATAAAGGCAACAGGTTTCTGCTAATAACCAAGAAAAATTATCTTTCACAATTGGTGCAGAATCCAACCAGAGGAGCAGCACTTTTAGACCGAATACTATCTAATAGACCTGACAGAATAACAAATCTGCAGGTGGTTGGGCATTTAGGAAATAGCGACCACAATATTGTGCAGTTTCACCTGTCTTTCACTAGGGGGACTTGTCAGGGAGTCACAAAAACATTGAACTTTAGGAAGGCAAAGTTTGAACAGCTTAGAGATGCCCTTAATCTGGTAGACTGGGACAATATCCTCAGAAATGAGAATACAGATAATAAATGGGAAATGTTTAAGAACATCCTAAATAGGCAGTGTAAGCGGTTTATACCTTGTGGGAATAAAAGGACTAGAAATAGGAAAAACCCAATGTGGCTAAACAAAGAAGTAAGACAGGCAATTAACAGTAAAAAGAAAGCATTTGCACTACTAAAGCAGGATGGCACCATTGAAGCTCTAAAAAACTATAGGGAGAAAAATACTTTATCTAAAAAACTAATTAAAGCTGCCAAAAAGGAAACAGAGAAGCACATTGCTAAGGAGAGTAAAACTAATCCCAAACTGTTCTTCAACTATATCAATAGTAAAAGAATAAAAACTGAAAATGTAGGCCCCTTAAAAAATAGTGAGGAAAGAATGGTTGTAGATGACGAGGAAAAAGCTAACATATTAAACACCTTCTTCTCCACGGTATTCACGGTGGAAAATGAAATGCTAGGTGAAATCCCAAGAAACAATGAAAACCCTATATTAAGGGTCACCAATCTAACCCAAGAAGAGGTGCGAAACCGGCTAAATAAGATTAAAATAGATAAATCTCCGGGTCCGGATGGCATACACCCACGAGTACTAAGAGAACTAAGTAATGTAATAGATAAACCATTATTTCTTATTTTTAGGGACTCTATAGCGACGGGGTCTGTTCCGCAGGACTGGCGCATAGCAAATGTGGTGCCAATATTCAAAAAGGGCTCTAAAAGTGAACCTGGAAATTATAGGCCAGTAAGTCTAACCTCTATTGTTGGTAAAATATTTGAAGGGTTTCTGAGGGATGTTATTCTGGATTATCTCAATGAGAATAACTGTTTAACTCCATATCAGCATGGGTTTATGAGAAATCGCTCCTGTCAAACCAATCTAATCAGTTTTTATGAAGAGGTAAGCTATAGACTGGACCACGGTGAGTCATTGGACGTGGTATATCTCGATTTTTCCAAAGCGTTTGATACCGTGCCGCACAAGAGGTTGGTACACAAAATGAGAATGCTTGGTCTGGGGGAAAATGTGTGTAAATGGGTTAGTAACTGGCTTAGTGATAGAAAGCAGAGGGTGGTTATAAATGGTATAGTCTCTAACTGGGTCGCTGTGACCAGTGGGGTACCGCAGGGGTCAGTATTGGGACCTGTTCTCTTCAACATATTCATTAATGATCTGGTAGAAGGTTTACACAGTAAAATATCGATATTTGCAGATGATACAAAACTATGTAAAGCAGTTAATACAAGAGAAGATAGTATTCTGCTACAGATGGATCTGGATAAGTTGGAAACTTGGGCTGAAAGGTGGCAGATGAGGTTTAACAATGATAAATGTAAGGTTATACACATGGGAAGAGGGAATCAATATCACCATTACACACTGAACGGGAAACCACTGGGTAAATCTGACAGGGAGAAAGACTTGGGGATCCTAGTTAATGATAAACTTACCTGGAGCAGCCAGTGCCAGGCAGCAGCTGCCAAGGCAAACAGGATCATGGGGTGCATTAAAAGAGGTCTGGATACACATGATGAGAGCATTATACTGCCTCTGTACAAATCCCTAGTTAGACCGCACATGGAGTACTGTGTCCAGTTTTGGGCACCGGTGCTCAGGAAGGATATAATGGAACTAGAGAGAGTACAAAGGAGGGCAACAAAATTAATAAAGGGGATGGGAGAACTACAATACCCAGATAGATTAGCGAAATTAGGATTATTTAGTCTAGAAAAAAGACGACTGAGGGGCGATCTAATAACCATGTATAAGTATATAAGGGGACAATACAAATATCTCGCTGAGGATCTGTTTATACCAAGGAAGGTGACGGGCACAAGGGGGCATTCTTTGCGTCTGGAGGAGAGAAGGTTTTTCCACCAACATAGAAGAGGATTCTTTACTGTTAGGGCAGTGAGAATCTGGAATTGCTTGCCTGAGGAGGTGGTGATGGCGAACTCAGTCGAGGGGTTCAAGAGAGGCCTGGATGTCTTCCTGGAGCAGAACAATATTGTATCATACAATTATTAGGTTCTGTAGAAGGACGTAGATCTGGGTATTTATTATGATGGAATATAGGCTGAACTGGATGGACAAATGTCTTTTTTCGGCCTTACTAACTATGTTACTATGTTACTATGATACCTTTCTGGAAAAGTATAATGTTACAGGGTATATACACTAGATTCCTTGATAGGGCGTTGATCCAGGGAACTAGTCTGATTGCCGTATGTGGAGTCGGGAAGGAATTTTTTCCCCCAATGTGGAGCTTACTCTTTGCCACATGGGTTTTTTTTGCCTTCCTCTGGATCAACATGTTAGGGCATGTTAGGTTAGGCTATGGGTTGAACTAGATGGACTTATAGTCTTCCTTCAACCTTAATAACTATTTAACTATGTAACTTCACAACTCTCATATCTTCCCTATCCTACAACCCCAAACAGTTATTCAAAACCTTAAACTCCCTCCTGCGCCCCCCACTGCCCCCTCCAACCTCCCTCATCTCTGCTGAGGACTTTGCCACACACTTTAAAAATAAGATCAACCAGACAAGGCAAGTCTTCATTCTTCGAACACCACAACCCCTTTGTATACCAGACCAATGCCCAAACCCCCAAAACTCCCTAACCAACATCACTGAAGGGGGGCTTAATTGTCTCCTCTTCAAATCGTACCTCACCACCTGTGCACTCCCATGCCACCTCCTCCCGAACCTCACCACCACACTTATCCCATCCCTAACCCACCTCTTCAAACTATCACTATCTACTGGCACCTTCCCTTCTGCTTTCAAACATGCCACAATCACGCCTATCCTTAAAAAGCCAAGACTTGATCCAACTGCTATGTCATAGCACTGCTATGTCCATTCACTTCCAAACTCCAGTCAGTCAGATCTACCTCTCTGGCCCAGACGTCACCGCTGAGCTGTCCAGAATCCCAGAGTGACTATCAGCGATATCCTTCTCCTTCTCCTCTCGCTTCCTCAAACTCAATGTGGACAAATCTGAACTCATCAGACTTCATCCATCCCATAGATCTTCCTTACCTAGCCTATCTATCACAATTTATGACATCACACTTTCCCCAGTACCGGAAGTCCGCTGCCTCGGAGTAACCCTTGACTGTTCCCTGTCCTGCAAACAGCACATCCAAGCTCTTTCCACCTCCTGTCACGTCCAGCTCAAAAATATCTCCAGAATCCGTCCTTTCCTCAACCGTCAATCTACTAAAATGCTTGTGCATGCCCTCATCATCTCCCGCCTTGACTACTGCAACATCCTTTTCTGCGGCCTCCCTGCTAACACCCTTGAACCTCTCTAGTCCATCCTTAACTCTGCTGCCCGACTAATTCATCTCTCTCCTCGCTACTCCTCTGCTTCCCCCCCTCTGCAAATCTCTTCACTGGCTCCCATCCCCTCAGTGTATCCAGTTCAAATTAATAATACTGACCTACAAAGCCATCCACAACCTGTCTCCTCCATATATCTCTGAACTAATCTCCCAATATGTTCCCTCACGTGATCTTCGGTCCTCCCAAGACCTCCTTCTCTCCTCCACACTTACTCGCTCCTCATCCAACCGCCTCCAAGATTTCTCCTGAATATCCCCCATCCTCTGGAATTCTCTGCCCCAACACGTCCGACTATCAACCACATTCGGATCCTTCAGACAGAACCTGAAAACCCACCTCTTCAGGAAAGCCTACAGCCTGCACTGACCCCGCTGCCTCCTCATCACTATCGAAGCTACCGCCTTACCAACACCGGAGCTCCTGCAACCCTTAACATACTGTCTCCTTCCCCATAATCCTGTAGAATGTAAGCCTGCAAGGGCAGGGTCCTCGCCCCTCTGTATCAGTCTGTCATTGTTAGTTTGTTTACTGTAAGTGATATCTGTAACTTGTATGTATAACCCCTTCTCATGTACAGCACCATGGAATCAATGGTGCTATATAAATAAATAATAATAACAATCAGACGCGGCACAGCCATCATTCATACACCCTTGGCGCCGTGCGCCGCCCCCTGAGCGTTGTTTGAGTCAGCTGATCCCTAAGCGCATGCCATGGCAATTAGGGATCAGCTGATGCCGCAGTCTGAAGAAGGCGGAGGGAGATGAGTGAGAGGCAAAGATATGCACTGCGCATGCCCATGAATCCCAGCCCCGCAGTGTGAATAAATCAGAAGACACTGAGGGGCAGCGCAGGATCTCGGGCAGCGCAACCACACAGGCGCAGTCAGCCTGACAACAAATTATGTCAGAAGACAGGCAGCGCTAACTGCGCATGCCCAAGGGATAACATAACAGCTCAGGCTCAGGACAGATTCAAACATGGCTGAGGAGGCGGCGCCCAGCACCAAGAAGGTAAGAATGATGGCTGTGCTGCGTCTCATTAAGAAAGAAAGTCCCGCCTCCAGGACAGTTTCACGGTATGAGGGGGCACATTTTATAAGTGTTAACTTCAGCGTGTGCAAGGAACATAACTAAAAGAGCCACCTTTTCCTTGTGCAGCATATTGGGCTACGTTCACATTTGCGTTGTGCGGTGCTGCGTCGGCGACGCAACGCACAACACAAGCAAAAACGCATGCAAAAAGCAACTTTTTGTGACGCATGCGTTCATTTTTACATGATTTTTGGCGCAGAAAAAACTGCATCATGCAGAGTTTTCTGTTGCGCCAAAAAGACGCATGCGTCACAAAATGCAAGACAACGCATGTCCATGCGCCCCCCATGTTAAATATAGGGGCGCATGACGCATGCGTCGCCGTGGCTGCGCCCGACGCAGCCCCGCACAACGCTAATGTGAACGTAGCCTTAGTGCTGCACAAGGTGGCTCTTTTAGTTACAAACGCCTGGGGGGGGGATTACAGGTTCCTTTTCAACTTGCTCCAAAAAGGGCTCAGCCTACACTCTGTTTCTCCTGTAATCCCTGGGCTCCAACACCGCCAGTTGCTGCTCAGAAGTGTCTTTGGCATGGGTACTCCCTCCTGCCCAGCCTGGTTCCAGCACGCCAGCTGTTTCCGGGTAGTGTCTTAGTCACTTCGCCTCCAATACGTTGTTCTGTCGGGTTGTGGTCGGGTCAGCCAACTCTAAGGTGCCTGCAGTTTAGGTGCTTCCTATGTGGGCTGCGGAAACTGGCAATCAAGGCTGGTTCCGTAGGGCCAATAGGACAAGCCCCCCTGTAGGACTGTGGATTTTCGGTAACTACGGCCAGCTCGCGGCTTAGCAATTTTTTTTCATGTGGACCTTCTGCTGCCTGAGTTCCAGCACCATTAGCTGGTTCTTTGGAAGACAATCTTGAATAGGTCCCCCTGGTTCCAGTACCGTCAGCTGGTTCCAGGCAGAGCCTTTGGCTTAGGTGCCTCCTTCTCGGTATCAGAGTTCCACCAACGTCTGGTGGTCCTTGGTAGTGCTTTCTGGCACGGGTACCTCCTGCTTAGTGACCGGGTTCCAGTACCATCAGCTGGTCCTCGGTAGTTCCATTGGCTCTTGTACCTTCTGCTACCCATCCGGGTTCCAGTACCGTCAGCTGGTTCTCGACAGTGTCTTTGGCATGGGTACTCCCTCCTGTCCAGCCTGGTTCCAGCACGCCAGCTGTTTCCGGGTAGTGTCTTGCTCACTTCGTCTCCAATACGTTGTCCTGTCGGGTTGTGGTCGGGTCAGCCAACTCTAAGGTGCCTGCAGTTTAGCTGTTTCCTATGTGGGCTGCGGGAACTGGCAATCAAGGCTGGTTCCGTAGGGCCAATAGGACAAGCTCCCCCTGTAGGACTGCGGATTTTCGGTAACTACGGCCAGCTCGCGGCTTAGCAATTTTTTTTTCATGTGGACCTTCTGCTGCCTGAGTTCCAGCACCATTAGCTGGTTCTTTGGAAGACTATCTTGAATAGGTCCCCCTGGTTCCAGTACCGTCAGCTGGTTCCAGGCAGAGCCTTTGGCTTAGGTGCCTCCTTCTCGGTATCAGAGTTCCACCAACGTCTGGTGGTCCTTGGTAGTGCTTTCTGGCACGGGTACCTCCTGCTTAGTAACAGGGTTCCAGTACCATCAGCTGGTCCTCGGTAGTTCCATTGGCTCTTGTACCTTCTGCTACCCATCCGGGTTCCAGTACCATCAGCTGGTTCTCGGCAGTAACTTTTGCTCTTGTACCTTCTGCTACCCATCCTGGTTCCAGTACCGTCAGCTGGATCCAGGCAGAGCCTTTGGCTTAGGTGCCTCCTTTTCGGTATCCGAGTTCCACCAACGTCTGGTGGTCCTTGGTAGTACTTTCTGGCACGGGTACCTCCTGCTTAGTAACCGGGTTCCAGTACCGTCAGCTGGTCCTCGGTAGTTCCATTAGCTCTTGTACCTTCAGGTAGATAGATACGATACATAATAGAGCGATAGATAATACCAAGCGCGATGTTTAGTAATAAACATAATAAAATGGTACATAGAGAATTAGGTCGGGATCACACATGCAAGAAACTCGGACGAGTCTCGCATCTTAATACCCGGCACTGCCGCCGGCACTCGGCAGCGGAGCGTGCTGTTGCATGTATTTCTGTGCAGCCGCACGCTCCGCTCCCGAGTGAAGGCGGCAGTGCTGGGTATTAAGATGCAAGACTCATCTGAGTTTCTCACATGTGTGATCCCGGCCTTAAATAAAGACACACGAAATCTGCGTTAGGCCGAGGTCACACTTGCAAGAGACTCGTATGAGTCTCGCACCTACAAAAAAGGCACTGCAGCCGGCACTCGATACCGGAGTGTGCAGCTGCATATATTACTATGCAGCCGCACGCTACGTTTCCGAGTGATAGCGGCAGTGCCGGGTATTGAGGCGAGAGACTCGTGTGAGTAATCACAAGTGTGACCCCGGCCTTAAAAGCAATGTTTAATTTGAAAAAAATAACAAAAAAATGGCGTGGGCTACCGTGCAATTATCTGCGCCAAACAGGGAAAGCCAGCGACTGGGGGACCGATGTTTGCAGCCTGGGAAGTGTTATTACAAACGGAGCTTCCCAGGCTATGAATATCAGTCTGCAGTTGTACTGTATATTTAGCCTTTACTGGCTATTAACCCCTTAATCCCATATGACGTACTATCCCGTCAAGGTGACCTGGGACTTAATTCCCAGTGACGAGATAGTACGTCATACGCGATCGGCCGCGCTCACGGGGGGAGCGCGGCCGATCGCAGCCGGGTGTCAGCTGCCTATTGCAGCTGACACCCGGCACTATGTGCCAGGAGCGGTCACGGACCGCTCCTGGCACATTAACCCTCGGCACACCGCGATCAAACATGATCGCGGTGTGCCAGCGGTACAGGGAAGCATCGCGCAGGGAGGGGGCTCCCTGCGTGCTTCCCTGAGACCCCCGCAGCAACGCGATGTGATCGCCTTTCTGCGAGGGTCTCCTACCTTCCACCCTGCAGCAGGCCCGGATCCAAAATGGCCGCGGCACTCGGGTCCTGCAGGAAGGGAGGTGGCTTACCAAGTGCCTGCTCAGAGCAGGCGCTTGGTAAGCCTGCAGCCCTGTAAGATCGCTGATCTGACAGAGTGCTGTGCAAACTGTCAGATCAGCGATCTGTGATGTCCCCCCTGGGACGAAGTAAATAAGTTAAAAGAAAAATTTCCACGTGTAAAAAAAAAAAAAAAAAAAAATCCTAAATAAAGAAAAAAAAAATATTATTCCCAAAAATACATTTCTTTATGTAAATAAAAAAACAAACAATAAAAGTACACATATTTAGTATTGCTGCGTCCGTAACGACCCAACCTATAAAACTGTCCCACTAGTTAACCCTTTCAGTAAACACCGTTCGAAAAAAAAAAACGAGGCAAAAAACGCTTTATTATCATACCGTCGAACAAAAAGTGGAATAACACGCAATCAAAAAACAGATATAAATAACCATGGTACCGCTGAAAACGTCATCCTGTCCAGCAAAAAACGAGCCGCCAAACAGCATCATCAGCAAAAAAACAAAAAAGGTTATAGTCCTGAGACTAAAGCGATGCCAAAATAATTATTTTTTCTATAAAATAGTTTTTATCGTATAAAAGCGCCAAAACATAAAAAAAGATATAAATGAGATATCGCTGTAATCGTACTGACCCGAAGAAAAAAACTGCTTTATCCATTTTACCAAATGCGGGACGGTATAAACGCCCCTCCCAAAAGAAATTCATGAATAGCTGCTTTTTGGTCATTCTGCCTCACAAAAATCGGAATAAAAAGCGATCAAAAAATGTCACGTGCCCGAAAATGTTACCAATAAAAACATCAACTCGTCCCGCAAAAAACAAGACCTCACATGACTCTGTGAACCAAAATATGGAAAAATTATAGATTTCAAAATGTGGAGACGCAAAAACTTTTTTGCTATAAAAAGCGTCTTTTAGTGTGTGACAGCTGCCAATCATAAAAATCCACTATAAAAAACACTATAAAAGTAAATCAAACCCCCTTTCATCACCCCCTTAGTTAGGGAAAAATAATAAAATAAAAAATATATATTTATCTCCATTTTCCCGTTAGGGTTAGGGCTAGGGTTGGAGCTAAAGTCAGGGTTAGGGCTAAAGTTAGGGTTAGGGTTGGGGCTAAAGTTAGGGTTGGGGCTAAAGTTAGGGTTGGGGCTAAAGTTAGGGTTTGGGCTAAAGTTAGGGTTTGGATTACATTTACGGTTGGGATTAGGGTTTGGATTAGAGTTAAGGGTGTGTCAGGGTTAGGTGTGTGGTTAGGGTTACTGTTGGGATTAGAGTTAGGGGTATGTTTGGATTAGGATTTCAGTTAGAATTGGGGGGTTTCCACTGTTTAGGTACATCAGGGGCTCTTCAAACGCGACATGGCGTCCGATCTCAATTCCAGCTAATTTTGCGTTGAAAAAGTAAAACAGTGCTCCTTCCCTTCCGAGCTCTCCCGTGTGCCTAAACAGGGGTTTACCCCAACATATGGGGTATCAGCGTACACTGTTATGACCTGGTGGTTAGGAGCACCAGGAATGACCTGATAGTTAAACCTCAAACAGGACAAGCTCTGGGATGTGGGAGCTCTGCTGACCGCAATCCCTAATCCTATCACACACACTAGAAATAGCCGTGGAGCGCTCCTGACGCTCCCTAGACGCCTCGTCACAGCCTAAGAACTAGCTAGCCCTAGAGAAAGAAAGTAAAGCCTACCTTGCCTCAGAGAAATTCCCCAAAGGAAAAGGCAGCCCCCCACATATATTAACTGTGAGTTAAGATGAAAGTCACAAACACAGAAATGAAACAGGTTTTAGCACAGGGAGGCCAGACTAACTAAATAGACAGAGGATAGGAAAGGTATCTTTGCGGTCAGCACAAAAACTACAAAAGACCACGCAGAGTGTGCAAAAAGACCCCCGCACCGACTCACGGTGCGGAGGCGCCACCCTGCATCCCAGAGCTTCCAGCTAGCAAGACAAAATAATGAAAGCAAGCTGGACTAGAAAACCATGAACAGAAAATAACAAACGGGGACTTAGCTTCTTGCAGGAAGAGACAGGTCTCAGAAAGATCCAAGAGCGAACTGAAGCAATGCAGAAACATTGACAGCTGGCATGGAGTAATGATCTAAGTGGAGATAAATAGAGCAGCAAACCAAAGGATAAACCCCGTCACCTGTGTAAGGAACCTCAGAAGCAGCAGCTCCACTCACAGCCACCAGAGGGAGCCCACGGACAGAACTCACCGAAGTACCATTCACGACCACAGGAGGGAGCTCGACAACAGAATTCACAACAGTACACAGGACAAATTGGACAACAACTTTTGGGGTCCAAGTTCTCTTGTTACCCTTGGGAAAATAAAAATTTGGGGGGCTAAAAATCATTTTTTTGTGGGGAAAAAAAGATTTTTTATTTTCACGGCTCTGCGTTGTAAACTCTAGTGAAACACTTGGGGGTTCATAGTTCTCACAACACATCCAGATAAGTTCCTTGGGGGGTCTAGTTTCCAATATGGGGTCACTTGTGGGGGGTTTCTACTGTTTGGGTACATCAGGGGCTCTGTAAATGCAACGTGACGCCTGCAGACCAATCCATCTAAGTCTGCATTCCAAATGGCGCTCCTTCCCTTCCGAGCTCTGCCATGCGCCCAAACAGTGGTTCCCCCCCATATATGGGGTATGAGGATACTCAGGACAACTTGTACAACAACTTTTGGGGTCCAATTTATCCTGTTACCCTTGTTAAAATACAAAACTGGGGGCTAAAAAATCATTTTTGTGAAAAAAAAAAGAATTTTTATTTTCACGGCTCTGCGTTATTAACTGTAGTGAAACACTTAGGGGTTCAAAGTTCTCACAACACATCTAGATAATTTCCTTGGGAGGTCTAGTTTACAATATGGGGTCACTTGTGGGGAATTTCTACTGTTTGGGTACCTCAGGAGCTCTGCAAATGCAACGTGACGCCTGCAGACCAATCCATCTAAGTCTGCATTCCAAATGGCGCTCCTTCCCTTCTGAGCTCTGCCATGCGCCCAAACAGTGGTTCCCCCCACATATCGGGTATCAGCGTACTCAGGACAAATTGTACAACAACTTTTGGGGTCCAATTTATCCTGTTACCCTTGTGAAAATACAAAACTGGGGGCAAAAAAATCATTTTTGTGAAAAAAAAATAGAATTATTCTTACCGTTAATTCGGTTTCTAGGAACCTTCCACGACGGCATATGGAGGTTGTCTCTTTGCCCTAATGGGGAACAGGAAACAGAGAGGTTTAAAAGGACCTTCCACTTGCCAGTGACTTACAACTGAGACCATAGCACCGGTTTACCTTCTGAATCCCAGAACTAGTCCAGGAATATGTATCGGGTGGGAAATTAGCGCCGTCCTGGAAGGTTCCTAGAAACCGAATTAACGGTAAGAATAATTCTATTTTCTCTAGTCACCTTCCATGACGGCATATGGAGGAATACCAACTAATTTGGCACTAGGGAGTGACAACGGCCTGGAGAACTTTACGGCCGAAGATTAAGTCCTTATTGGACAATACATCTAATCTATAATGCTTAGAGAAGGTATGGAGTGAAGACCACGTTGCTGCCCTGCAGATCTGCTCCGGAGATGCGCCTGCTCTTTCTGCCCAGGAAACTGATGTAGATCTGGTTGAATGGGCCTTGATCCCTACTGGAGGTATTTTGTTTTGAGCAAGGTAGGCTTCCGTTATAGCTTTTTTGATCCATGTAGAAATGGTACTTTTAGCTACTTTTTTCCCCTTATCTTGCCCTGAGAGATGGACAAAGAGGTTATGATCGTTTGAGAGCACGGGTCTGATCTAAGTATTGTAACAGAATACGTCGGACATCTAGAGTGCTGAATCTTCTTTCTTCCAAGTTTGCAAGTTTATGGCAAAAGGTTGGTAGAACGATCTCTTGGGAACGATGAAATTCAGAGACCACTTTCGGAAGAAAAGAAGGATCCTGACGAAGCACTATCGAATCATCTCTCACCAGAAGATAAGGCTCTCTTATAGATAAGGCCTGCAGTTCACCCACTCTTCTAGCCGAAGTTATGGCTACCAAAAACACTGTTTATAGGCAAGATTTTGAGGAGAACAGGAAGACAAAGGTTCAAAAGGAGGACCTGTAAGACCTTGGAGCACCACGTTGAGATCCCATGGGGGAACTATGATCTGTTTTCTAGGATTCATTCTAGTTGCTGATGTCATAAACCTTTTGATCCAGCGATGACCTGCTAGATCTTGATCAAAAAAAGAGCTAAGTGCAGAGACCTGGACTTTGAGAGTACTGGGTCTAAGACCTATCTCCAAGCCATTTTGCAAAAAATCTAGAATGTTAGGTATATTTGGCTTGAGAGGGTCTGGAAGGTCAGGCAGACAAAATGATGAAAACTTTTTCCAGATTTTGTTGTAGATGGCGTTGGTTACTGGCTTTCTCGATTTTTGGAGAGTAGCTATGACAGGGTCCGATAACCCTTTTGCTTTCAATACCTGGGCTTCAGTAACCACGCCGCTAAGTTCCATCTCTGAGGGTCTGAGTGGAGAATGGGACCCTGAGAGAGGAGATTGTCTTTTACTGGTAACATTACCGGCCCGTCCACTTGTAGTTGGATGATCAAGTTGAACCAACTTCTTTTGGGCCACAAAGGAGCTATCAAAATAGTTGGAGTCCTATCTATCCGTATAATCCGTAGAACCTTTGCAAGAATTGGGATTGGTGGAAATGCGTAGGCTAGATGAAAATGCTAATCTTGAACTAGGGCATCCACTCCTCTTGGATTGCCTCTTGGGTTCAAGGAAAAAAAGGTTTCGACTTTTGCGTTCTGGTGAGAGGCAAAGAGGTCGACATCTGGAAGACCCCACTTGTGAACTAGCATGTTGAACGGTTGAAGATCCAGGCTCCATTCGCCAGGACATTCATCCTGGCGACTCAGGTAATCTGCCTGAATATTTGCAGCCCCTTTCAGGTGAATTGCCGTCAGGGACAGTAAGTGTTTTTCGGCCCAACAAAAAATTTGAGCGGAGATCTTTTTTAAACTGGAGAATTTTGTACTGCCCTGGTGCTTGATGTGAGCCACCGTGGTCATGTTGTCTGAATATATCTGAACATGTCCAGAAATCTGATGACTTGCTGCTAACAGGGCCTCTTCCACAGCTTTGAGCTCTCTGAAATTTGACGATTTCTTGCTGATCGACTGGTTCCAAAAACCTTGGTAAGGAACATGGTTTATTATGGCTCCCCAGCCCCTCTTGCTGGCATCTGTCTTGATTGTGGTTAGTGGAAACTGAATCCAACTCACACCTTTCAGGAGGTTTCTGGAATTCATCCACCAAGTTAAGGATGCTTTCACTCACCCCGGTGTGTGGACCCTTTCAGTTAGAGTGCCAGGCCGACCATCCCAATTGCCGAGAATGTGGGCTTGAAGGGTTCTTGAGTGAGCTTGAGCCCAAGCCACCGACTGTATGCAGGCTGTCATGGAGCCTAAGAGAGACATTCCTTCTCGAAGAGTAGGAGATCTCATCTCTTTGAATTTCCTGATCTTTGCTACTAAAGGTAGTCTGTGATCGTCCGGAAGGAAGGACGTCTGTTTTGCCGAGTCCAGAATCACTCCCAGAAATCTCCTGGTTTTTGAGAGTTGAAGCTTTTTTATATTTGGTATCCAACCCAGAGACCTCAATATCTCTAGGGTGGTTGACACATGGGATGTCAGAGTTATTTCGGTGGGAGCAACTATCAGGAGATCGTCCAGATAGGGCACTATACAGACACCTTGTTTCCGGATAAATGACACCACTTCTGCCATTTTCTTGGAGAACACTCTCGGTGCTGAAGAAATGCCGAAGGGAAGGACTCCAAACTGGTAATGCTCCACCTGATGACTCCCCTGTATCGCAAACCTGAGATATTTTCTGTGTCTCGGGTGAATAGGAATGTGAAAAAATGCATCCTTTAGGTCGATGGTTGCCATAAAGGAGTGATGTGCTATCAGAGGAATTGCAGATTTTACAGACTCCATCTTGAACCTGCAATATTTCACATGTTGATTTAGACCCTTCAGATTTATAATAATACGGACGTCCCCTGAAGGTTTGGGTACTAGGAATAGTCGGGAATAATGTCCTTTTCCCCATTCCGATTGCGGAACTGGGGATATCACGTTTGACTTCATAAGATCTCTGAGACCTAACGTCAACAAACTGTGAACTCGATGTTGGAAGGGTAGTGGTTTTTAGACCCTGATATGGGGGGGGGGGGGGAAGAGATTAACTCTATTAATAGGCCCTCTATGATAACATTGATAACCCAGTGGGAACTGGTGATATTTTCCCACTGACCTACATATTTTGAGAGTCTTCCCCCCACCGGGTCGGAGTCATTGTTTGTCCTGTTGGGACTGTTGCAGCTGCTGTTGTGGGACAAAAATATTTTTCCCTCTACCCTTTGCGTAGCTCCATTTGCCGGTTTTGCCTTTACCTCTCACCTTAGAGGGTTGAGACTGTGGGCCACGAAAAAAACATTTCGTAGGCTGTTTCTGCTCCGGGAGTGCCTTTTTCTTGTCAGTAGCCTTGTCAAGAATGTCATCTAAGGCCGGACCGAAAACAATCTCCCTTAAAGGGTATGGCGCACAACTTGGCTTTAGAGGTGATATCACCGCTCCATATTTTAAGCCAGAGGGCTCTTCTGGCAGAGTTGGAAAGCACCAGGGATCTGGCGGCCACTCTAACAGATTCTAGAGAAGTGTCCGCCAGAAACCCAGTAGCTTTATGCAGAATGGGGAGTGAATCTAATATCTCGCCTCTTGAGGTACCTTGAGATATGTGAGTCTCTAATTTTTCTAGCCAGCAGGAGAGGGCCCTAGCAACACAAGTAGAAGCGACGTTAGCCTTAAGGACAGACGTAGAAGTTTCATAAGATTTTTTCAGGAGACTTTCAATCTTCCTGTCCATAGGATCCTTCAATTGTGAACAATCCTCAAAAGGGAGTGCTGTTCTTTTGGCAACTCTAGCCACCTGCACATCAACCTTTGGAATGTCCAATTTGATAATTTCACCCTCTAGAGGAAATCTATGCTTCAATTCTAAAGGGGTACTGAGGCGTTTCTCAGGCTGTTCCCATTCCTGATCAATCATACTAACAATGTTAGCATGCACTGGGAACCCCACTCTCTTCTCCGATCTGAGCCCACCAAACATTTGATCCTGTATGGACTGTGGTTCAGGTTCCTCTTCTAGTCCCATAGTATTACGGACAGCGGACACTACTCAATGTAGTCTGAGGAAAAGAGGTATTTTCTGACCTCAGCTTTAGGCGATACTGGATCTTCCCAGCCGACAGATGAGGTATGAAAGAGGTCTGAATCAGTATCAGATTCAACGACCTGAATTTTTCTCTTTTTAGCTGGGGAATGTGGTGGCGGTGGCGGAGGTGGAGGAGTAAAAGCTGCCAAGGAAGATTGTACCTCCTGTTTTACGAGGGAGCGAATTTCATCCAACAGAGATGGTTGCTCGGCTTTTGCTATCCTGTCAGTACATGGCTGGCAGAGTTTTTTTTATCCCAGTTAAGAGGGAATTTAAAAGAAAAGACTGGGCACTTCTTTTTATTGGCGGCTCTAGGGGCAGGCTTTTCTCCCTGAAATAGAAAGGGAGAGAGGGGTGGCAAATAACCCAATAAGGGTACTACCTCCCGGATCCCATCCCTGCAAACACTCACTGTAGTAGGGTAGCGCTGGGCTCCGCAGTCGCAGGGCACAAAGAACCATCCATACTAGGGAAATAGCCTTACCTCAGTGGTGGTTCAGCAGGATTTTAAGGACGCCGTCCAGCACCTGCCTCCAGCAATCAAATGTTCCCCCTCCAGGATCCATCTGAGGGGACGCCATTAGCCCGACACACCGGCCGGCGAACCCGGAAGAACCGGCTTCAGGATGATACGAAAAACCAGAAGTGACACGCGCGCGACCGCTGACGTCACTTCCGGAATGCCGAGCCGACCGAATGGATGGGAAGAACGCCGGGAAGCTCATGGAGGAACCCGGCGAGGGATCCCAGGCCTGCTTTGCCCTCGTGGGGGCGCGGGATGGCCGGGAGGGGGTCCCAAGGCACCTGCAAGCAGGATGACGGGAGCAGCAGCAGAGGCGTAGAGCGACCATCAGCTGCCCGGCTTAAACAGGCAAAGCCTGTACAAGGTACTGCAGTCGCCGGCCACTACAGCACATGGAGACCTCTACCTGTCCCATGGGGAACAGGAAATACACTGGCAAGTGGGAGGTGGAAGGTCCTTTTAAACCTCTCTGTGTTTCCTGTTCCTCATTAGGGCAAAGAGACAACCTCCATATGCCGTTGTGGAAGGTTACTAGAGAAAAAAAGAATTTTTATTTTCACGGCTCCGCGTTATAAACTGTAGTGAAACACTTGGGGGTTGAAAGCTCTCAAAACACATCTAGATAAGTTCCTTAGGGGGTCTACTTTCCAAAATGGTGTCACTTGTGAGGAGTTTCAATGTTTAGGCACATCAGGGGCTCTCCAAACGCGACATGGTGTCCCATCTCAATTCCAATCAATTTTGCAGAGCTCAGCTATGTGCCCAAACAGTGGTTTACCTCCTCATATGGGGTATCGGCGTACTCAGGACAAATTGCAAAACAACTTTTGTGGTCTAATATCTTCTCTTACCCTTGGGAAAATAAAAAATTGGGGGACGAAAAGATAACTTTTGTGAAAAAATATGATTTTTTATTTTTACGGCTCTGCATTATAAACTTCTGTGAAGCACTTGGTTGGTCAAAGTGCTCACCACACTTCTAGATAAGTTCATTAGGGGGTCTACTTTCCAAAATGGTGTCACTTGTGGGGGGTTTCAATGTTTAGGCACATCAGTGGCTCTCCAAACGCAACATGGCGTCCCATCTCAATTCCTGCCAATTTTGCACTGAAAAGTCAAACGGCGCTCCTTCCCTTCCGAGCTCTCCCATGCGCCCAAACAGTGGTTTACCCCCACATATGGGGTATCAGCGTACTCAGGACAAATTGTACAACAACTTTTGGGGTCCATTTTCTCCTGTTAACCTTGGTAAAATAAAACAACTTGGAGCTGAAGTACATTTTTTGTGAAAAAAAGTTAAATGTTCATTTTTATTTAAACATTCCAAAAATTCCTGTGAGACACCTGAAGGGTTAATAAACTTCTTGAATGTGGTTTTGAGCACCTTGAGGGTTGCAGTTTTTAGAATGGTGTCACACTTGGGTATTTTCTATCATATAGACCCCTAAAAATGACTTCAAATGAGATGTGGTCCCTAAAAAAAATGGTGTTGTAAAAATGAGAAATTGCTGGTCAACTTTTAACCCTTATAACTCCCTAACCCCAAAAAAATTTGGTTCCAAAATTGTGCTGATGTTAAGTAGACATGTGGGAAATGTTACTTATTAAGTATTTTAGAAATCCAACACATCAGTCTTTCACAAATAACAAGAAAAAGACCAAAAACACAATATTTGCCATAATAGAATTATCATAATTTTTATTAATAATTAAAAAGTAAAACAAAAATAAGTAAATAAGAAGAACAATTCTCCCAGATAGCGGAACGGATTTTATAACATGGCCACAAAACAAAAAACACACCTGGGAATATCTTGGGCTCACTGCAAAAGACAGCCTGTGTAATTAAATAAACCTGTCAGCTGGACACCAGAATCTCACATGCGTCCTGCTTAACAATGACAGGAGGTGTTATATACCTTGAATGCTGCATCTGATATTGTCACCGCCCAAAGCATATGACTCACACTTACGCTGCCCCAAAGTAAACACCTAAATCAATACAAAAAACACGCTGACCAAAGTGAGCAACACATGACGTGGACGCCCCCTGAGGAAGTGTTACGAAACGCGCGTCGGGGTAAAGGAACGGAAACGGGCTCTGCAATACACCATGTAAGTCATGTGTTGCTCACTTTGGTCAGCGTGTTTTTTGTATTGATTTAGGTGTTTACTTTGGGGCAGCGTAAGTGTGAGTCATATGCTTTGGGCGGTGACAATATCAGATGCAGCATTCAAGGTATATAACACCTCCTGTCATTGTTAAGCAGGACGCATGTGAGATTCTGGTATCCAGCTGACAGGTTTATTTAATTACACAGGCTGTCTTTTGCAGTGAGCCCAAGATATTCCCAGGTGTGTTTTTTGTTTTGTGGCCATGTTATAAAATCCGTTCCGCTATCTGGGAGAATTGTTCTTCTTATTTACTTATTTTTGTTTTACTTTTTAATTATTAATAAAAATTATGATAATTCTATTATGGCAAATATTGTGTTTTTGGTCTTTTTCTTGTTATTTGTGAAAGACTGATGTGTTGGATTTCTATAGAACTTTATTGACACAATGATATAATTGGGACCTCTTGTTGGTTTGTATTATTAAGTATTTTGTATGACATATCTCTGTGATTTAATTGCATGAAAATTCAAAGTTGGAAAATTGCGAAATTTTCAAAATTTTCGCCAAATTTCCGCTTTTTTCACAAATAAACGCAGGTAATATCAAAGAAATTTTACCACTATCATGAAGTACAATATGTCACGAGAAAACAATGTCAGAATCACTGGGATCCGTTGAAGCGTTCCAGAGTTATAACCTCATAAAGGGACAGTGGTCAGAATTGTAAAAATTGGCCTGGTCACTAACGTGCAAACCACCCTCGGGGCTTAAGGGGTTAAAAATTCAACTCGTCCAGCAAATAACAATAACAACATGACTCTGTGGACTGAAATACGGAAAAATTATTGCTCTCAAAATATGGTGATACCCTTTATGAGGTTATAACTCTGGAACGCTTCAACGGATCCCAGTGATTCTGACATTGTTTTCTCGTGACATATTGTACTTCATGATAGTAGTAAAAATTCTTTGATAGTACCTGCGTTTATTTGTGAAAAAAAACGGAAATTTGGCGAAAATTATGAAAATTTCGCAATTTTACAACTTTGAATTTTTATGCAATTAAATCACAGAGATATGTCACACAAAATACTTAATAAGTAACATTTCCCACATGTCTACTTTACATCAGCACAATTTTGGAACCAAAATTTTTTTTTGTTAGGGAGTTATAAGGGTTAAAAGTTGACCAGCAATTTCTCATTTTTACAACACCATTTTATTTTTAGGGACCACATCTCATTTGAAGTCATTTTGAGGGGTCTATATGATAAAAAATACCCATATGTGACACCATTCTAAAAACTGCACCCCTCAAGGTGCTCAAAACCATATTCAAGAAGTTTATTAACCCTTCTGGTGCTTCACAGAAATTTTTGGAATGTTTAAATAAAAATGAACATTTAACTTTTTTTCACAAAAAATTTACTTCAGCTCCAATTTGTTTTATTTTACCAAGGGTAATAGGAGAAAATGGACCCCAAAAGTTGTTGTACAATTTGTCCTGAGTACACCGATACCCCATATGTGGGGGTAAACTACTGTTTGGGCGCATGACAGAGCTCGGAAGCGAAGGAGCGCCATTTGACTTTTCAATGCAAAATTGACAGGAATTGAGATGGGACGCCATGTTGCGTTTGGAGAGCCACTGATGTGCATAAACATTGAAACCCCCCACAAGTGACACCATTTTGGAAAGTAGACCCCCTAAGGAACTTATCTAGAGGTGTGGTGAGCACTTTGACCCACCAAGTGCTTCACAGAAGTTTATAATGCAGAGCCGTAAAAATAAAACAAAAATTTTTTCCCACAAAAATTATTTTTTTAGCCCTCAGTTTTGTATTTTCCCGAGGCTAACAGGAGAAATTGGACCCCAAAATTTGTTGCACAATTTGTCCTGAGTGCGATTATACACAATATGTGGGGGGAACCACTGTTTGGGCGCATGGGAGGGCTCGGAAGGGAAGGAGCGCCATTTGGAATGCAGACTTAGATGGAATGGTCTGCAGGTGTCACATTGCGTTTGCAGAGCCCCTAATGTACCTAAACAGTAGAAACCCCCCACAAGTGACACCATTTTGGAAACTAGACCCCCTAAGGAACTTATTAACTCCTAAAAGAATTCATCAGACCAAAAAATATATATACAAAGTATTTTTATTCAAATAAAATCACAACAGTAAAATCACAATAATATCACCATAACCATGTACATATATTTAGAAACCTATATTAAAAACAAAAAAATAATAAAAAATAATAAATAAAATAAAAATAACAACAATATATTAGAATGCTCTTTAATGTATATGCATATAAATAAATAACTATCTTAATAAAAGAGATTTTAATAGGGATTTGGTATCTAAATTTTAATATTTATATTTTATTATCTTGATTTTATTTTATTTTAACACAATCCCTGTATGTGCAGGACAGGGCAACCCAAACTGATTGGCGTAAAATATATATATATATATATCTATGGGAAAATTATATAAAAAAATTAATTATTAGCGTAAAAATAAAACCATACAAAATATATATGTAATATAACAACATATGTGATCCAAAAATCATATATACATGACTAGTTATAAAAAAAGATTTAATTGTGAAAAAATATGTGTAGAAAATATATATATATATATATATATATATAAAATATGTGTACCACAAATATTTAATTACAATAAAGTGTTATTAGTACAATGAATCCATAAATAATGTGCCAATTTAAATAGATACAACTAAACAATGTGTTGAAAAAATAAAAAATAAATCACAAAGACATAATTGTATTTCAGATCACAAATGTTGCCAAACATCACACACATATAGTGCAATATCAAATATAAAATACACCAACCAGTATAGGGATGCCGCTGCCCCGCACACACCACTCCAACGTAAGTATATTGTTGTTATTTTTATTTTATTTATTATTTTTTATTATTTTTTTGTTTTTAATATAGGTTTCTAAATATATGTACATGGTTATGGTGATATTATTGTGATTTTACTGTTGTGATTTTATTTGAATAAAAATACTTTGTATATATATTTTTTGGTCTGATGAATTCTTTTAGGAGTTAATGATTTATATATTTTTTCATTGACCACATAGAATTTTATATCTGGTATCCTTTTCTATATAGGTTTTTGTTTTCCCCTAAGGAACTTATCTAGATGTGTGGTGAGCGCTTTGACCCACCAAGGGCTTCACAGAAGTTTATAATGCAGAGCCGTAAAAATAAAACAAACATTTTTTCCCACAAAAATTATTTTTTAGCCCCAAGTTTTGTATTTTCCCGAGGATAACAGGAGAAATTGGACCCCAAAATTTGTTGTCCAATTTGTCCTGAGTGCGCTGATACCCCATAAGTGGAGGGAACCACTGTTTGGGCGCATGGGAGGGCTCGGAAGGGAAGGAGCTCCATTTGGAATGCAGACTTAGATTGAATGGTCTGCAGGTGTCACATTGTGTTTGCAGAGCCCCTAATGTACCTAAACAGTAGAAACCCCCCACAAGTGACACCATTTTGGAAACTAGACAACCTAAGGAACTCATCTAGATGTGTTGTTAGAGCTTTGAACCCCCAAGTGTTTCACTACAGTTTGTAACGCAGAGCCGTGAAAATAAAAAAAAAAAACTTTCCCCCCAAAATTATTTTTTAGCCCCCAGTTTTGTAGTTTCCCAAGGGTAACAGGAGAAATTGGACCACAAAAGTTGTTGTCCTATTTGTCCTGAGTACGCTGATACCCCACATGTTGGGGTAAACCCCTGTTTGGGCACACGGGAGAGCTCGGAAGGGAAGGAGCACTGTTTTACTTTTTCAACGCAGAATTGGCTGGAATTGAGATCGGACGCCATGTCGTGTTTGGAGAGCCCCTGATGAGCCTAAACAGTGGAAACCCCCCAAATATAACAAACCCTAATCCAAACACACCCCTAACCCTAATTCCAATGGTAACCCTAACCACACCTCTAACCCTGACACACCCCTAAACCTAATCCCAACCCTATTCTCAACTGTAAATGTAATCTAAACCCTAACCCTAACTTTAGCCCCAACCCTAGCCCTAATGAGAAAATGGAAATAAATACATTTTTTTAATGTTTCCCTAACTAAGGGGGGTGATGAAGGGGGGTTTGATTTACTTTTATAGCTAGTTTTTTAGCGGATTTTTATGATTGTCAGCCGTCACACACTGAAAGACGCTTTTTATTGCAAAAAATATTTTTTCGTTACCACATTTTGAGAGCTATAATTTTTCCATATTTTGGTCCACAGAGTCATGTGAGGTCTTGTTTTTTTGCGGGACGAGTTGACGTTTTTATTGGTAACATTTTCAGGCACGTTACATTTTTTGATCGCTTTTTATTCCGATTTTTGTGAGGAAGAATGACCAAAAACCAGCTATTCATGAATTTCTTTTGGGGGAGGCGTTTATACCGTTCCGCGTTTGGTAAAATTGATACAGCAGTTTTATTCTTCGGGTCAGTACGATTACAGCAACACCTCATTTATATCATTTTTTTATGTTTTGGCGCTTTTATACGATAAAAACTTTTACAGAAAAAATAATTATTTTTGCATCGCCTTATTCTCAGGACTGTAACTTTTATATTTTTTTGCTGATGATGCTGTATGGCGGCTCGTTTTTTGCGGGACAAGATGACGTTTTCAGCGGTACCATGGTTATTTATAGCTGTCTTTTTGATCGCATGTTATTCCACTTTTTGTTTGGCGGTATGATAAAGCGTTGTTTTTTGCCTCTTTTTTTTTTCTTATGGTGTTTACTGAAGGGGTTAACTAGTGGGCCAGTTTTATAGGTCGGGTCGTTACAGATGCGGCGATACTAAATATGTGTGTTTTTTTAATTTAGATGAAGAAATGTATTTATGGGAATAATATTTTTTTTTTATTATTTAGGAATATTTTTTTTTACACATTTGGAAATTTTTTTTTTAACTTTTTTATTTTGTCCCAGGGGGGGACATCACAGATCAATGATCTGACAGCTTGCATAGCACTCTGTCAGATCACTGATCGGACTAACAGTGCTGCAGGCTTCACAGTGCCTGCTCTGAGCAGGCTCTGTGAAGCCACCTCCCTCCCTGCAGGACCCGGATCTGCGGCCATCTTGGATCCGGGCCTGGAGCAAGCAGGGAGGGAGGTAAGACCCTCGCAGCAACGCGATCACATCGCGTTGCTGCGGGGGGCTCAGGGAAGCACGCAGGGAGCCCCCTCCCTGCGCGACGCTTCCCTATACCGCCGGCACATCGCGATCATCTTTGATCGCGGTGTGCCGGGGGTTAATGTGCCGGGGACGGTCCATGACCGCTCCTGGCACATAGTGCCGGATGTCAGCTGCGATAAGCAGCTAACACCTGGCCACGATCGGCGGCGCTCCCCCGTGAGCGCTGCTGATCGCATATGACCTACTATCCCGTCGAGGGCCAGATAGGCCCAGGGCACCTCGACGGGATAGTACGTCTAAGGTCAGAAAGGGGTTAATTGGTACCATTTTCAGCACATGGCTATTTTATGTTTTTGTATTATGAATTTTAGTAGGCAGAATGAACAAAAACAAGCAATTCTTTTTTTTCTTTTTGTCGTTCTGCATGTGGTAAAATTGATAAGGCAGTTTTATACTTCGGGTCAGTATGATTACAGTGATACCAGAGTTCTTTTTTTTGTTTTGGTGCTGGTAGACAAAAAATAATTATTTTGGCTTGGCTTTATTCTGAAAGCTATAACTTTTTTATTTTTTCCCTGCTTGAGCTGTAACTTCTTTTTGCAGGACAAGATGACATTTTCAGCTGGACCATGTTTTTGACCACGTTTTATTTCACTTTCTGTTCGGCCAGATGATAATTAAACATTGTTTTTTGCCTTGTGTTTTATTTTTTTATGGTTTTCAATAAAAGGGTTAGTTAGTGGGACAGTTTCATAGGTCGGGTCATCCGGACGCGGCAAAACCAAATATTTGTACTTTTATTGTTTATCTAATATATAAAGCTGAATGTGTGTGTGTGTGTATGTGTGTGTGTGTGTGTGTGTGTGTATGTCCGGGATTGGCATCTGCACCGTCGCAGCTGCAGCCACAAAATTTTGCACAGTCACACGTCTGGACCCTGAGAGCGTCATAGGCTATGTTGTGAGGTGAAATTTTAACCCCGCGCTTTCCAATTCATCAAACAATTTTGCCCCTATCTACATAATGGGGAAAAAGTGAAATGAAAAGTGTTGGAGGCAAATTGACAGCTGCCAGATGTGAACAAAGGGGACTTAAAGAATGAGAGCGATGGCGCCAAAGAGTATATAC
This sequence comes from Ranitomeya imitator, assembly GCF_032444005.1. NCBI lineage: Eukaryota > Metazoa > Chordata > Amphibia > Anura > Dendrobatidae > Ranitomeya > Ranitomeya imitator. The sequence continues at coordinate 96,682,823 of NC_091290.1, forward strand.
CGTACAGTTGCTAAGGTGGGGCCCCGACATGGGATACTCACCACACACGGGGATATGAACACACACACAAAAGGCGCCACAAACTACCATGTGCTTGAACACATATACCACCCTCAGGACACATTTCACCACACATACACCAACCTCACCACATAAAAGTCGAAACACAAAAGTCGCCTCTCAAAACTCGCCACATGCAAAACTAGGCTCACACAAAACTCGCCACACGTGCAAAACTCACCTCATGGAAAACTCGCCACACGCAAAACTTGCACACGTTGAAAAATTGCGACATGCACAAAAGTTCCAACACATGCAAAAGTTGCCTCACACAAAACTTGCACATACTCAAAACGCACCACACATAAAACTCGCCACGCGCAAAACTCGCCATGCGCAAAACTTGCTGCACACAAATTGCTACACTAACATGTCACATGTAACTCGACATACAAAAAGTTGCTACACGCATGTCGCCACACAAAACTCATCTCACAAAAGTCGCTACATGCATGTCGCCACATGCAACTCAACACACACAACTTGACGCATGAAACTCGCCCTAAAACACACACAAGTCTGGTATTATCCTTCAAAAATTAAAACCTGATAAATAAGCAGACAAACTACAAGAGCAACAAATGTACCATATAGGAAATACGGACGGCAGATGTCAGTCACATGACCTGTCTATTATGTGTATGTGTGAGCTAATATATACTGCCAGGGGGGAGGGCTTCCTGTTGGCTGGGGATTTATCAGGCTGCCAATTTAGCTTACAAATACTGAGGTAAAAATACTAACCAAATAACGTGTGAACGCGGTCTAATACAGGAGGAGATGACACACAGATATATACTATATACAGGAGAGATGACACACAGGTATATACTATATACTAACTAAACTAGAAGAAGAGGGGACGGGAAGAAAAACATTAGACTCGAACAAAGAAGACTCAGGAAAACATACTCAGAAGGGAGGTAAGAACATTTCTAAAACAATCCACAGCGAGGAGATTGGAACAAAACAAAATCCTCTAAACTGCATGCTCGCAAACGCCAGAAGCCTGACAAACAAGATGGAAGAACTAGAAGCAGAAATATCTACAGGTAACTTTGACATAGTGGGAATAACCGAGACATGGTTAGATGAAAGCTATGACTGGGCAGTTAACTTACAGGGTTACAGTCTGTTTAGAAAGGATCGTAAAAATCGGAGAGGAGGAGGGGTTTGTCTCTATGTAAAGTCTTGTCTAAAGTCCACTTTAAGGGAGGATATTAGCGAAGGGAATGAGGATGTCGAGTCCATATGGGTCGAAATTCATGGAGGGAAAAATGGTAACAAAATTCTCATTGGGGTCTGTTACAAACCCCCAAATATAACAGAAACCATGGAAAGTCTACTTCTAAAGCAGATAGGTGAAGCTGCAACCCATAATGAGGTCCTGGTTATGGGGGACTTTAACTACCCGGATATTAACTGGGAAACAGAAACCTGTGAAACCCATAAAGGCAACAGGTTTCTGCTAATAACCAAGAAAAATTATCTTTCACAATTGGTGCAGAATCCAACCAGAGGAGCAGCACTTTTAGACCTAATACTATCTAATAGACCTGACAGAATAACAAATCTGCAGGTGGTCGGGCATCTTGGAAATAGCGACCACAATATTGTACAGTTTCACCTGTCTTTCACTAGGGGGACTTGTCAGGGAGTCACAAAAACACTGAACTTTAGGAAGGCAAAGTTTGACCAGCTTAGAGATGCCCTTAATCTGGTAGACTGGGACAATATCCTCGGAAATAAAAATACAGATAATAAATGGAAAATGTTTAAGAACATCCTAAATAGGCACTGTAAGCGGTTTATACCTTGTGGGAATAAAAGGACTAGAAATAGGAAAAACCCAATGTGGCTAAACAAAGAAGTAAGACAGGCAATTAACAGTAAAAAGAAAGCATTTGCACTACTAAAGCAGGATGGCACCATTGAAGCTCTAAAAAACTATAGGGAGAAAAATACTTTATCTAAAAAACTAATTAAAGCTGCCAAAAAGGAAACAGAGAAGCACATTGCTAAGGAGAGTAAAACTAATCCCAAACTGTTCTTCAACTATATCAATAGTAAAAGAATAAAAACTGAAAATGTAGGCCCCTTAAAAAATAGTGAGGAAAGAATGGTTGTAGATGACAAGGAAAAAGCTAACATATTAAACACCTTCTTCTCCACGGTATTCCCGGTGGAAAATGAAATGCTAGATGAAATCCCAAGAAACAATGAAAACACTATATTAAGGGTCACCAATCTAACCCAAGAAGAGGTGCGAAACCGACTAAATAAGATTAAAATAGATAAATCTCCGGGTCCGGATGGCATACACCCACGAGTACTAAGAGAACTAAGTAATGTAATAGATAAACCATTATTTCTTATTTTTAGGGACTCTATAGCGACGGGGTCTGTTCCGCAGGACTGGCGCATAGCAAATGTGGTGCCAATATTCAAAAAGGGCTCTAAAAGTGAACCTGGAAATTATAGGCCAGTAAGTCTAACCTCTATTGTTGGTAAAATATTTGAAGGGTTTCTGAGGGATGTTATTCTGGATTATCTCAATGAGAATAACTGTTTAACTCCATATCAGCATGGGTTTATGAGAAATCGCTCCTGTCAAACCAATCTAATCAGTTTTTATGAAGAGGTAAGCTATAGGCTGGACCACGGTGAGTCATTGGACGTGGTATATCTCGATTTTTCCAAAGCGTTTGATACCGTGCCGCACAAGAGGTTGGTACACAAAATGAGAATGCTTGGTCTGGGGGAAAATGTGTGTAAATGGGTTAGTAACTGGCTTAGTGATAGAAAGCAGAGGGTGGTTATAAATGGTATAGTCTCTAACTGGGTCGCTGTGACCAGTGGGGTACCGCAGGGGTCAGTATTGGGACCTGTTCTCTTCAACATATTCATTAATGATCTGGTAGAAGGTTTACACAGTAAAATATCGATATTTGCAGATGATACAAAACTATGTAAAGCAGTTAATACAAGAGAAGATAGTATTCTGCTACAGATGGATCTGGATAAGTTGGAAACTTGGGCTGAAAGGTGGCAGATGAGGTTTAACAATAATAAATGTAAGGTTATACACATGGGAAGAAGGAATCAATATCACCATTACACACTGAACGGGAAACCACTGGGTAAATCTGACAGGGAGAAGGACTTGGGGATCCTAGTTAATGATAAACTTACCTGGAGCAGCCAGTGCCAGGCAGCAGCTGCCAAGGCAAACAGGATCATGGGGTGCATTAAAAGAGGTCTGGATACACATGATGAGAGCATTATATTGCCTCTGTACAAATCCCTAGTTAGACCGCACATGGAGTAATGTGTCCAGTTTTGGGCACCGGTGCTCAGGAAGGATATAATGGAACTAGAGAGAGTACAAAGGAGGGCAACAAAATTAATAAAGGGGATGGGAGAACTACAATACCCAGATAGATTAGCGAAATTAGGATTATTTAGTCTAGAAAAAAGACGACTGAGGGGCGATCTACTAACCATGTATAAGTATATAAGGGGACAATACAAATATCTCGCTGAGGATCTGTTTATACCAAGGAAGGTGACGGGCACAAGGGGGCATTCTTTGCGGCTGGAGGAGAGAAGGTTTTTCCACCAACATAGAAGAGGATTCTTTACTATTAGGGCAGTGAGAATCTGGAATTGCTTGCCTGAGGAGGTAATGATGGCGAACTCAGTCGAGGGGTTCAAGAAAGGCCTGGATGTCTTCCTGGAGCAGAACAATATTGTATCATACAATTATTAGGTTCTGTAGAAGGACGTAGATCTGGGGATTTATTATGATGGAATATAGGCTGAACTGGATGGACAAATGTCTTTTTTCGGCCTTACTAACTATGTCACTATATACAGGAGATGACACACAGGTATATACTATATACAGGAGGCGATAACACACGTATATACTATATACAGGAAGGGATGACATACAGGTATATACTATATACAGAAGAAGATGACACAGGTATATACTATATACAGGAGGAGATGACACACAGGTATATACTATATACAGGAGGAGATGACACACATATATACTATATACAGGGGAGATGAAACACAGGTATATACTATATACAGGAGGAGATGACATACAGGTATATACTATATACAGGAGGACATGACACACAGTTATATACTATATACAGGAGGAGATTACATACAGGTATATACTATATACAGGAGGAGATGACAACCTGGTATATACTATATAAAGGGGCGATGACACACAGGTATTTACTACTGTATATACAGTGGAGATGACACACAGGTATATACTATATACAGGAGGAGATGACATACAGGTATATACTATATACAGGAGCAGATGATACACAGTTATATACTATATACAGGAGGAGATGACTTACAGGTACATACTATACACAGGAGATGACACGTATATACTATATACAGGAGATGACATACAGGTATATAGTATATAAAAGAGATGACACATAGGTATATAGAGGAGGAGATGACATACAGCAGGTATATACTATATACAGGGGAGATGACATACATGTATATACTATATACAGGAGATGACATACAGGTATATAATATATACAGGAGGAGATGGCACATGGGTATATACAATATACAGGAGGAGATGACATACAGCAGGTATATACTATTTACAGGGGAGATGAGATACAGGTATATACTATATACAAGAGAAGACATACAGGTGTATACTATATATAAGGGAGATGACAAACATGTATATACTGAGGTGAAAATGAGGGGTGTGAGGTGAAAATGAAAAGGTGTGAGTGCAAAATGAGAGGAGTGAGGGAAAATAGTGGAGTGATCGGAAAATGACAGATGTGAGGTCGAAATGACAAGTGTTAGGGGGGAATGAGAGGAGTGAGGGAGAAAATGAGAGGTGTGAGAGAAAATGAGAGATGTGAGGGGGAAAATGAGAGGCGTGATGGGAAAATAAGAGAAGTGAGGTGATATAACTAATCACAGATATTTACTATGCCCAGGCAACGCCGGGCTCTTCAGCTAATATATAGCACAGCATAAAAACCTACATAAATCTGGTATTGCTGTAATCATTCTGACTCAAGAAACAAGTCTGTCATCTCATTAACTGGACGGAGAAAGGTGCAACAAATAAAATGAATAAAAAGAATTGCTGGTTTTTGTTCATTCGGAGTCTGAAAAATCTGAATAAAAAGAACAAAAAACATTATTTACCTCAAAATGGTACCAAGAGAATCTCAAACTCATCGCACAAAAATAAGCCCTATTACAGCTTTGTTAGCCAAAAAAAATATAGCTCTCAGAATATGGCAAAACATAAAAATATATATTTAAATCTGGTATTGCTGTAATCACACCAACCAGATGAATAAATCCACCTTAACACTTCTGCCGCAAGGTGAACCACGTAAAAATAAAAATAAGAACCATTCTTGTACTGCTATATGTATATTCATTGTCTCCCAAAAGGCAAAACAAGGCTTGAGTCATATTTATCCTGCTCTCCTGAGCACTTAAGTTGGGGATTCCATGTAAATCCCCAAAATCACAATTCAGACAAAACAGTCTGCACAAGTGTGGACAACCACAGCTTTGTGCATATTCACAAATATGGATACCTGCAGAACAGACGCCAAAAGACATACTAAGTCTCCATCTGCCTCATTATATTGAGTGGTTCTGTTGGGGGTTTTGTCTGAATTCCATTTTTCTTGGATTTAAACGGAAACCCTGACTTAAGCGCTCAGAGTAGAACACAAGAATGGGATCCAAGCCCTATACTGAAAGAGATAAAAAAAAAAAAAATCACCACTAAATTTTACCAATAAAATCCTGCATTCTGTCACTCGAAATATAGGGGGTTAAGAGGTTACTGGTAAAACAACGACTATGGAAATTTACACGACTACTATCACCTAGAAAAAAATCCAATGAAATCTGTGCTCCCAAATCCAAATGCCCTGTCCTTCTGTGTCTAAGCCACAATAAGAGGCCACATGTTTGCCATTATTGTAGCAGGGAGAGCCCAATTATCAATTTATGGGGTGCATGTTTGCAGAAGCAAAAGCTGGGCACAAAGTATGGGGGAGCTACACGATATAGGGCACTACACTATATGAGGCAAAATGTCTGGGCACTAAAAGGGCATATTTGCAATTCACCAGAATAAAGCATGGCGTGGATGTTACAAAATAGTAGAAAAATAACCTCCGGCACTCAAAAACATTTCCACTCTTGTTTCTTTCTTGAGAAATAATTTTATTTATTTATCTTCAACACTCAGCCGATAATTGATATAGACATCAAAAGTATCCCAACGTTTCGGCACATTTATGCCTTTCTCAAGGAAGTCTATTTCACAGGGACTAACTGCCAACAAGTATCAAGGAGCCAACAGGCTAACATATATACTGGCACTGTAACTCTATGTGCAATCGGCGTACGCCACCTCTAGTCTTCATTTGACACACGCCGATTGCGCATAGAGTTACAGTGCCAGTATATATGTTAGCCTGTTGGCTCCTTGATACTTGTTGGCAGTTAGTCCCTGTGAAATAGACTTCCTTGAGAAAGGCATAAATGTGCCGAAACGTTGAGATACTTTTGATGTCTATATCAATTATCGGCTGAGTGTTGAAGATAAATAAATAAATTTCTCAAGAAAGAAACAAGAGTGGAAATGTTTTTGAGTGCCGGAGGTTACTTTTCTACTATATGATTATTTTTTTCCTCTGGTCACCAACTGTTAGTGAGTGCGCCACTATTGACTGTTTGGATGTTACAAAATAGTCACGGCAGTTGTAGATGAATTAATTGAATTGAAATTTCTACAATGTGGTCAATTTTAAGTTTTTTCTGCTGTGCTGGCACCTTAGGGATTTCGCAAATGTTGCCCGCAAACTATTCTACAAAATCTAAATTTCAAAACCAAAATACTGCTTCTTCCTTCTCAGCCCAGACCAGTTTCCGATGACACATGGGGCATCAATGCATTCAGGACAAATTGAACAATAAATTGTGGGGTCCAGGTTCACCGATTTACACTTGAGAAAGAGACAAATTTTGCAGCAAATAGAAAAAAAATAATTTTTTTACCTCTAATCTTATATTTCCACATCCTAATGTTATACAACTCTGTTAGTGTGGGTTCAAAACACTCCCTCTACACACCTAGATGAAATCATTAAGCAGTGAAGATTATTTGGAGATGTTTTTGCTGATCTGGCACATCCGAAGCTCGGCTAAGGTCACCCACAATCTATTCAAACAGAATCTATGTTCTAAAACCAAGTAAAAAGCTCCTTCCCATCCGATCCCTGCTGTATTCTCAAACAACAGTGTATAACCACATATGGGGTACTGCAATGTTCTGTAAAAATTGCATAAATTATGGGGTCCATTTTCTGATACTAAACCTTGTGAAAAATAAAAATTTAAGCTAAAAAAAGGATTTTAGTGAAACTTTTTTTTCATTATTTGTTTTCACATCTAAATGTTATAAAAGTTTGTGTATCACCTGTAGGTTAAAATTGCTCAGTGCACCACTAGATTAATTCCTTGAGGTTTTTTTTGGCATGTCAGGAGGTCAGCAAATGTGACCTGGCATTCACTATCTTTTCCAGACAAAGTTACACTTACACTCCAAAAATCAAACAGCGCTCTGGTCTTGGGGGGTTTCTGATGTTTTCGTACCTTAATTGCACTGCAAATGAGACATGGTGTCTGCAATTTATTCCAGACAAATTTATATTCCAAACACCAAATGTCGCCATATGTTTAAACAGACCTTTTGACAATATGTAGAGCAATGGTCCCCAACCTTTCTTTTTTTTACCCGGAGAGTCACTTTCCATTCAAAGAAAAGGTCGCAAACCACAATCTGAGTTGGCGACCAATCATAGAAGCCATATTACAATCATGGAAATCTAGTCATCAAATAGTTATCACTAGTCATTAGAGGGTTATTCTGGCCTATCCAGTGTAATGTGGGTCAGTGAGCGAGTGTATCTACTACTCTTTCCTATGTAATAATCAGATAGCTGTTGTAAAACTCGGGCCAGTAATGTCCGCTGTTAGGATCTGAGATTGTGGGTTGCATTGATCACCTAGGCAGGCTAATGATGCAACAAGTTTTATTTCTTCGATCCATGGTATTACAGCAACTCTAGTTAAATGGCCACAATGAGAGGCCCCCAGCCCACAAGATCCCAACCAGGGACCGACAGTTCTACTGCACCAGTAACAGGCGAAACCTGCTGTCTCCTAACTTTTGGTATGCTCCCACAGATGTCGGAAACCATGACTATGGAACATGTATCTAGCTCCGTATACAAGATGGTGCAAATTACATGGTTTCACCCTTCTGCTGGCTCTCCAGAGATTAGAGGAAGCCCCTTTTTTATATTCCACAGCTCTTATTGATAGACCATTATTTTTAATCTTTAAGACTCCATAATAACAGGGGGTGTACCACAGGACTGGCGCATAGCAAATGTGGTGCCAAGATTCAAATAGGGGACAAACACAGAACCCGGAAATTATAGGCCTGTAAGCTTAACCTCTACTGTGGGTAAAATCCTGGAGGGCATTCTAAGGGATGCTATACTGGAGCATCTGAGGAGGAATAACCTCATGACCCAATATCAGCATGGGTTTACTAGGGACCATTCCTGTCAGACTACACTGATCAATTTCTATGAAGAGGTAAGTTCCGGACTGGACCAAGGGAACCCAGTGGACGTAGTGTATATGGACTTGGTTGATACATAAAATGAGAATAATGGGGATAGGGGAAAATATGTGTAAGTGGGTTAAGAGCTGGCTCAGGGATAGGAAACAAAGGGTGGTTATTAATGGAACACACTCGGATTGGGTCGCGGTTAGCAGTGGGGTACCACAGGGGTCAGTATTGGGCCCTCTTCTTTTTAACATATTTATTAATGACCTTGTAGGGGGCATGCAGAGCAAAATTTCAATATTTGCAGATGACACTAAACTCTGCAAGTTAATCAATATAGAGGAGGACAATTTTATATTACAGGATGATTTATGTAAACTAGAAGCTTGTGCTGACAAATGACAAATGAGCTTTAATGGGGATAAATGTAAGGTCATGCACTTGGGTAGATGTAATAAGATGTATAATTATGTGCTTAATTCTAAAACTCAGGGCGAAACCGTCAATGAAAAAGACCTGGGTGTATGGGTGGATGACAAACTTACATTTAGTGGCCAGTGTCAGGCAGCTGCTACAAAAGCAAATAAAATAATGGGATGCATTAAAAGAGGCATATATGCTCATGAGGAGAACATAATTTTACCTCTATACAAGTCACTAGTTCGACCACACTTAGAATACTGTGTACAGTTCTGGTCTCTGGTGTATAAGAAAGACATAGCTGAACTAGAGCGGGTGCAGAGAAGAGCGACAAAGGTTATTAGAGGACTGGGGGGGTCTGCAATACCAAGATAGGTTATTACACTTGGGCTATTTAGTTTGGAAAAACGAAAGCTAAGGGGTGATCTTATTTTAATGTATAACTATATGAGGGGACAGCACAAATACCTTTCTGATGATCTTTTTAATCATAGACCTGAGACAGGGACAAGGGGACATCCTCTACGTCTGGAGGAAAGAAGGTGTAAGCATAATAACAGACACGGGTTATTTACTGTAATAACAGTGAGACTATGGAACTCTCTGCCGTATGATGTTGTAATGAGTGATTCATTACTTAAATTTAAGAGGGGACTGGATGCCTTTCTTGAAAAGTATAATGTTACAGGTTATATATATTAGATTCCTTGATAGGGTGTTGATCCAGGGAACTAGTCCGATTGCCGTATGTGGAGTCGGGAAGGATTTTTTTTCCCCAATGTGGAGCTTACTCTTTGCCATATGTTTTTTTTTTTGCCTTCCTCTGGATCATCATGTTAGGGCATGTTTGGTTAGGCTACGGGTTGAACTACAGTGATGGCCAAAAGTATTGACACCCCTGCAATTCTGTCAGATAATACTCATTTTCTTCCTGAAAATGATTGCAAACACAAATTATTTGGTATTATTATCTTCATTTAATTTGTCTTAAATGAAAAAACGCAAAAGAGAATGAAGCAAAAAGCAAAACATTGATCATTTCACACAAAACTCCAAAAATGGGCCAGACAAAAGTATTGGCACCCTCAGCCTAATCCTTGGTTGCACAACCTTTAGCCAAAATAACTGCGACCAACCGCTTCCGGTAACCATCAATGAGTTTCTTACAATACTCTGCTGGAATTTTAGACCATTCTTCTTTGGCAAACTGCTCCAGGTCCCTGATATTTGAAGGGTGCCTTCTCCAAACTGCCATTTTTAGATCTATCCACAGGTGTTCTATGGTATTCAGGTCTGGACTCATTGCTGGCCACCTTAGAAGTCTCCAGTGCTTTCTCTCAAACCATTTTCTAGTGCTTTTTGAAGTGTGTTTTGGGTCATTGTCCTGCTGGAAGACCCATGACCTCTGAGGGAGACCCAGCTTTCTCACACTGGGCCCTACATCATGCTGCAAAATTTGTTGGTAGTCTTCAGACTTCATAATGCCATGCACACGGCCAAGCAGTCCAGTGCCAGAGGCAGCAAAGCAACCCCAAAACATCAGGGAACCTCCGCCATGTTTGACTGTAGGGACCGTGTTCTTTTCTTTGAATGCCTCTTTTTTTCTCCTGTAAACTCTATGTTGATGCCTTTGCCCAAAAAGGTCTACTTTTGTCTAATCTGACCAGAGAACATTCTTCCAAAATGCTTTAGGCTTTTTCAGGTAAGTTTTGGCAAACTCCAGCCTGGCTTTTTTATGTCTTGGGGTAAGAAGTGGGGTCTTCCTGGGTCTCCTATCATACAGTCCCTTTTCATACAGACGCCGACAGATAGTACGGGTTGACACTGTTGTACCCTCGGACTGCAGGGCAGCTTCAACTTGTTTGGATGTTAGTCGAGGTTCTTTATCCAACATCCGCACAATCTTGCGTTGAAATCTCTTGTCAATTTTTCTTTTCCGTCCACATCTAGGGAGGTTAGCCACAGTGCCATGCACATTAAACTTCTTGATGACACTGCGCACGGTAGACACAGGAACATTCAGGTCTTTGGAGATGGACTTGTAGCCTTGAGATTGCTCATGCTTCCTCACAATTTGGTTTCTCAAGTCCTCAGACAGTTCATTGGTCTTCTTTCTTTTCTCCATGCTCAATGTGGTACACACAAGGACACAGGACAGGGGTTGAGTCAGCTTTAATCCATGTCAACTGGATGCAAGTGCGATTTAGTTATTGCTAACACCTGTTACGTGCTACAGGTAAGTTACAGGTGCTATTAATTACACAAATTAGAGAAGCATCACATGATTTTTCGAACAGTGCCAATACTTTTGTCCACCCCCTTTTTTATGTTTGGTGCGGAATTATATCCAATTTGGCTTTAGGACAATTCTTTTTGTGTTTTTTCATTTAAGACAAATTAGATGAAGATAATAATACCAAATAATTTGTGTTTGCAATCATTTTCTGGAAGAAAACGAGTATTATCTGACAGAATTGCAGGGGTGTCAATACTTTTGGCCATGACTGTAGATGGACTTAAAGTCTTCCTTCAACCTAATAACTATGTTACTATGTTATTCAGCACATCCTCCTACGGGATTGGGGAAGATGGAGGGAGGTAATCATTAATTGTTCGACTGTTCAATTAACCTTCATATTTGTCCTCCATGCTGTGAAGACTAGTAAAGCGCAAAGGGCTGATACGTACAGTACGCGTACAGGCTCACATGAAACAATGGCTCATATCCCTGGATCTACTGAACAAAGGAACAATACATCTGGAATAATTAAGAATAATCTCCCCCACCCCCCCTGCAAAAGTGGCCAGAGTGACGCTGTGTCATATTAAGAATCAAACAGACATTAGACCCCTAAAAATTAACTTTTATTACCATATTGAAAGCATGAAGACACAAACGAGAATAGTAAAACCAAAAACACTCAGTTTGAAAAAATGTTGCAGTAATCCGCAAGTGCTAGTAAAAGATGTAAAAAACAGGGTATTTGGTTGATACGTTTTTTGCAAAAAATGTATACTAAGCTGCTCTACCAATCTTCACGGTATACCCTTATCAGAGCAGTCCTAACTAATGTATGCAATCCCTATCTGATGTATTTAAAAACCTGATCATCTGTATATAACCTGTGTGAACAGGGTTCAGAGAGGAAAAATCCATGTGTGCATACAGGGTAGAACAGCTTTTGTGCAGATAGCCCAAGAGGAGTGGTGGAACTCCCCAGTCTTGTAGACACAAGAGAACAATTATGGAAACAGGAACACATGGGCTACTTGCACAGTGAACAAGTCTGTATGATCATGTTCACACACCACCAAGAAACCTGAAGACACAAACGAGAAAAGTAAAACCAAAAACACTCAGTTTGAAAAAATGTTGCAGTAATCCGCAAGTGCTAGTAAAAGATGTAAAAAACAGGGTATTTGGTTGATACGTTTTTTGCAAAAAATGTATACTAAGCTGCTCTACCAATCTTCACGGTATACCCTTATCAGAGCAGTCCTAACTAATGTATGCAATCCCTATCTGATGTATTTAAAAACCTGATCATCTGTATATAACCTGTGTGAACAGGGTTCAGAGAGGAAAAATCCATGTGTGCATACAGGGTAGAACAGCTTTTGTGCAGATAGCCCAAGAGGAGTGGTGGAACTCCCCAGTCTTGTAGACACAAGAGAACAATTATGGAAACAGGAACACATGGGCTACTTGCACAGTGAACAAGTCTGTATGATCATGTTCACACACCACCAAGAAACCTGAAGACACAAACGAGAATAGTAAAACCAAAAACACTCAGTTTGAAAAAATGTTGCAGTAATCCGCAAGTGCTAGTAAAAGATGTAAAAAACAGGGTATTTGGTTGATACGTTTTTTGCAAAAAATGTATACTAAGCTGCTCTACCAATCTTCACGGTATACCCTTATCAGAGCAGTCCTAACTAATGTATGCAATCCCTATCTGATGTATTTAAAAACCTGATCATCTGTATATAACCTGTGTGAACAGGGTTCAGAGGGGAAAAATCCATGTGTGCATACAGGGTAGAACAGCTTTTGTGCAGATAGCCCAAGAGGAGTGGTGGAACTCCCCAGTCTTGTAGACACAAGAGAAAAATTATGGAAACAGGAACAGTCTACAAGACTGGGGAGTTCCACCACTCCTCTTGGGCTATCTGCACAAAAGCTGTTCTACCCTGTATGCACACATGGATTTTTCCCCTCTGAACCCTGTTCACACAGGTTATATACAGATGATCAGGTTTTTAAATACATCAGATAGGGATTGCATACATTAGTTAGGACTGCTCTGATAAGGGTATACCGTGAAGATTGGTAGAGCAGCTTAGTATACATTTTTTGCAAAAAACGTATCAACCAAATACCCTGTTTTTTACATCTTTTACTAGCACTTGCGGATTACTGCAACATTTTTTCAAACTGAGTGTTTTTGGTTTTACTATTCTCGTTTGTGTCTTCAGGTTTCTTGGTGGTGTGTGAACATGATCATACAGACTTGTTCACTGTGCAAGTAGCCCATGTGTTCCTGTTTCCATAATTGTTCTCTTGTGTCTACAAGACTGGGGAGTTCCACCACTCCTCTTGGGCTATCTGCACAAAAGCTGTTCTACCCTGTATGCACACATGGATTTTTCCTCTCTGAACCCTGTTCACACAGGTTATATACAGATGATCAGGTTTTTAAATACATCAGATAGGGATTGCATACATTAGTTAGGACTGCTCTGATAAGGGTATACCGTGAAGATTGGTAGAGCAGCTTAGTATACATTTTTTGCAAAAAACGTATCAACCAAATACCCTGTTTTTTACATCTTTTACTAGCACTTGCGGATTACTGCAACATTTTTTCAAACTGAGTGTTTTTGGTTTTACTATTCTCGTTTGTGTCTTCAGGTTTCTTGGTGGTGTGTGAACATGATCATACAGACTTGTTCACTGTGCAAGTAGCCCATGTGTTCCTGTTTCCATAATTGTTCTCTTGTGTCTACAAGACTGGGGAGTTCCACCACTCCTCTTGGGCTATCTGCACAAAAGCTGTTCTACCCTGTATGCACACATGGATTTTTCCTCTCTGAACCCTGTTCACACAGGTTATATACAGATGATCAGGTTTTTAAATACATCAGATAGGGATTGCATACATTAGTTAGGACTGCTCTGATAAGGGTATACCGTGAAGATTGGTAGAGCAGCTTAGTATACATTTTTTGCAAAAAACGTATCAACCAAATACCCTGTTTTTTACATCTTTTACTAGCACTTGCGGATTACTGCAACATTTTTTCAAACTGAGTGTTTTTGGTTTTACTATTCTCGTTTGTGTCTTCAGGTTTCTTGGTGGTGTGTGAACATGATCATACAGACTTGTTCACTGTGCAAGTAGCCCATTTGTTCCTGTTTCCATAATTGTTCTCTTGTGTCTACAAGACTGGGGAGTTCCACCACTCCTCTTGGGCTATCTGCACAAAAGCTGTTCTACCCTGTATGCACACATGGATTTTTCCTCTCTGAACCCTGTTCACACAGGTTATATACAGATGATCAGGTTTTTAAATACATCAGATAGGGATTGCATACATTAGTTAGGACTGCTCTGATAAGGGTATACCGTGAAGATTGGTAGAGCAGCTTAGTATACATTTTTTGCAAAAAACGTATCAACCAAATACCCTGTTTTTTACATCTTTTACTAGCACTTGCGGATTACTGCAACATTTTTTCAAACTGAGTGTTTTTGGTTTTACTATTCTCGTTTGTGTCTTCAGGTTTCTTGGTGGTGTGTGAACATGATCATACAGACTTGTTCACTGTGCAAGTAGCCCATGTGTTCCTGTTTCCATATTGAAAGCATGTAGGACTCAAAATTGAAAATATATAAATTTAAAGAACAAAGACTTGCAGGGTGTCTTTGGAAATATGATCAGGGTTAGTCTCGTTCTGCCAAATAGTGATACAACTAGAGCTATCAAATCCCTATTCATTCCATTTTATCACTCTACCTGGCAGCGGAGGTTGGCACCCTATTTTATTGTAAAATGGAGCCCCCACTCAACGTCTGTGTCCCTGACCGCCCGAATACACACCTTATCTAAATTTCAATAGACACGGATAGTAAAATAATGAAAAAATTACATATTGTGACCGAGTCCTTGGCGCTGTAGGTGAGGGGAGATATGTGTCGCAAAGGTTGTTATCCTGCGTGATGTGAAACCCATAAATTTCCCTCCAGCATGATGGTATGTGCTGAGAGTACACCAGTCGTTACCAGGGTCAAGGTTTTGTTGTGAGTAGGTGTAAGAGATGGGCGGGACGCCTACTCACAATTAAATGTTAATAATAAATAATAATACTCTTTATTTTTATATAGCGCTAACATATTCCGCAGCACTTTACAGTTTGCACACATTATCATCGCTGTCCCCGACGGGCTCACAATCTAAATTCCCTATCTGTATGTCTTTGGAATGTGGGAGGAAACCGGAGTACCCGGAGGAAACCCACGCAAACACGGAGAGAACATACAAACTTTTTTCAGATGTTGTCCTTGTTGGGGTTTGAACCCAGGACTCCAGCGCTGCAAGGCTGTAGTGCTAACCACTGCGCCACCGTGCTGCCCATGACGTGCAGCTACTGTTTTTTTTTCTGTTTGGTCTCTTTGGAGGAAGGAAGCCTGCAGGCTGAAGTTTCTGTGAGTTTTTCTCCCAGAAGGCAAGAGCCATACTGGGGAGGACTTTTGTATGGACTTTTTTTTTCATTAGTGCCAGAAAGGCTGTTTTTGCGTTACTATTTTCGCTTCATGGTTTATGAAGCTGTAAGAAGATGAACCGAACTGGGGATACCTCTCTTGCGCAGGTTACGGAACTGTCACCATTGTTCCACAGGGGAGAGCTTTATGGCCCGGACCGACCAATGCACTTGTCAGCAGGGGGTGGGTCAGTTATAAAAAGGGCTGCACGCGGGAAAAAGACAGAAGTCCCAGCAGGAAGACAGAGCGCGCAGCAAGGTGAGGTGCAGGCCTGGTTGGCGGAGCATCTCGTGAGCGTAGGCACACCTTACACATCCCCTGTGACCGTGTCCATTACTCTAGGACAACAGACGACTACGTACCAACTGTCCTCCGTACCTGGAGGTGACTCACCTTTGAGACCAGTGACTGCTGCGTGAGCGCGGCCTAGGAGAGATCAGGTGACTAGGCGAGAGGGTTCCGACTCATCACCCGTATACACCATGGAGCAGATCTACGCTCCAACGGCGTTGCATAAAGAACTGAGTTCAGCAAAGACTCTCTGCCTGCATCGTGGAACCGGACCTCTGTCTACCCAGGACAACCCCGGAACATCACGTGCCGCTGTTGTCAATGCCACCATTGGAGACCAAGACGCTGCAATCAAGAAGCTGACAGACTGATAAGTTTTACTCTTATTTCCCCTTTGGACATTCGACTCGCCCCTGTTTTCTCCGATACATCCCTCCAGTTCCAGTATTGCTATATACCCTTTCTCCCATACTTATTTCCTCCCTGTGTGGAGTTTACATCTGTTAATATGTTAATAAATTTGTTAACTCTTGATATGCCTCCTGTCCGTGACAACTTCCTAATCCCTGTCATTCTACAAAGCAATAAACCACCCAGAGACTTGAATATAAAATGAGCCTGTGTCTTCCTCGGGAAGCAGCTGAGTGAGACAACTTTTCACAATATATACAGTGGGGAAAAAGTACTTAGTCAGCCACCAATTGTGCAAGTTCTCCCACTTAAAAAGATGAATGAGGCCTGCAATTGACATTATAGGTAGACCACAACTATGAGAGGCCAGACCAGACCAGACCAGAACTTGCAGGGAAACTACCCTGAAACCGGCTTTAGAGCTCCCCCTTCTGGTCTGGAGTTAGGATGGTGCTGTATGTTTGTATTACCCGATTAGGGAATCCCTTCTTGTGTCCAGGCATGACATCATCCCGAGAGAAAGACAATGCCATTGTGGCAACCGGACTCCTGGGGTGCAAAACAAAAATCCCAGAACAACACGGGGGGACCTAGTGAATGACCTGCAAAGAGCTGGGACCACCATAACAAACGCTACCATCATTAACACACTACGCTGCCAGGGACTTAGATCCTGCAGTGCCAGATGTGCCCCCCTGCTTAAGCCAGTACATGTCCGGGCCCGTCTGAGAGCATTTGGATAATCCAGAAGCATATTGGGAGAATGTCATATGGTCTGATGAAACCAAAGTAAAACTGTTTGGTAGAAACGAAACTCGTCGTGTTTGGAAGAGACAGAATGCTGAGTTGCATCCAAAGAACACCATACCTACTGTGAAGTATGGGGGTGGCAACATCATGCTTTGGGGCTGTTTCTCTGCAAATGGACCAAGACGACTGATCCAAGTACATGAAAGAATGAATGGGGCCATGTATCGTGAGATTTTGAGTGCAAACCTCCTTCCATAAGCAAGGGCATTGAAGAGGAAACGTGAATGGGTCTTTCAGCATGATAATGACCCCAAGTACACCACCAGGGCAATGAAGGAGTGGCTTCATAAGAAGCATATGAAGGTCCTGGAGTGGCCTAGCCACTAAACCTAAACCTCATAGAAAACCTTCGGAGGGAGTTGAAAGCCCGTGTTGCATAGCGACAGGCCCAAAACATCACTGCTCTAGAGGAGATCTGCATGGAGAAATGGTCCAACATACCACCAACAGTGTGTGCCAATTTTGTGAGGACTTACAGAAAACATTTGACCTCTGTCATTGCCAACTGAGGATATATAACAAAATATTGAGATTAACTATTGTTAATGACCTAATACCGTATATACTCGAGTATAAGCGAAGATTTTCAGCCCATTTTTTAGGCTGAAATTTCCCCTCTCAGCTTATACTTGAGTCATACCTAGGGTCGGCAGGGGAGGGGGAGCTGTCTAATAATACTCACCTGCTCCTGGCGCGGTCCCCGCAGGTCCCTGGTTCTCCCGGCGTCTCAGATTCTTCCTGTACTGATCGGTCACATGGTACTGCTCATTACAGTAATGAATATGTGGCTCCACCTCCCATAGGGGTGGAGCTGCATATTCATTACAGTAATGAGCGGTACCATGTGACCGCTCAATACAGGAAGAAGCTGCGGTGCCGGGGAACCAGAGACTGTACCGCGCAAGGAGCAGGTGAGTATAATGGGGAGGGGGAGTGCTGCGCGATATTCACCTCTCCTTGTTACAGCCGCCGCTCCATCTTCAGCGTCTTCTGCAGTGACGCTCAGGTCAGAGGGCGCGGTGACGTGGTTAGTGTGTGCCCTCTGCCTAAACGTCATTGCAGAAGACGCTGAAGACAGAGCGGCGGCCGGAAAGAGGAAAGGTGAATATTTAAAGTGCCAGGGGCCTGAGCGACGAGAGGTATGTGATTTTTTTATTTTTTTTATCGCAGCAACAGAAAATGGGGCAAATGTCTGTATGGAGGATCTTATGGGGCCATAATCAACGTTTGTGCAGCACTATATGGGGCAAATATCTTTATGGAGCATCTTATGGGGCCATAATTAACGTTTGTGCAGCACTATATGGGGCAAATATCTTTATGGAGCATCTTATGGGGCCATAATTAACATTTGTGCAGCATTATATGGGGCAAGAGTCTGTATGGAGCATCTTATTGGGCCATAACGTTTGTGCAGCACTATATGGGGTAAATATCTCTATGGAGCATCTTATGAGGCCATAATCAACATTTGTGCAGCATTATATTGGGCAAATGTGTCTATGGAGCATCTTATGGGGCCATTATTAACCTGTATGCAGGATTATATGGGGCATATTTTAATATGGAGCATCTTATGGGGCCCATCATAAACTTTATGGAGCATTATATGGGTCGCATTTTGTAAGGAGCATCTTATGGGGCCATCATGAACTGTATGGAGCATTATATGGGGCTCCTGATTCAATATGGATATTCAAAAACACAACCTACTGATGTCTCAATTAGTTTTACTTTTATTGGTATCTATTTTTACTTTTGAAATTTACCGGTAGCTGCTGCATTTCCCACCCTAGGCTTATACTCGAGTCATTAAGTTTTCCCAGTTTTTTGCGGCAAAATTAGGGGAGTCGGCTTATACTTGGGTCGGCTTATACTCGAGTATATACAGTATTTGTTTTCCACCATAATTAGCTAAATAAATCAGACAAGGTGATTTTCTTGATATGTTTTCTCATTTTGACTCTTATAGTTGTGGTCTACCTATGATGTCAATTACAGGCCTCTCTCATCTTTTTAAGTGGGAGAACTTGCACAATTGGTGGCTGACTAAATACTTTTTCCGCACTGTATGTCTCAGTGTCATCCTGGGAGCTGCACACTGATCAGTAATTTCTGTAATGCTGTAGATAAGCCCCCGATGTAACCTGAAAGATAAGAAAAACAAGTAAGATTTTGCACACCCAGGGGCGGTCCAATACGGTCCGGGTCCAATGCGGTCCGGGTCCAATGGGCGTCGCAGGTCCGGCGCCTCCCATCTTCATACGATGGCGTCCTCTTCCTTGCTTCTGTCGCGGCTCCTGCGCTTCAATAAATCTCTGCTCTGTTGAGGGCAGAGCAAAGTACTGCAGTGAGCAGGCACCGGGAAAGGTCAGAGAAGCCCAGCGCCTGCAGTACTTTACGCTGCCCTCAACAGGGCAAATCAGTATGCCTGCGCAGGAGTCGCAACAGAAGCAAGGAAGAGGGCGTCATCGCATGAAGATTGGAGGCGCCGGACCCAGACCTGCGACACCTATTGGACCAGACCACCCCCTCGGGTAAGTATAATCTAACCTGTTTTTCTTATCTTTCAGGTTACATCAGGGGCTTATCTACAGCATTACATAATGCTGTAGATAAGCCCTTAATGGCGGTAGCCGCTGCTTATATGCTAAAATTGAGGTCACAGATTCCCTTTAAAAAGAAGCGGGCCCAACACAGACCCCTGCGGGCCACAACATCAACGTGTTTAGAAGTTATCCAACTTCCCCTTCAGGACATAATTATAGAAGAGCGAGCACTAAAATGCTCGGATGCTTTTTGCTTGTTTTGAGTAATGAGTATAATGGGAGTCAATGGGAAATCCGAGCATTTTTCCAGCAGACACTACAAGGAGGTCTAGGGGGCAGTGAAAATGTTAAAATGGATGGAAAAAGTGCTGAATGGAAGGAGAACAGCATGGGAAGCATCTCAGACTCCCAAGATCGCTGCTGAAAAAAAATGTCACACTTTTACTCCACTTTAAAAACTGACAATAAAACATTCAAAATCGCTGAGAAATTGGAATTTAAAAACGACAAATTATAATTTAAGTAAACCAAAATTGAAATTTTTAGTAAGCAAGTAAGGAAGCAAGAAGTGCCAAAGGTTAAGGACTCAGATACACCCTGTATTAGACATAAAAGAGGGCTTCATACACATTCTGTTCAAATTGTCATGTAGTGTTACTCCTAGACTCATAAATGTTATGCACTAGGTGCAAATACTGGCCAAATTTACAAGCAGGATCACCAACTGTAGAGCCGCACTCAAATATTGTTACAAGTGTAGTCGTGGTACTCATACACTCATAAAAGCTCTGCACACAGTACAGTACAAGGCCTGCCAATAATTACAAGCAGGGAAATCCAAACAATCTTGAAGGCATCAACTGTAGTGCCTCATAAAAAAAATTAAGAATGTGAACTTGTGCTACGTCTACACTATTTTTTCCTGGCTTTGCAGATTGTGCAAAATCTTTATAAGTAGGGTCATCCGGTCATCCATAGACCCTATAAGGTAATAACTGAAGGGCCTAATTCAAATATTGAACATTAAATACACTTTCTGTGCTGGTGTCATCTGGTGGTGAGGAAAAATCGGGTCTAAACGATGCTTTGTTTATTGTTATTAGAGAGACTGTCAGCACTGTCTGTTGACCGGGTAAAGCGCCTGTCTGTCATGACTCCTCTGGTGGCAGACAAAACGTTAGGGTTAGGGCACAACACCTCCAAAGCATAAAGGGATATGCCAGGTGTCGAGCTTTAAAACCTAATAGCTGAAGTTTGCATAGGAATTTGGGAGTATGCTGGTTGTCGGCCAGGTATTGCTTGACCATCTTTAAAAACTTTTCATTCCTTATTAAAAATACTTGGACATCAGGGCATGGACAGTGGGAGGATGCCTTTTCCACAATGGCCTACAAATATAGCACAATTTTAGAAGACCTCTCCCCATCAGGAAGAAGAGATGCAAAATTCTTCTTGCAACGTGGGTCTAGCAGGGTGAATGTAATGTGAGGGTCATGGGAAAGGAAGCCGTACATAAAGTCTGCCAAATGTGACAAGATCCACCATGATGAATACTCTCCATATCCTGATCCTTCATCTCTTGCTCCTCATTCACCTTCTCAGCCTATCATAGTTACATAGTTATTAAGGTTGAAGGAAGATTATCAGTCCATCAAGTTCAACCCATAGCCTAACCTAACATGCCCTAACATGTTGATCCAGAGGAAGGCAAAAAAAAAACCTATGCGGCAAAGAGTAAGCTCCACATTAGGGAAAAAAATTCCTTCCCGACTCCACATACGGCAATCAGACTAGTTCCCTGGATCAACGCCCTATCAAGGAATCTAGTGTATATACCCTGTAACATTATACTTTTCCAGAAAGGTATCCAGTCCCCTCTTAAATTTAAGTAATGAATCACTCATTACAACATCATACGGCAGAGAGTTCCATAGTCTCACTGCCCTTACAGTAAAAAATCCGTCTGTTATTATGCTTAAACCTTTTGTCCTCCAAACGCAGAGGATGCCCCCTTGTCCCTGTTTCAGGTCTATGATTAAAAAGATCATCAGAAAGGGCTTTGTACTGTCCCCTCATATATTTATACATTAAAATAAGATCACCCCTTAGTCTTCGTTTTTCCAAACTAAATAGCCCCAAGTGTAATAACCTATCTTGGTATTGCAGACCCCCCAGTCCTCTAATAACCTTGGTCGCTCTACTCTGCACCCGCTCTAGTTCAGCTATGTCTTTCTTATACACCGGAGACCAGAACTGTGCACAGTATTCTAAGTGTGGTCGAACTAGTGATTTGTATAGAGGTAAAATTATATTCTCCTCATGTGCATCTATGCCTCTTTTAACGTATCCCATTATTTTATTTGCCTTTGTAGCAGCTGCCTGACACTGGCTACTGAATATGAGTTTGTCATCCACCCATACACCCAGGTCTTTTTCATTGACGGTTTTGCCCAGAGTTTTAGAATTAAGGACATAATTATACATCTTATTACTTCTACCCAAGTGCATGACCTTACATTTATCCCCATTAAAGCTCATTTGCCATTTATCAGCCCAAGCTTCTAATTTACATAAATCATCCTGTAATATAAAATTGTCCTCCTCTGTATTGATTACCCTGCAGTTTAGTGTCATCTGCAAATATTGAAATTCTACTCTGAATGCCCTCTTCAAGTTCATTAATAAATATGTTCAAAACAAGAGGGCCCAATACTGACCCCTGTGGTACCCCACTGCTAACCGCTACCCAGTCCGAGTATGCTCCATTAATAACCACCCTTTGTTTCCTATCCCTGAGCCAGCTCTCAGCCCACTTGCACATATTTTCCCCTATCCCCATTATTCTCATTTTATGTATCAACCTTTTGTGTGGCACCGTATCAAAAGCTTTTGAAAAGTCCATATACACTACATCCACTGGAGTCCAATCCGGAACTTACCTCTTCATAAAAACTGATCAAATTAGTCTGACATGAACGGTCCCTAGTAAACCCGTGCTGATGCTGGGTCATGAGGTTATTCCTCTTCAGATACTCCAGCATCCCTTAGAATGCCCTCCAGGATTTTACCCACAGAAGAGGTTAAGCTTATTGGCCTATAATTACCGAGTTCAGTTTTTGTCCCCTTTTTGAATATTGGCACCACATTTGCTATACGCCAGTCCTGTGGTACAAACCCTGTTATTATGGAGGAAGGTTAATCGCCGAAACGCGCGTCGGGGAGGACGGGACTGCTGTGCACGGGTACTGTGACTCACCATTGTGGTAGGTATTTGATGTTTGACATGTGTACATGGTCACAGGCACTGCGGATAAATTTCTCTATATGCTAAATGTAAATTGACACCTTATATGGACCTTTTACCTCTATGGTCCATAATAGTATTAGTGCACTTCAATCCGGTCCCTTTGTGAGAGATGTGTGTGCGGGCTTGTGTAGGGGATTTGTTTGCCTGCCATGCTGTATACCTGTGTTTTTACCACATAATAAAGGTTTTTCTATATTTGCATTAATCGGATGTTGTTGACTGCGTTTTTGGTGCTTTTTTGTTAGGTATATTTATATGCAGTTGTCCATTTATGGTTCAGGTCTGCCTTGGTTAGTATAATGGATATAATTGAATAATATGATAACTAAGACAGACCATGTATTCTACTGAATTGCATCAAAATGTACTACAGAGAACGCAATACTCTATAGATGACTAAATCCAGATAAATTTGTCAATATTTCTTGAAAGGGTAATATAGCAACATAATGTAACAAGAACCGAGTTACAGTGTATGGATGAATCATTGAATCCATAAGTTTTGCAAGGGTTTTTTGAAGTTTTTTCTTATAGTACCTTAACGTAACAAGAAATGTGTTACAGTGTATGGATAAACCACTGACTCCACAAAAAAATGTATTAACTTTTTTGGGGCATTTTATATACCACTGTAACGTTAACAAGAACCACGTTAAACCTTTATGGATGACTAATTGAATCCATAAAATATTTTGGAACTTTTTTGGAGTCATATCACACAGAAATTTTACAGAAAGCACCTAATATTATATGGATGACTAATTGAATCCAGACAAATGTTTCAACACATTTTTGGAGTCTGATATACCACTGAAATGTCACAGAAAGAGAATTTGGGAATAATTAGCTTGCAGAAGAGAAGAGTGAGATGAGATTTATAGCAGTCTTAACCCCTTTCTGACATTAGACGGACTATCCCATCGAGGTGGTATGGGCCCATATGACCAATGACGGGATAGTACGTCTAACGCGATCAGCCGCGTTCACGGTGGAGCGTGGCCGGGTGTCAGCTGACTATCGCAGCTGACATCCGGCACTATGTGCCAGGAGCAGTCACACACCGCTTCTAGCACATTAAACACTGGCACACTGAGATCAAAGATGATTGCAGCGTTCCGGCAGCATAGGGAAGCATCGCGCAGGGAGGGGGCTCCCTGCGTGCTTCCCTGAGACCCACGGTGCAACGCGATGTGATCGCGTTGCTCCGAGGGTCTCATACCTCCTCCTCCCTGCAGGCCCAGATCCAAAATGGCCACGGAGGCCTTCCGGGTCCTGCAGGGAGGTGGCTTTCAAGCGCCTGCTCAAAGCAGGTGCTGGGAAGCCTCCTGCTGTGCCTGTG
This sequence comes from Ranitomeya imitator, assembly GCF_032444005.1. Taxonomy (NCBI): domain Eukaryota; kingdom Metazoa; phylum Chordata; class Amphibia; order Anura; family Dendrobatidae; genus Ranitomeya; species Ranitomeya imitator. The sequence goes on from NC_091290.1 coordinate 96,707,469, forward strand.
TGATTGCTGATCTGACACAGTGCACTGCAAAGTATCAGATCAGCAATCTGTCACTTTACTGTGATGCCCCCCCCGGGGCAATGTAAAAAAGTAAAAAAAAGAAAATATTTGCATGTGTAAAAAATAAATAAATTCCGAAATGAAGAAAAAAATATTGTTCCAATAAATACATTTCTTTATCTAAATAAAAAAAACAAAACAATAAAAGTACACATATAAAACTGTCCCACTGGCTAACCCCTTCAGTGAACACCGCAAAAAAAAAAAAAAAACGAGGCAAAAAACTAAGCTTTATCATACCGACAAACAAATAGTGGAATGACACGCGATCAAAAAGACGGAAATAAATAACCCTGGTACTGCTAAAAACGTCATCTTGTCCCGCAAAAAAAAAACAAGCCGCAACCCAGCATCATCAATGAAAAAATAAAAAAAAGTTATAGTCCTCAGAATAAAGCGATGCAAAAATAATTATTTTTTTATATAAAATAGTTTTTATCGTATAATAGCGCCAAAACATAAAAAAAAGATATAACTGAGGTATTGCTGTAATCATTCAGACCCAAAGAATAAAACTGCTTTATCAATTTTACCAAACGTGGAACGGTATAAGCACCCCCCCAAAAGAAATTCATGAATAGCTTTTTTTTGTTCATTGTACCTCATAAAAATTGAGAAAAAAAAACAATAAAAAGGTCACGTGCTCGAAAATGGTACCAATAAAAACGTCAACTCGTCCCGCAAAAAACAAGACCTCGCATGACTCTCTGGACCAAAATATGGAAAAAATATAGCTCTCAAAATGTGGATATGTAAAAACAATTTTTTCAATAAAAACCGTCTTTTAGTGTGTGACCGCTACCAATCTTAAAAATCTAAAAAACCTGCTATAAAAGTAAATCAAACCCCCCCTTCATCGCCCCCTTAGATAGGGAAAAATAATAAATAAATAAAAAATGTATTTATTTCTATTTTCCCATTAGGGTTAGGGGCTAAAGTTAGGGTTGGGGCTAAAGTTAGGGCTACAGTTAGGGTTGGGGTTAGGGCTACAGTTAGGGCTGGGGTTAGGGCTAAAGTTAGGGTTGGGGCTAAAGTTAGGGTTTGTATTACATTTACGGTTGGGATTAGGGTTAGGGGTGTGTTTGGGTTAGGGTTTCATTTAGAATTGGGGGGTTTCCACTGTTTAGGCACATCAGGGGCTCTCCAAATGCGACATGGCATCCGATCTCAATTCCAGCCAATTCTGCACTGAAAAAGTAAAACAGGCTCCTTCCGAGCTCTCCCATGTGCCCAAACAGGGGTTTACCCCAACATATGGGGTATCAGCACACACAGGACAAACAACTTTTGGGGTCCAATTTCTCCTGTAACTCTTGGGAAAATACAAAACTGGGGGCTAAAAAATAATTTTTGTGGAAAATTTTTTTTTTTTATCTTCATGGCTCTTCGTTATAAACTGTAGTGAAACACTTGGAGGTTCAAAGTTCTCTCAACACATCTAGATAAGTTCCTTAGGGTGTCTTATTTCCAAAATGGTGTCACTTGTGGGGGTTTTCAATGTTTAGGCACACCAGGGGCTCTCCAAATGCGACATGGTGTCCTATCTCAATTCCAGTCCATTTTGCATTGAAAAGTCAAATGGAACTCCTTCCCTTCCAAGCTCTGCCATTTGCCCAAACAGTGGTTTACCCCCACATATGAGGTATCAGCGTACTCAGGACAAATTGCACAACAACCATTGGAGTCCAATTTCTTCTGTTACTCTTTGGAAAATAAAAAAATTGGGGGTGAAATATCATTTTTGTGAAAAAATATGATTTTTTATTTTTACGGCTCTGCATTATAAACTTCTGTGAAGCACTTGGTGGGTCAAAGTGCTCACCACACATCTAGGTAACTTCCTTAGGGGGTCTAGTTTCCAAAATAGTGTCACTTGTGGGGGGTTTCAATCTGTAGGCACATTAGGGGCTCTCCAAATGCGACATGGCATCCTATCTCAATTCCAGTTCATTTTTCATTGAAAAGTCAAACGGCGCTCCTTCCCTTCTGAGTTCTGCCATGCGCCCAAACAATGGCATACATTCTAAAAATTCCTGTGAAACACCTGAAGGGTTAATAAACTTCTTGTATGTGGTTTTGAGCACCATGAGATGTGCAGTTTTTAGAATGGTGTCACACTTGGGTATTTTCTGTGAGTCAAAAGACGTGAGCACAGCTACTAGGGTGCACGGGTAGGTTCCCAAACCATATGCATATTGATATAAAGAACCCGGCACTCAACTTGAATTAAACTTGAGGTTTTTTATTCCGTAGTACGAAAAACGTTTCGGCCTAGTGTGGCCTTCGTCAGTTACGTACTGAAGGATGACTGAGAATAACCTCAGTATGTGTGATAGATCCGTGGGTTATCACTTAATGGTGGTCCGCTTAAATAGATATAGCACAGCTGTGAGCTGAGAGTGCAGTCATCCTTCAGTACGTAACTGACGAAGGCCACACTAGGCCGAAACGTTTTTCGTACTACGGAATAAAAAACCTCAAGTTTAATTCAAGTTGAGTGCCGGGTACTTTATATCTATTTGGGTATTTTCTATCATATAGACCCCCTCAAAGTGACTTCAAATGTGATGTGGTCCCTAAAAAAATGGTGTTGCAAAAATGAGAAATTGCTTGTCAACTTTTAACCCTTATAACAACCCAAAAAAAAAAAGTTGGTTCCAAAATTGTGCTAATGTAAAGTAGACATGTGGGAAATGTTACTTATTAAGTATTTGTGTGACATATTTCTGTGATTTAAGGGCATAAAAATTCAAAGTTGGAAAATTGCGAAATTTTTAAAATTTTCACCAAATTTCCGTTTTTTTCACAAATAAACGCAGGTAATATCAAAGAAATGTTACCACTATCATGAAGTACAATATGTCACGAGAAAACAATGTCAGAATTATCAGGATCCGTTGAAGCGTTCCAGAGTTATAACCTCATAAAGGGACAGTGGTCAGAATTGTAAAAAATTGGCCTGGTCATTAACGTGCAAACCACCCTTGTGGGTAAAGGGGTTAAAAGATCTCAAGGGCTGTATCACTGTAGAGGGATCAGATTTATTCTTATTGGCACAAAGAAAGACTAGAAGCAATGGGATTAGACTAAATGGGAGGAGACACAGATATTAGAAAATACATTTTGACAATGAGAGGTGATGAGTTCTTCAATGGAAGTCTTCAAAGAGAGGTTGGACAGACATCTGTCTGAGATGATTTAATTTTCCTGCATTGAACCATGGGCTGGACCAGATGACCCTGGAGGTCCCTTCCAACTCTATCATTCTATGATTAAATACTACATGGATAACTATTTGAATTTAGACAGATTTAAATTTTTTTTGGAGAGTTAGATTACTATTACTATTATTATTTACTAGATGGTGGCCTGATTCTAACGCATCGGGTATTCTAGAATATGCATGTCCACGTAGTATATTGCACAGCCCACGTAGTATATTGCCCAGCGACGTAGTATATTGCCCAGTCACGTAGTATATTGCCCAGCCACGTAGTATATTGCACAGCCACGTAGTATACAGGTCCTTCTCAAAAAATTAGCATATAGTGTTAAATTTAATTATTTAACACTATTCATTATTTGGCACCTGCTCACAGTGCCAAAACCACTGGTAAATGGTTTACTGACCATGGTATTACTGTGCTCAATTGGCCTGCCAACTCTCCTGACCTGAACCCCATAGAGAATCTGTGGGATATTGTGAAGAGAAAGTTGAGAGACGCAAGACCCAACACTCTGGATGAGCTTAAGGCCGCTATTGAAGCATCCTGGGCCTCCATAACATCTCAGCAGTGTCACAGGCTGATTGCCTCCATGCCACGCCGCATTGAAGCAGTCATTTCTGCCAAAGGATTCCCGACCAAGTATTGAGTGCATAACTGAACATTATTATTTGATGGTTTTTTTGTTTGTTATTAAAAAACACTTTTATTTGATTGGATGGGTGAAATATGCTAATTTATTGAGACAGGTTTTTTGGGTTATCAGGAGTTGTATGCCAAAATCATCAGTATTAAAACAATAAAATACCTGACAAATTTCAGTTGGTGGATAATGAATCTATAATATATGAAAGTTTAATTGTAATCATTACATTATGATAAATAATGAAATTTAACACTATATGCTAATTTTTTGAGAAGGACCTGTAGACTTAAATTAAAAAATAAACATATATTCACCTTCCGAAGGCCCGTTGAAGTCCTGCTATACTCACCATCCGCCGCTCCTCGGGACGCTCCGGTGACCGCTCCATTGCAAGCGGCAGCTTCCGGTCCCAGGGCTGGTATGAGCAGGACCTGTGATGACGTCGCGGTCACATGACGTCATGGCAGGTCCTTGTCGCATACCAGCCCTGGGACCAGAAGCTGCCGCTTGCAATGGAGCGGACACTAGAGTGACCCGAGGAGCGAGAAAGGCGGCGGATGGTGAGTATAGCAGGTTTTTTGTTTTTATTTTTTTTAACATGACATATTTTTACTATTGATGCTGCATAGGCAGCATCAATAGTAAATAGTTGGGGACACACAGGGTTAATAGCAGCAGTAACTGAGTGCGTTACACCGCGCCCCGTTACCGCTGCCATTAACCCTGTGTGAGCGCCGCGGTGACTGGAGGGGATCATGGAGCGGGCGCCGGGCAGTTAGTGCAGGGGAGGGACTAATCGGACTGTGCCCGTCGCTGATTGGTCGCAGCAGCCATGACAGGCAGCTGCCGAGACCAATCAGCGACGCGGGATTTCCGTTACGGAAGTTGAGGACAGACAGAAATAAGTACTTCTTAGACAAATATATATATATATATATATATATATATATATTATTATAGCGCCATTTATTCCATGGCGCTTTACATGTGAGGAGAGGTATACATAATAAAAACAGGTACAATAATCTTGAACAATACAAGTCACAACTGGTACAGGAGGAGAGAGGACCCTGCCCGCGAGGGCTCACAATCTACAAGGGATGGGTGTGGATACTGTAGGTAAGGATAGAGCTGGTCGTGCTTCGGTTTGGTCGATCGGTGATTACTGCAGGTTGTAGGCTTGCCGGAAGAGGTAGGTCTTCAGGTTCTTTTTGAAGGTTTCGATGGTAGGCGAGAGTCTGATATGTTGTGGTAGAGAGTTCCAGAGTAGAGGTGATGTGCGAGAGAAATCTTGTATGCGATTGTGGGAAGAGAAGATAAGAGGGGTGTAGAGAAGGAGATCGAGACCAGGTCACAGATGTATGGAGGAGACAGGTTGTGGATGGCTTTGTATGTCATGGTTAGGCTTTTGTACTGGAGTCTCTGGGTAATTTAGGAGCCAGTGAAGGGATTGACAGAGAGGAGAGGTCGGGGAATAGCGGGGGGACAGGTGGATTAGTTGGTCATCTGAGTTTAGAATAGATTGGAGGGGTGCGAGAGTGTTCGAGGGGAGGCCACAGAGCAGGCGGTTACAGTAGTCAAGGCGGGAGATGATGAGGGCATAGACTAGGGTTTTTGCAGATTCTTGGTTTAGGAGTGTACGGATCCGTGAAATATTTTTGAGTTGAAGGCGGCAGGAAGTGGAAAGGGCTTGGATATGTGGCTTGAAGGGGAGATCAGTGTCAAGGATTACCCCGAGACAGTGAGCTTGTGGTACTGGGGAGAGTGGGCAGCCTTTTACTGTAATGGATAGGTTCGTTGGGGGGGGGGTCGCGTGAGATGGGGGAAAGACAATGAATTCTGTTTTGTCCATGTTAAGTTTTAGAAAATCTAGTGGAGAAGAAGGATGAAAATAGCGGATAAACATTGAGGGATTCTGGTTAGTAGGGTGGTGATATCTGGTTCAGAGATGTAGATCTGTGTGTCATCAGCATAGAGTTGATACTGAAAACCGTGAGATTCTATGAGCTGTCCCAGGCCAAAAGTGTAAATGGAGAAGAGCAGGGGCCCTAGAACTGAACCTTGCGGGACTCCGACACATAGGGCGTGATGAGACGAGGTGGTGTGTGCATGGGAGACGCTGAATGTTCGGTCAGTTAGGTAAGAGGAGATAAAAAACCAAAATCACAATAGCCGAGGTCTAGTATTAATAATAATAATAATCTTTATTTCTTTTTATATAGCGCTAACATATTCCGCAGCGCTTTACAGTTTGCACACATTATCAAGAGTATTCAGAGTATATCAATACACATTAGTATTCAAGAGACAAAACCAAAAAACTGACGCAAGACCTAAAACAATAAGTTTTAATGTAATAATTAAAAACCAAAAAGCAAAAATATCATAAAGACCAGTAGGAGGGATCCTACGGGAGAACAGGGTATCTGGTAAATATAAAAATGCCAGAAAAAATGTATAACAATACAAATGTACAGGAAAGGACTAGGGAAGATAGACGTGCCTATCCCTACAGAATTCCCTTCCTGACAGCGGAGGTTGGCACCCTGGGATACGATATGGCGCCCCCGCTCAACATAGACTGCCCCTAAAATCCCTAAAAAGGAATCCCTCAAAAAAAGCCACCACCAAAAATAACACCACAAAAAAAGAGAAAGAAAAAACAAGTGATATAAAATACCAGTGCTGCTAGATGCTGGCTTTAGGTGCAGTGATAGCTCAATTTAGCTGATATTCATAAACTCTGGCGTATAATGTGAGCTAGAGAGTATACAGACAGTACTATGAAAAGTAGAAAAAAGATGTCGTTAGAGATATTTACCACTGAAAAACCTCTTATAGTCTGTGATGGTAATTTAAGCCAGCACATTTTTTTTAACTTTTTTTGGAGTGTTATACATCACAAAAATCTACCCCAGAGAGCGCACTACTGTATTGGGAGAGTAATTTAATTCAGCAAATTTGTTTAACCCTTTTTTGGAGTGTTCTATATCACAGAGATTTTTCGCAAGAGCACAGTATACTGTATGGGTAAGTAATTTAACCCCTTCATGACCTTGGGATTTTTCGTTTTTCTGTGTTCGTTTTTCACTCCCCTCCTTCCCAGAGCCATAACTTTTTTATTTTTCCGTCAATTTGGCCATGTGAGGGCTTACTTTTTGCGGGACGAGTTGTATTTTTGAATGCCATAATTGGTTTTAGCATGTCGTGTACTAGAAAACGGGAAAAAAATTCCAAGTGCGGTGAAATTGCAAAAAAAGTGCAATCCCACACTTGTTTTTGTTTGGCTTTTTTGCTAGGTTCACTAAATGCTAAAATTGACCTGACATTATGATTCTCCAGATCAGTACGAGTTCTTAGACACCTAACATGACTAGGTTATTTTTTACCTAAGTGGTGAAAAAAAATTCCAAACTTTGCTAAAAAAAAAAAATTGCGCCATTTTCCGATACTCGTAGCGTCTCCATTTTTCGTGATCTGGGGTCGGCTGAGGGCTTATTTTTTGCGTGCCGAGATGACGTTTTTAATGATAGCATTTTGGTGCAGATACGTTCTTTTGATCGCCCGTTATTGCATTTTAATGCAACGTCGCGGCGACCTAAAAAACTTAATTCTGGCGTTTCGAATTTTTTTCTCGCTACGCTGTTTAGCGATCAGGTTAATGCTTTTTTTTAATTGATAGATCAGGCGATTCTGAGCGCGGCAATACCAAATATGTGTAGATTTGATTTTTTTTATTGATTTATTTTGATTGGGGCGAAAGGGGGGTGATTTAAACTTTTATTTTTTTCACATTTTTTTAACTTTTTTTTAACTTTTGCCATGCTTCAATAGCCTTCATGGGAGGCTAGAAGCAGGCACAACGCGATCGGCTCTGCTACATAGCAGCGATCTGCTGTTCGCTGCTATGTAGCAGAATTGCAGGTGTGCTGTGAGCGCCAACCACAGGGTGGCGCTCACAGCTACCGGCGATCAGTAACCATAAAGGTCTCAAGGACCTCTATGGTTACAGTTCAGAAGCATCGCCGACCCCCGATCATGTGACGGGGTCGGCGATGACGTCATTTCCGGCCGCCCGGCCGGGAGCGGTAGTTAAATGCCGCTGTCTGCGTTTGACAGCAGCATTTAACTAGTTAATAGGCGCGGGCAGATCGCGATTCTGCTTGCGCTTATTACGGGCACATGTCAGCTGTTCAAAACAGCTGACATGTCCTGGCTTTGATGCGGGCTCACCGCCGGAGCCAGCATCAAAGCAGGGGATCTGACCTCGGACGTACTATTCCGTCCGAGGTCAGAAAGGGGTTAAACCTGCAATTTTTTCTAGCGCTTTTTTTGGGGGAAGTTTTATATACAGTCATGGCCAAAAGTATTGACACCCCTGCAATTCTGTCTGATAATACTCATTTTCTTCCGGAAAATGATTGCAATCACAAATTCTTTGGTATTATTATCTTCATTTAATTTGTCTTAAATGAAAAAACACAAAAGAGAAAGAAGCAAAAAGCAAAACATTGATCATTTTACACAAAACTCCAAAAATGGGCCAGACAAAAGTATTAGCACCCTCAGCCTAATACTTGGTTGCACAACCTTTAGCCAAAATAACTGCGACCAACCGCTTCCGGTAACCATCAATGAGTTTCTTACAATGCTCTGCTGGAATTTTAGACCATTCTTCTTTAGCAAACTGCTCCAGGTCCCTGATATTTGAAGGGTGACTTCTCCAAACTGCCATTTTAGATCTCTCCACAGGTGTTCTACGGGATTCAGGTCTGGACTCATTGCTGGCCACCTTAGAAGATTCCAGTGCTTTCTATCAAACCATTTTCTAGTGCTTTTTGAAGTGTGTTTTGGGTCATTGTCCTGCTGGAAAACCCATGACCTCTGAGGGAGACCCAGCTTTCTCACACTGGGCCCTACATTATGCTGCAAAATCTGTTGGTAGTCTTCAGACTTCATAAAGCCATGCACACGGTCAAGCAGTCCAGTGCCAGAGGCAGCAAAGCAACCCCAAAACATCAGGGAACCTCCGCCATGTAGGGACCGTGTTCTTTTATTTGAATGCCTCTTCTTTTTCTCCTGTAAACTCTAGGTTGATGCCTTTGCACAAAAAGCTCTACTTTTGTCTCATCTGACCAGAGAACATTCTTCCAAAACGTTTTAGGCTTTTTCAGATAAGTCTTGGCAAACTCCAGCCTGGCTTTATGTCTCGGGGTAAGAAGTGGGGTCTTCCTGGGTCTCCTACCATGCAGTCCCTTTTCAGTCAGACGCCGACGGATAGTATGGGTTGACACTGTTGTACACTCGGACTGCAGGGCAGCTTGAACTTGTTTGGATGTTAGTCGATGTTCTTTATCCAACATCCGCACAATCTTGCGTTGAAATCTCTTGTCAATTTGTCTTTTCCATCCACATTCTAGGGAGGTTAGCCACAGTGCCATGGGCTTTAAACTTCTTGATGACATTGCGCACGGTAGACACAGGAACATTCAGGTCTTTGGAGATGGACTTGTAGCCTTGAGATTGCTCATGCTTCCTCACAATTTGGTTTCTCAAGTCCTCAGACAGTTCTTTGGTCTTCTTTCTTTTCTCCATGCTCAACGTGGTACACACAAGGAACACAGGACAGCGGATGAGTCAACTTTATTCCAGGTCAACTGGCTGCAAGTGTGATTTAGTTATTGCCAACACCTGTTAGGTGCCACAGGTAAGTTACAGGTGCTGTTAATTACACAAATTAGAGAAGCATAACATGATTTTTAGAACAGTGCCAATACTTTTGTCCACCCCCTTTATTATGTTTGGTGTGGAATTATATCCAATTTGGCTTTAGGACAATTCTTTTTGTGTTTTTTCATTTAAGACAAATTAAATGAAGATAATAATCCAAAAAAAAATATTGTGTTTGCAATCATTTTCAGGAAGAAAATGAGTATTATCTGACAGAATTGCAGGGGTGTCAATACTTTTGACCATGACTGTATCACAGAAATGTACCCCATACAACGCCAGACTGGGACAAAAAAGCAGCCCTGCCACACAAACCCCACCAGCCCACATACTATAACACTCCCCACCTTGATCAGTGAATTTTGATATACCTTGTCCTGTGTTGTGAATTCTGCTTTTGGGCTCCCTCCGGTGGTTGTAGGTGGTAATGCAGTTGTCCCTGGGCTGCAGTCTTGCTCAGATGTATCTGCTGATTGCAATTCTGACTGGGGTATTTTAGGTTTGCAGGATTCATTAGTCCTTGCCAGTTGTCAATGGTAATTGGGAGGTGTTGGACCTCTGTCTGGTTTCTCCTGCTTAGCTGCCATTTCAGCAAAGATAAGTGTCTGTTTTTTTTTCTTTGGCACACATGCTGTGTGCTGGATTTTTGATTGTATTTCTGCTCTGTGTGCAGGGTTCTCTGGAGTTGCAGATATATGTTCCACGTCTTTAGTTAGATGGAGGAATTTTTGTATAATCTGCTGTGGATATTTTTGGAAGGGTTTTAATACTGACCGCACAGTATTCTGTCCTATCCTTTCCTATTTTAGCTAGAGTGGGCTCTTTTGCTAAATCCTGTTTTCTGCCTGTGTGTCTTTCCTCTCCTACTCACAGTCAATATTTGTGGGGGGCTGCCTATCCTTTGGGCTTCTGCTCTGAGGCAAGATAGTATTCCTATTTCCATATATAGGGATATTTAGTCCTCCGGCTGTGACGAGGTGTCTAGGGTTTGTTAGGCACACCCCACGGCTACTTCTAGTTGCGGTGTTAGATCAGGATTTGCGGTCAGTACAGTTACCACCTACTCCAGTGAAAGTTATTCATGTGGCTCCAAGGTCACCGGATCATAACAGTACAACTGGCCCATAATGAGTTAAATGCATCTCAGAAGAAGGGAAGAAAGGTGTTGAGCCATTTTTTTTTCTGTAGTCTGCTTTGCCTTCTCTTCCCTCTTTATCTCTGGGTGGCTGAAGAGTCTTGTGCTAGCATGGATGTTCAGGAAATAGCTTCTCGTGTAGACCAGCTTGCTGCTAGGGTACAGGGTATTTCTGATTATATTGTTCAGACTCCTGTTTTAGAACCGAAGATTCCTACTCCTGATTTGTTTTTTGGTGACAGGTCCAAATTTTTGAGTTTTAAAAACAACTGTAAACTGTTTTTTGCTCTGAGACCTCGATCCTCCGGTGATTCCATTCAGCAGGTTAAAATCGTCATCTCTCTGCTGCGTGGTGATCCGCAGGATTGGGCGTTTTCCCTGGAATCTGGGAATCCGGCTTTGCTTAATGTAGACTCCTTTTTTCAGGCTTTAGGATTATTATATGATGAACCTAATTCTGTGGATCAAGCTGAGAAGACCTTGTTGGCCCTGTCTCAGGATCAAGAGGCGGCAGAAATGTATTGTCAGAAATTCAGAAAATGGTCTGTGTTGACTAATTGGAATAATGATGCTTTGGCGGCAATTTTCAGAAAGGGTCTTTCTAAATCCGTTAAAGAAGTTATGGTGGGGTTTCCCACGCCTTCCGGTCTGAGTGATTCTATGTCTCTGGCCATTCAGATTGACCGGCGCTTGCGGGAGCGCAGAACTGTGCGCGCTGTGGCGTTGTCCTCAGAGCAGATTCCTGAGCCAATGCAGTGTGATAGGATTCTGTCTAGAACGGAACGACAAGGATTCAGACGTCAGAATAGGTTGTGTTATTATTGTGGCGACGCTTCTCATGTAATTTCAGTCTGCCCTAAGCGGACAAAGAGGATAGCTAGTTCCTTTACCATCAGCACTGTACAACCTAAATTTCTGTTATCTGTGTCCTTGATCTGCTCATTGTCATCATTTAGTGTCATGGCGTTTGTGGATTCAGGCGCCGCCTTGAACTTAATGGACTTTGAGTTTGCCAGGCGTTGTGGTTTTCCCTTGCAGCCTTTGCAGAACCCTATTCCTTAAAGGGGCACTGATGCTACACCCTTGGCTAAAAATAAGCCCCAGTTTTGGACACAGGTGACCATGCGCATGGCGCCAGCCCATCAGGAAGATTGTCGATTTCTGGTGTTGCATAATTTGCATGATGCTATCGTGCTGGGTTTTCCGTGGTTGCAGGTACATAATCCTGTGTTGGATTGGAAGTCCATGTCTGTGACTAGTTGGGGTTGTCAGGGGGTTCATAATGATGTTAATTTGATGTCAATCTCCTCTTCTTCCTCTTCTGAAATTCCAGAGTTTTTGTCTGATTTTCAGGATGTATTCGATGAGCCCAAGTCCAGCTTCCTTCCACCGCACAGGGACTGCGATTGTGCGATTGACTTGATTCCAGGCTGTAGGTTTCCTAAGGGTCGACTTTTCAACCTGTCTGTGCCTGAACATACCGCCATGCGGAGCTATATTAAGGAGTCTTTGGAGAAAGGGCATATTCGGCCATCTTCTTCACCGTTGGGAGCGGGATTCTTTTCTGTTGCTAAAAAAGACGGCTCCTTGAGTCCCTGTATTGATTATCGCCTCTTGAATAAGATCACAGACAAGCTTCAATACCCTTTACCTTTACTTACCGATTTATTTGCTAGGATTAAGGGAGCTAGTTGGTTTACGAAGATTGACCTTCTGGGGGCATATAATCTTGTTCGTATTAAGCAGGGTGATGAATGGAAAACTGCGTTTAATACGCCCGAAGGCCATTTTGAATACCTTGTGATGCCATTCGGGCTCACTAATGCTCCATCTGTTTTTCAGTCCTTCATGCATGATATCTTCCGGACTTATATTGGTAAGTTTTTGATTGTATATTTGGACGATATTTTGATTTTTTCCGATGATTGGGAGTCTCATGTGGAACAGGTCAGGATGGTATTTCAGATCCTTCGTGACAATGCCCTGTTTGTGAAAGGGTCTAAGTGTCTCTTTGGGGTGCAGAAGGTTTCTTTTTTGGGCTTCATTTTTTCTCCCTCGTCTATAGAGATGGATCCGGTTAATGTTCAGGCCATTCATGATTGGATTCAGCCCACATCCGTGAAAAGCCTTCAGAAATTTTTGGGTTTTGCAAATTTTTATCGCCGTTTCATTGCTAATTTTTCCAGCGTGGTTAAACCCTTGACCGATTTGACGAAGAAAGGCGCTGATGTGGCGAATTGGTCCTCTGTGGCTGTCTCTGCCTTTCAGGAGCTTAAACGTCGATTTACTTCTGCTCCGGTGTTGCGCCAACCGGATGTTTCTCTTCCGTTTCAGGTTGAGGTTGACGCTTCTGAGATTGGGGCAGGGGCCGTTTTGTCTCAGAGGGATCCTGTTGGTTCCTTAATGAAACAGTGTGCCTTCTTTTCCCGCAAGTTTTCGCCTGCTGAACGCAATTATGATGTCGGCAATCGGGAGTTGTTGGCTATGAAGTGGGCGTTTGAGGAGTGGCGACATTGGCTTGAGGGAGCTAAGCATCGTATTGTGGTCTTGACCGATCATAAGAATTTGATTTACCTCGAGTCTGCCAAATGGCTGAATCCTAGACAGGCTCGATGGTCCTTGTTTTTTTCTCGTTTTGATTTCGTGGTCTCGTACCTTCCGGGTTCTAAGAACATTAAGGCTGATGCCCTCTCTAGGAGTTTTTTGCCTGATTCTCCTGTGGTCTTGGAACCGGTCTGTATTCTGAAAGAAGGGGTGGTCCTTTCTGCCATTTCCCCTGATTTACGACGGGTTCTTCAGGCATTTCAGGCTGACAGACCTGACCGCTGTCCTGTGGGGAAACTGTTTGTTCCTGACAGATGGACTAGTAGAGTGATTTCTGAGGTTCACTGTTCCATGTTGGCTGGTCATCCTGGCATTTTTGGTACCAGAGACTTGGTTGGTAGGTCCTTTTTGGTGGCCTTCTTTGTCGCGTGATGTGCGTTCTTTTGTGCAGTCCTGTGGGACTTGTGCGCGGGCCAAGCCTTGTTGTTCCCGTGCTAGTGGGTTGCTTTTGCCATTGCCGGTCCCTGAGAGGCCCTGGACGCATATTTCTATGGATTTTATTTCTGATCTTTCGGTTTCCCAGAGGATGACGGTTATCTGGGTTGTTTGTGACCGGTTCTCTAAGATGGTTCATTTGGTGCCTTTGCCTAAATTGCCTTCCTCTTCGGATTTGGTTCCGTTGTTTTTCCAGCATGTGGTTCGTTTGCATGGTATTCCAGAGAATATTGTGTCCGACAGAGGTTCCCAGTTTGTTTCTAGGTTTTGGCGGGCCTTTTGTGCTAGGCTGGGCATTGATTTGTCTTTTTCTTCTGCGTTTCACCCTCAGACAAATGGTCAGACCGAGCGAACTAATCAGACTTTGGAGACTTATTTGAGATGCTTTGTGTCTGCTGATCAGGATGATTGGGTGGCTTTCATGCCATTGGCCGAGTTTGCCCTTAATAATCGGGCTAGTTCGGCTACTTTGGTTTCGCCTTTCTTTTGTAATTTTGGTTTTCATCCTCGTTTTTCTTCTGGGCAGGTTGAGCCTTCTGACTGTCCTGGTGTGGATTCTGTGGTTGACAGGTTGCAGCAGATTTGGGCTCATATGGTGGACAATTTGGTGTTATCTCAGGAGGAGGCTCAACGTTTTGCTAACCGTCGTCGGTGTGTTGGTTCCCGGCTTCGGGTTGGGGATCTGGTCTGGTTGTCTTCCCGTCATGTTCCTATGAAGGTTTCTTCTTCTAAGTTTAAGCCTCGGTTTATTGGTCCTTACAGGATTTCTGAGATTATTAATCCAGTGTCTTTTAGACTGGCGCTTCCGGCCTCTTTTGCGATGCATAATGTCTTCCATAGATCTTTATTGCGGAAATATGTGGAGCCCGTTGTTCCCTCTGTTGATCCTCCAGCCCCTGTGTTGGTTGCTGGGGAGTTGGAATAGGTTGTTGAGAAGATTTTGGATTCCCGTTTTTTGAGGCGGAGGCTTCAGTACCTTGTCAAATGGAAGGGTTATGGCCAGGAGGATAATTCTTGGGTTTTTGCCTCTGATGTCCATGCCGCTGATTTGGTTCGTGCCTTTCATCTGGCTCGTCCTGATCGGCCTGGGGGCTCTGGTGAGGGTTCGGTGACTCCTCCTCAAGGGAGGGGGGGTACTGTTGTGAATTCTGCTTTTGGGCTCCCTCCGGTGGTTGTAGATGGTAATGCAGTTGTCCCTGGGCTGCAGTCTTGCTCAGGTGTATCTGCTGATTGCAATTCTGACTGGGGTATTTAAGTTTGCAGGATTCATTAGTCCTTGCCAGTTGTCAATGGTTATTGGGAGGTGTTGGACCTCTGTCTGGTTTCTCCTGCTTAGCTGCCATTTCAGCAAAGATAAGTGTCTGTTTTTTTTTCTTTGGCACAAATGCTGTGTGCTGGATTTTTGATTATATTTCTGCTCTGTGTGTAGGGTTCTCTGGAGTTGCAGATATACGTTCCACATCTTTAGTTAGATGGAGGAATTTTTTGTATAATCTGCTGTGGATATTTTTGGAAGGGTTCTAATACTGACCGCACAGTATTCTGTCCTATCCTTTCCTATTTTAGCTAGAGTGGGCTCTTTTGCTAAATCCTGTTTGCTGCCTGTGTGTGTCTTTCCTCTCCTACTCACAGTCAATATTTGTGGGGGGCTGCCTATCCTTTGGGGTTCTGCTCTGAGGCAAGATAGTATTCCTATTTCCATCTATAGGGGTATTTAGTCCTCCGGCTGTGACGAGGTGTCTAGGGTTTGTTAGGCACACCCCACGGCTACTTCTAGTTGCGGTGTTAGATCAGGATTTGCGGTCAGTACAGTTACCACCTACTCCAGTGAAAGTTATTCATGCGGCTCCAAGGTCACCGGATCATAACAGTCCTGCCCATCAACACTCCTCTTAAAGGCGTTAAATGAAGAGCCACATGTGAATGGCGCTGCAGTTCGCATGATCGACCACAGCTCCATTTACATGTGTATATATATATATATATATATATATATATATACACACACACACACAAACAAACACACAGTGGGTACAGAAAGTGTCCAGACCCCTTTAAATTTTTCACTCTATTTCATTGCAGCCATTTGGTAAATTCAGAAAAGTTCATTTTCATTCACATTAATGTACACTCCGCACCCCATCTTGACTGAAAAAAAAAACAAATGTAGTAATTTTGTAATTTTATTAAAAAATAAAAAAATCACATGGTCATGAGTATTCAGACCCTTTGCTCAGTATTAAGAATAAGCACCCTTTTGAACTATGTAAATAAAAACCCACTGGTGCTGTCCTTATTCACTGTGATGTAGAAGCCGCTGGCACCCCGGCAGATGGGATGTGCAAATCTGCCTAAGAAAACTGTGTCCCAAGGATAATAGAAAAGGGGCTGCTGCGCTAATACCAGTGTGCCAATGCACAAACTTAGTGACTGTATGCCTGTAGTCACTGAAAGTTCTGAACTTAATGGAGCGGCACTTACTTGTTTGTACCTGAAGTTCCTGGAGTGCAGTTGGCTAAAATGAGCTCCTGTGCCCGACTCTGCAAGCTCTGGCGGTCAGCCTTGGCCGAAGGCGCCGCCGTGTAGTAGCGTGGTGAGCGGGGGGCGTGGTTAGTGGTGACGTTACCTGCCCGTGGAAGACGGACATGTACAAGGGCCAATCCCAACGCGTTTTGAGGAATCCGTCCATCTTTCTTACCTTATAAAAATCTTTTTTTTCTGCTATTTTCCACCCCAAAATTTGGGGTGTGTCTTATAGTCCGAAAAATACGGTATATACACAGCACAGTACCACTTCTCCTGTCATCTTTGCTGAGCTTTCAAGGGCAGTAGAAGTAGAAGCAGGAATCTACCACACAAGACAAGACCCAAGGTGCAGACTATGCAAAGAAACCTCAGAAACAAGCAGGAACAACGTATACCGAACGTGACAACCAAGTAGCGGGAATTGTATACATGAACATCTGCACAGCATATGGGCTATGTTCCCCTGAGTCCAGGTGGGAGACCCCAGAAAAAGTGGTGGAGAATGAAAGGGCTAAAGTCCTGTGGGACTTCAAGATCCAGACAGATAAGCTGGTGTTGGCTAACCAACCAAACTTTGTGATAGTAGACAAGGATCAGAAGACAGCACTGATAAGATGTGGCAGTGCCAAATGACAGCAACATCAGAAAGAAGGAACATGAGAAACTGGAGACATACCAAGGCCTCAAAGGAAAACTGGAGAAGATGTGAAGGAGAAGGCAACAGTGATTCCAGTGGTTATAGGAGCACTTGGAGCAGTGACAACTAAGTTAGAAGAATGGCTACAACAGATCCCAGGAGCAACATCTGAGCTCTCTGTCCAGAAAAGCGCTATATTGGGAACAACTAAGATTCATTACAGTAAACGGTTGCCCACTCTCCCCAGACCCACAAGCTCTCTGGCTCGGGGTAATCCTTGACACTGATCTCTCCTCCAAACCACATATCCAAGACCTTTACACTTCCTGCCACCTTCAACTCAAAAATATTTCACGGATCTGTACATTCCTAAACCAAAAATCTGCAAAAACCCTAGTCCATGCCCTCATCATCTCTCGCCTTGACTACTGCAACCTCCAGCTCTGTGGCCTCCTCTCGAACACTCTCGCACCCCTCCAATCTATTCTAAACTCTGCTGCCCGACTAATCCACCTGACCCACCGTTATTCCCCGGCCTCTCCCCTCTGTCAATCCCGGCATTGGCTCCAGTACAAAAACCTAACCATGACATACAAAGCCATCCACAACCTGTCTACTCCATACATCTGTGACCTCGTCTTCCGGTACTTTCCTGCACGCAACCTCCGATCCTCACAAGATCTCCTTCTCTACTCCCCTCTTCCCTCCTCTTCCCACAATCGCATACAAGATATCTCTCGCACATCACCCCTACTCTGGAACTCTCTACCACAACATATCAGACTCTCACCTACCATCGAAACCTTCAAAAAGAACCCGAAGACTTACCTCTTCCGGCAAGCCTACAACCTGCAGTAATCACCGATCGACCAAACCGAAGCACGACCAGCTCTACCCTCACCTGTTGTATCCTCACCCATCCCTTGTAGATTGTGAGCTCTCGCAGGCAGGGTCCTCTCTCCTACTGTACCAGTCGTGACTTGTATTGTTGAAGATTATTGTACTTGTTTTTATTATGTATACCCCTCCTCACATGTAAAGCGCCATGGATTAAATGGCGCTATAATAATAATTAATATTAATCCTGTGCAGAACCCTCAAACTCCCAGGCCTCTGGTAGAGGACCAGAGAATGAGAAAAAACAACAAAGACCACCCCCACTGGGGGTGAGAAGGAAGTTTTTTAATGTATATATATATGTATATATATATATATATATATATATATATATATATATATATATATATACATACATGTGTGTATATATATATATATATACATACATGTGTATATATATATATATATATATATATACATATATATATATATATCTATATATATATAAACCGTATATACTCGAGTATAAGCCGACCCGAGTATAAGCCAACCCCCCTAATTTTGCCACAAAAAAACTGGGAAAACTTATTGACTCGAGTATAAGCCTAGGGTAGGAAATGCAGCAGCTACCGGTGAATTTCAAAAATAAAAATAGATGCTCCATACCGTTCATTATGGCCCCATAGATGCTCCATAGAAAGCTGGGCCACATATAATGCTCTGCACCGTTCATTATGGCCCCATAGATGCTCCATAGAAAGCTGTGCCACATATAATGCTCTGCACCGTTCATTATGGCCCCATAGATGCTCCATAGAAAGCTGTACCACAAATAATGCTCTGCACCGTTCATTATGGCCCCATAGATGCTCCATATGAAGATGTGCCATATAGAATGCTCTGCCCCATCCATTATGGCCCCATAGATGCTCCATAGAAAGCTGGGCCATATAGAATGCTCAGCACCATTCATTATGGCCCCATAGATGCTCCATAGAAATCTGTGCCATATATAATGCTCTGCACCGTTCATTATGGCCCCATAGATGCTCCATAGAAAGCTGTGCCATATATAATGCTGCTGCTGCAATAAAAAAAAAAATAAATCACATACTCACCTCTCTTCGCTCAGGACGCCGGCGCTTTCAATATTTACCTGCTCCTCGTGCGGCTCCGTCTCCAGCACTGACGCTCAGCAGAGGGCGCGCACTGACTACATCACCACGCCCTCTAACCTGAGCATCACAGTGAGAGGACGCTGGAGACGGAGCCGCACCGGAGCGAGGAGCAGGTAAATATCGCGCAGCGCTCCCCTCCCCATATACTTACCTACTCCCGGCGTGGTCCCTGCTTCTCCCGCCGCTGCATTTTCTTCCTGTATTGAACGGTCACAATTACCGCTCATTGCAGTCATGAATATGCGGCTCCACCTCTATGGGAGGTGGAGCCACATATTCATGACTGTAATGAGCGGTACCATGTGACCGCTCAGTACAGGAAGAATCTGCAGCGCTGGAACAAGCAGGGACTGCAGGGACCGCGCCGGGAGTAGATAAGTATAACTAGACAGCCCCCGCTCCCCCTCCCCTGCCGACCCCGGGTATGACTCGAGTGTAAGCCGAGAGGGGGACTTTCAGCCCAAAAAAATAGGCTGAAAATCTCAGCTTATACTCGAGTATATACGGTATATATGTGTGTGTGTGTAAATATGTGTATATAACATATATATATATACATATACACAGTACAGACCAACAGTTTGGACACCTTCTCATTTAAAGATTTTTCTGTATTTTCATGACTTTAAAAATTGTACATTCACACTGAAGGCATCAAAACTATGAATTAACACATATGGAATTATATACTTAACAAAAAAGTGTGAAACAACTGAAATTATGTCTTATATTCTCTGTTCTTCAAAGTAGCCACCTTTTGCTTTGATTACTGCTTTGCACACTCTTGGCATTCTCTTGATGAGCTTCAAGAGGTAGTCACTGGAAATGGTCTTCCAACAATCTTGAAGGAGTTCCCAGAGATGCTTAGCACTTGTTGGCCCTTTTGCCTTCACTCTGCAGTCCAGCTCACCCCAAACCATCTCTATAGGGTTCAGGTCTGGTGACTGTGGAGGCCAGGTCATCTGGCGTAGCGTCCCATCACTCTCCTTCTTGGTCAAATAGCCCTTACACAACCTGGAGATGTGTTTGGGGTCATTGTCCTGTTGAAAAATAAATGATGGTCCAACTAAATGCAAACCAGATGGAATAGCATGCTGCTGCAAGATGCTGTGGTAGCCATGCTGGTTCAGCATACCTTCAATTTTGAATAAATCCCCAACAGTGTCACTAGCAAAGCACCCCACACCATCACACCTTCTCCTCCATGCTTCACGGTGGAAACCAGGCATGTAGAGTCCATCCGTTCACCTTTTCTGCGTCGCACAAAGACATGGTCGTTGGAACCAAAGATCTCAAATTTGGACTCATCAGACCAAAGCACAAATTCCCACTGGTCTAATGTCCATTCCTTGTGTTCTTTAGCCCAAACAAGTCTCTTCTGCTTGTTGCCTGTCCTTAGCAGTGGTTTCCTAGCAGCTATTTTACCATGAAGGCCTGCTGCACAAAGTCTCCTCTCAACAGTTGTTGTAGAGATGTGTCTGCTGCTAGAACTCTGTGGGGCATTGACCTGGTCTCTAATCTGAGCTGCTGTTAACCTGCGATTTCTGAGGCTGGTGACTCGGATAAACTTATCCTCAAAAGCAGAGGTGATGCTTGGTCTTCTTTTCCAGGGGCGATCCTCATGTGAGCCAGTTTCTTTGTAGCGCTTGATGGTTTCTGCAACTGCACTAGGGGACACTTTCAAAGTTTTCCCAATTTTTCAGACTGACTGACCTTCATTTCTTAAAGTAATGATGGACACTAATTTTTCTTTAATTAGCTGCTTTTTTCTTGTAATAATACAAATTCTAACAGTCTATTCAGTAGGACTATCAGCTGTTTATCCACCAGACTTCTGCTCAACACAACTGATGGTCCCAACCCCATTTATAAGGCAATAAATCACATTTATAAACCTGACAAGGCACAGCTGTGAAGTGAAAACAATTCCCGGTGATTACCTCTTGAAGCTCATCAAGAGAAAGCCAAGAGTGTGCAAAGCAGTAATCAAAGCAAAAGGTGGCTACATTGAAGAACATAGAATATAAGACATATTTTCAGTTGTTTCACACTTTTTTGTTAAGTATATAATTCCACATTTGTTTATTCATAGTGTTGATGCTTTTAGTGTGAATGTACAATTTTTATAGTCATGAAAATACAGAAAAATCTTTGAATGAGATGGTGTGTCCAAACTTTTGGTCTGTACTGTGTGTATATATATATATATATATATACACACACATATATACCGTATATACTCGAGTATGAGATGGTGTGTCCAAACTTTTGGTCTGTACTGTGTGTGTATATATATATATATATATATATATATGTATATATATATATATATATATATATATACACACACATACACACATATATACCGTATATACTCGAGTATGAGATGGTGTGTCCAAACTTTTGGTCTGTACTGTATATATATATATATATATATATATATATATATATATATATATATATATATATATATATACACACACACATATATACCGTATATACTCGAGTATAAGCCGACCCGAGTATAAGCCGACCCGAGTATAAGCCGACCCCCCTAATTTTGCCACAAAAAACTGGGACAACTTATTGACTCGAGTATAAACCTAGGGTAGGAAATGCAGCAGCTACCGGTGAATTTCAAAAATAAAAATAGATGCTCCATACTGTTCATTATTGCCCCATAGATGTGCCATAGAAAGCTCTGCCATATAGTGCTCTGCACCGTTCATTATTGCCCCATAGATGTGCCATATAAAGCTGTGCCATATAGTGCGCTGCACCGTTCATCATTGCCCCATAGATGTGCCATATAAAGCTGTGCCATATAGTGCTCTGCACCGTTCATTCTTGCCCCATAGATGTGCCATATAAAGCTGTGCCATATAGTGCTCTGCACCGTTCATTCTTGCCCCATAGCTGTGCCATATAAAGCTGTGCCATATAGTGCTCTGCACCGTTCATTACTGCCCCATAGCTGCCATATAGTGCTCTGCGCCGTTCATTATTGCCCCATAGCTGTGCCATATAGTGCTCTGCACCGTTCATTCTCGCCCCATAGCTGTGCCATATAGTGCTCTGCACCGTTCATTATTGCCCCATAGCTGCCATATAGTGCTCTGCGCCGTTCATTATTGCCCCATAGCTGCCATATAGTGCTCTGCGCCGTTCAGTATTGCCCCATAGCTGCCATATAGTGCTCTGCGCCGTTCAGTATTGCCCCATAGCTGCCATATAGTGCTCTGCGCCGTTCAGTATTGCCCCATAGCTGCCATATAGTGCTCTGCGCCGTTCAGTATTGCCCCATAGCTGTGCCATATAGTGCTCTGCACCGTTCATTATTGCCCCATAGCTGTGCCATATAGTGTGTTGTGAATTCTGTTTTCCAGCTCCCTCCTGTGGTCATGAATGGTACTTCGGCTGGTTCTGTCCATGGACTTTCTCTGATGCCTGTGGGTGTTTCTGAGTTTCCTTCCACAGGTGATGAGGCTGATTCGTTAGTGGGCTGCTCTATTTAACTCCACTTGGATCCTTGTCCGATGCCAGCTGTCAATGTTGTAGCATTGGTCTAGTTCGCTCCTGGATCTTCCTGGTTACCTGTTTTCTCCAGCTGAAGCTAAGTTTCGCTTTGCTTTTTTCTAGTTTGCTATTTTTTCTGTCCAGCATGCTTATGTGAATTTTGCCTTGCTTGCTGGAAGCTCTGGGACGCAGAGGGGCGCCTCCGCTCTGTTAGTCGGTGTGGAAGGTATTTTTCCCTGCACTGTGTGGCTTTTTAGGGTTTTGTGCTGACTGCAAAGTGACCTTTCCTATCTTCTGTCTGTTTAGTAAGTCGGGCCTCTCTTTGCTAAATCTATTTCATCTCTGTGTTTGTGATTTCATCTTACTCACAGTCAATATATGGGGGGGGCTGCCTTTTCCTTTGGGGAATTTTCTCTGAGGCAAGATAGGCTTATTTTTCCTATCTCTAGGGCTAGCTAGTTCTGAGGCTGTGACGAGGCGCCTAGGTCATGATAGGAGCGCTCCACGGCTATTTCTAGTGTACGTGATAGGATTAGGGATTGCGGTTAGCAGAGGTTCCACTTCCCAGAGCTTGTCCTATATTAATGTGCTATCAGGTCTTTTCTGGTGCTCTAACTATCAGGTCCACTATTTGTTCTAACCACCAGATCATAACAATAGTGCTCTGCACCGTTCATTATTGCCCCATAGCTGCCATATAGTGCTCTGCGTCGTTCATTATTGCCCCATAGCTGTGCCATATAGTGCTCTGCACCGTTCATTATTGCCCCATAGCTGCCATATAGTGCTCTGCGCCGTTCACTATTGCCCCATAGCTGCCATATAGTGATCTGCGCCGTTCAGTATTGCCCCATTACTGTGCCATAGAAAGCTGTGCCATTGCTGCTGCTGCTGATGCAATAAAAAAAAAAGCCATACTCACCTCGCGGCTTGCAGCTCCCAGAGTTCGGTCCCGGCGTCTCTCCGCTCTGACTGATCAGGCAGAGGGCGCCGCGCACACTATATGTGTCATCGCGCCCTCTGACCTGAACAGTCAGAGCAAGAGGACGCGAAGACAGAGCGGCGCCCGGCGGCTGGAACGCAGACAGGTGAATATGACATACTTACCTGCTCCCGGCGTCCGGCTCCCTCTGCCTGTCACACGGTCTTCGGTGCCGCAGCTCTTCCTGTCAGCGGTCACCGGCACCGCTGATTAGAGAAATGAATATGTGGCTCCACCCCTATGGGAGGTGGAGTCGCGTATTCATTTCTCTAATAAGCGGTCCCACGTGACCGCTGACAGGAAGAGCTGCAGCACCGAAGACCGTGGGACGGCAAGGGGAGCGCCAGGATCGCTGGGACTAGGTAAGTATGCCTCAGCGCCCTCTCCCCCTCACCCGCCGACCCCACCGCTACCGTGACTCGAGTATAAGCCGAGAGGGGCACTTTCAGCCCAAAATTTTGGGCTGAAAATCTCGGCTTATACACGAGTATATACGGTATATATATACACACATATCTATATATATAATTGTCTAAGGGTTTTTCCGTCGGGCACAGTATCGACGTAGATGTCATAATGGTTGCCATGGTGACGATGATGTCATAAAGGTTGCCTCGATCAATCAGCGACGGGCACAGTCTGCCGCGAATTCTGGAATCATCATTGTCCATATACTATGGGGACATGCATATTCTAGAATACCCGATGCGTTAGAATCGGGCCACAATCTAGTATATATATATATATATTGTAGCATGGCTAAAGGGTTTGTAGTCGATGGGAGGTATGTGCCACATAAGTGCCTGGTTGCTGTAATGTAGCCCGGAGTATTCCTTTCTTGCACATAATCTTGTATATGTGTTTCAGGACCTGTGGTAATGTCAGACCACATGGCTAATCATGTGATGGGTTACTGGGTGGGGTTAGCTCTTTATAAGACTGGCTAATCCTTTACACAGGAGATATGTGTGGAGGTGAAACCCTCCTGAGTGTGTTACGGCTTCAGGACTGAGCTGGATGAACTGGACACTTGCTTTTCTTTGCCTGAACCAAAGGCCCATTTTGCTTTCTGTTATTTGCCACATGGTTTATGAAGCAATAAACCCAGTGAACTTTAAAGGAACACGTCTCCTGAGTGTCAGCCGTCGCAGCTGAGTGAGTGAAATCATTACAATTGGTGGTAGACGTGCGAGCAGCGTTCCCAGCGGAGACGTGAGTTTATTTTTGAATGTCCTGGGTCAAGGCTGTTGCAAGCCAGCAAGCATTGCCGGAGAAAATGGAGGACCTGCTGAAACACTTGGTCCAGATGCAGTCACAGCAGGAGAAAAGGCAGAGCCAGCAGGAGCAAAGGCAGCAAGAGACCAACAGGCTGTTGATGCAGCAGATACAACAGAGCCAGCAGCAGATACAACAGAGCCAGCAGGAGCAACGGCAGCAGATGCAGCAAAACCAGCAGGAGCAACGGCAGCAGATGCAGCAGAGCCAGCAGGAGCATCAGCAGCAGATGCAGCTTCTGGCAACCGCCATCCAGGGCAAGGCGAGCGCCCCAACCCCAGGTTTGGCTGATGACACCCACGTCCGGAAGACGGTAAGACGCGCATTGCAGAAAATGACTCCCGGGGATGATGTTGAGGCCTTCCTGACGGTGTTTGAGAGGGTCGCTGAGAGGGAAAAACTTCCGCCAGAGCAGTGGGCAGAGGTACTTGCGCCATACCTGACGGGAGAACCCCAGAAGGCGTACTATGATTTGACCTTGCAGGATGCCAAAGAGTATCACAAATTGAAAGCCGAGATTCTCGCACGTTTGGGGGTGACACTGACTGTCAGGGCACAGCGAGTTCACTCCTGGGGCTATCACCGGGACAAACCACCTCGTTCCCAAATGTTTGATCTGTTGCACCTGGTCCAGAAATGGCTACAGCCAGAATCCTCTGCGCCTGCACAGATGGTAGAACGGGTGATGATGGATCGGTTTGTCCATTCCCTCCCGAGGCCTATACAGTCTTGGGTTGCCCAGGGTGATCCCCAGAATGCCGACGAGCTGATCGGACTGGTTGAGAGATACCAAGGGTTGGAAGGCTCCTTCGGGAGGCAGCCCATGCCGTACTGGGGGTCCCAGAAGGCAGCTGAGTCCCAAAAAGGGGTGGTGCGTCCAAGGTCACAAAGGGCGGGGGAGGTGGTGCCCAAGGTCCCCACGGGTGATATTATTTGTTGGAGGTGCCACAAGCCAGGACATATAGCTGCCCGTTGTTCCCAAACCACTGAGCAGATGGACTGCAGCATGGGACGCCGTTGTTCATACTATGCGTATCCAGCCTGTAGTGTGAACTCTCCATCCAACGAGGGACCTCAAGCGTGTCCCGTAAAGGTGAACGGTCGAGCAGTAACGGCACTATTAGACTCGGGGAGCCTAGTGACCCTGGTGAGGGCCACTTTTCCTCTCTACCTGCTCCCAGGAAAGAAGGTCGGAGTGCGGTGCATACATGGTGAAGCAAAGGACTACCCTATGGCCAGGGTGGACATTGAAACGGCATGTGGCACTGAGTCCCACATAGTCGGCGTGGTTCAGGACTTGTTGCACCCTATAATTATTGGCCGGGATTTCTGTTTGTTTTGGGATTTGTGGGGAAATGGTTCTGAGCTGCCTGGCAGGGAACCAGTGAACCCTGGAAGGGTATCGCCACACCCAGAGGCAGACAGTTTTCCTTTTTTGTTCTGGTTGGGGATGAGGAGGAAGTATCCCCTACATCTGACATTCTGGAGTTAGAAGTTACCGGTGAAAATTTTGGGACTGCCCAACATAGGGACCCCACTCTGAGGGAAGCCTTTAATAATGTCACAGTTATTGACGGGGTGGTACAGGAGCCGGGGGCAGACACAAGATTTCCCCATTTTCTGTTGAGGGGGGAGTTGTTGTACCGTGTCACGAAAATACGGGAGGAGTTGGTAGAGCAGTTGATAGTGCCGGGTCCGTATAGACGGAAAGTGTTGGACATGGCCCATTCACACATCTTGGGTGGACACCTGGGGGTGGAAAAAACGCAGGAACGGGTTGTGCAGAGGTTCTATTGGCCTGGGTGTCACCGGGAAATAGTGAACTATTGCAGGTCCTGCCCTACATGTCAGCTAACTGCTCCTACTCCTCATTTCCGGAACCCCCTTGTGCCACTGCCCATTATTGAGGTACCATTCGAGAGAATTGCCATGGACTTGGTCGGTCCCTTAGTTAAATCAGCTCGGGGCCATCAGTATATATTAGTCATCCTGGACTATGCCACACGCTATCCTGAGGCAATTCCCTTGAGAAATTCTTCCTCAAAAAGCATAGCCCGCGAGTTGGTCCATGTCTTTTCCCGGACAGGTCTGCCAAAGGAGATCCTGACTGACCAGGGTACACCTTTCATGAGCAAGGTGATGAGGGAGTTATGCAAAGCCCTGAAGATCTCCCAGTTGAGGACCTCGGTGTACCATCCCCAGTCAGATGGCCTTGTTGAGAGGTTTAACAAGACACTAAAGAGCATGCTGAGAAAAGCTATAGAGAAAGACGGTAGAGACTGGGATTGTCTCTTACCCTATCTGATGTTTTCCATTCGTGAAGTTCCACAGGCCTCCACAGGGTTCTCACCGTTTGAGCTTCTATATGGCCAACATCCACGAGGACTCCTGGATATAGCCAAGGAAACCTGGGAGGCCGAAGTCACACCCCACAGAAGCGTCATTGAGCATGTGGCCCTGATGCAGCAGAGGATTGCAAAGGTGATGCCTATCGTGAAAGAACACCTTCTCCAAGCACAAGAAGCTCAAGCCAGGGTCTACAACCGGTCTGCAAGAGTGAGGCAGTTCAATCCGGGAGACCGAGTTCTTGTGTTAGTTCCAACGGTGGAAAGCAAGTTCTTGGCCAAATGGCAAGGGCCATATGAGGTTGTCGAGAAACTTGGTGAGGTAAATTATAAAATTCACCAACCAGGAAGACGGAAACCATTCCAAGTTTACCATGTCAACCTCATCAAGCCATGGCAAGATAGAGAGCCGACAGCAACTCCGTCATTGTTAAGCAACCCAGAAAGTGAGGTTGGAGCGGTTACTATAGCAGAGACGCTATCAAAGACCCAGAAACAGCAGTGCCGGGAGTTACTCCAGAAAAACAGGGACCTGTTTTCAGAATTGCCAGGATACACGAAGGTCATAGAGCACGAGGTCCTAACAGAGCCACATGTGCGGGTGAATGTGAAACCTTATCGTATTCCTGAGGCTCGTCGAGAAGTTATCTCCAAGGAAGTGGAGCGTATGTTGAGGCTTGGGGTCATTGAGGAATCCAAGAGCGGTTGGTCGAGCCCAATTGTCCTGGTCCCAAAACCTGATGGAGAGTGGAGGTTTTGCAACGACTATCGGAAGTTGAATGAAGTCTCCAAGTTTGACGCTTATCCCATGCCCCGTATTGATGAGCTCATCGAAAGGCTTGGGCACGCCAGATATATATCCACCTTGGATTTGACAAAGGGGTATTGGCAGATCCCCATGGCACAGGAAGCCAAGGAGAAGACGGCCTTTTCGACACCTGATGGATGCTTCCAATATGCCCGGATGCCGTTTGGCCTACAGGGAGCTCCGGCGACCTTCCAGAGGGCTATGGATAGAGTCCTTGCACCCCATAAGGCCTACGCTGCTGCGTACCTAGATGATATCGTCATCTTTAGCCCGGACTGGGAGAGTCATCTGGAGAAAGTCCAAGCGGTGTTGGATGCTATAAGAAAGGCCGGATTTACTATAAACCCGAAGAAGTGCGCCTTGGGTAAAGAAGCTAAGTACCTTGGATACATAGTGGGTCATGGAGAAATAAAACCCCAAATCAATAAAGTGGAGGCAATCCAAACATGGCCAAAACCAGTTTCCAAGAAACAAGTTAAAGCCTTCCTGGGAATCGTGGGATATTACAGGAGGTTCATCCCAAACTTCGCCACGATGGCTGCGCCTCTGACTGACCTGCTAAAAGGGACAAAATCAGTAATGGTTAAGTGGTCCGAAGAAACAGAGTCAGCCTTCCAAGAAATGAAAAACGCTTTGTGTAAGCAACCCGTTCTGATGGCCCCAAACTTCAAGAAAGAGTTTATTCTTCAGACAGATGCCTCAGATGTTGGGGTGGGAGCAGTCCTTTCCCAAGAACTACATGGGGAGGAGCATCCTGTTCTCTATCTGAGTAGGAAGCTGTCCTCATCTGAAAAGAACTACTCAGTCGTTGAGAAGGAGTGCTTGGCCATAAAATGGGCAGTGGACACATTGCGGTACTATCTGCTGGGACGTAAATTTAGACTGGTATCTGACCATGCCCCGCTTAGGTGGATGAGAGAAACGAAAGGAAGAAATGCTAGAGTCACCCGTTGGTTCTTAGCCCTGCAGGACTTCAGTTTCCATGTGGAACATAGGGCCGGAAAGCTGCACGGTAATGCGGATGCCCTATCGAGAATCCCTTGTTTAGTGGGGGAAAGTGCCAAGCCCCACGGCTTTAGGCAGAGGGGGGAGGTATGTAGCATGGCTAAAGGGTTTGTAGTCGATGGGAGGTATGTGCCACATAAGTGCCTGGTTGCTGTAATGTAGCCCGGAGTATTCCTTTCTTGCACATAATCTTGTATATGTGTTTCAGGACCTGTGGTAATGTCAGACCACATGGCTAATCATGTGATGGGTTACTGGGTGGGGTTAGCTCTTTATAAGACTGGCTAATCCTTTACACAGGAGATATGTGTGGAGGTGAAACCCTCCTGAGTGTGTTACGGCTTCAGGACTGAGCTGGATGAACTGGACACTTGCTTTTCTTTGCCTGAACCAAAGGCCCATTTTGCTTTCTGTTATTTGCCACATGGTTTATGAAGCAATAAACCCAGTGAACTTTAAAGGAACACGTCTCCTGAGTGTCAGCCGTCGCAGCTGAATGAGTGAAATCATTACAATATATATATATATATATATATATATATATATATATATATATATATATATATACATATACACACACACACACATATATATACATATATATATATATATACACACACACACATATATATATATATACACACACACACACACACACACACACGCACACACATACACACATATATATATATACACACACATATATATATATATATATATATATATATATATATATACACACATATATACACATTTGTAACATCTTTATAAAATATTTTTGATAAAGCACTGCCTAATTTTTATGGAATATAATATTTAATATTAGTTTGTTCTCCTGTTCTAAACCGTACCCTAAGTCTTCTGAAGGGTAATACGCTACTGTTACTGTTGTGTTGGGTTAGCTTCGGACTCGTTTAATCGAAGCTGGTGGCAGTGATACCGATAGTGTGCAGACTTTTGGGTGATGCTGAAGTGGCTGCGGGGTTGATAATTATTGTTCCTGCCTGAGTGGGAGTAGTTTATCGCGTCGCTGCAGCGTGCCCAATAGCCAGTACATAGCAGGCAGCCTTTCTGGCGACTAATTACCCAGGGTGCAGTACCTAATCTGACCTGAGAGTAAAGGGGGGCGCCAGAGAGATGCAAGTGTTAAGTGGAACTGTAAGCGGGATATACATAAATCCCTGCAGTTCGTGGTATATAGAAAAGCAGTGGGATACCTAGAATAAGCCCCTGCTGTAAACTAAGAGGTCAATAGCCCTGTGTGTGTTTTCTCATCACCTTGTTAGCAGTGGAGGGATAACTAAGATAAGCCCCCCTGCA